>NW_024715014.1:2189917-2284917 GCF_018991925.1 Homarus americanus
ACTGTATGAATGTATGAATTGTGACCCTTGTTAACGTGGGTTTTGATCAAGAAGTACAGGTAAATAAATAATGTTTTTACCTGGTGTTAATTAATGCCCTCTCTCTCTCTCTCTCTGTATGTATGTATGTATGTATGTATGTATGTATGTATGTATGTATGTATGTGTGTGTTCAACTTGCGATAAGAGCAAAACAAACAGCAGTAAACGTGTACATAAGAGAGATAAGAAAATTAATAAGTAAAGGAAGGCAGAGAGAGAGAGAGAGAGAGAGAGAGAGAGAGAGAGAGAGAGAGAGAGACAGAGAGAGAGAGAGCCAATAATAGGTAATGGTGGTGGTGACTCTAGCCTTAATTCCTGGGTGTCAATGAGAGGAAAGAGGGAGAGGGGAAGAGGAGGGGGGAGGGGGGCTGAGAGGAGAGGTGGAAAGGAGAGGCTAGAAGGAACCTTTTAAGCTTCAGTTAACTAATTGTCCCAAATAACAGGGAGGAGAGAGGAAGTGGAATGAGGGGGGGTGAGGGGAGAGAGAGAGAGAGAGAGAGTAACTGACTCACTTAAACTACGACACAAAGATGGATTCTCAAAGGTTCCTACGTTAAATTTTCCTCCTAACCACCAAGAAGACAATGATCGTGTTTATAGTCAAGTCTCAGCACTGTTTTGATTCCATTTTCATCATTACTCTTGTGTTTAAATTAACGAGAAGGTGAGCAATGTTACGGAACTTCTGTATTCATTAATAGTTTTTGTCATTTTAATTATTTTCCTTCGTGTGTTTGTCGTTTTTCATTTGTTTATTGTTTTATATATTTTACTTGTTTGTTAAATAATAATAATAATAATAATAATAATAATAATAATAATAATAATACTAAATAATAATAATAATAATAATAATAATAATAATAATAATAATACTAATAATAATAATAATAATAGTAATAGTAATAATAATAATACTAATAATAATAATAATAATAATAATAGAGTGATAGAGACAGATGTTCCCTGGGACTGACACATTACTGTAACACCTTCATTGTTCCCTTGACGAGGCAAAGTCTTCTAACACGCAGTAAACATCACATCATTTAGTGAGTGGGTGAATAAAGTGAAAGATCTCTCTCTCTATCTCTCTATTTCTCTCTGTATCTATCTCTCCGTTTCTCTCTATCTCGCTCTCTCTGTTTTCTGCTCCTTAGAGATCGAAGAGAGAGAGAGAGAGAGAGAGAGAGAGAGAGAGAGAGAGAGAGAGAGAGAGAGAGAGAGAGAGAATTTTTCACGTCCATACATCCTTCCTTTCCTCTTCCTTCACTCTCTCTCTTTCCTTCTTTCTTTCGTCCCTCACCCTCCCTTTCCTTCTTCCGTCCCTCACCTTCTCACCTTCCTTCCCTCCCTCCTTCCCTGCCGTACCCTCCCGTACCCTCCCTCCTTCCCTCCCTCACCTTCCCTCCCTCCCTCCTCCACAATAACCTCCTCGGAGTTAATTACATCGACCTGTTGGCAAGAGAAATTGGTCCTCCCACCTCTCTCTCCCGCTCTCTCTCTCTCTCTCTCTCTCTCTCTCTCTCTTTCTCTTTCTATCTATCTGTCCCTCTGTCTCTCCAACTACATAATCCTACCAGAAACATATGTAATACATACATACATATATACATGGAAGTATAAATTCACACGTTTATATCACATATGCTTTGTTAACAGACAGACAGACAGACAGACAGACAGATAAATAGATAGAATTAGTTATGAACGGTCATTTATGCGTAAATTCCGCGATAATGTGCACATGTGTACGTCCTGGCATTGGAGGTCCAAACACCTGCCAACTGAGAGGTCAAGAAAAACAGTAACATTTTTACACACACGATGCAAGCGGAGTTGATGGGGGTGGAGGGGGTGGGAGAGGGGGATGGAGGGGGGAGAGAGAGGGGTAGAGAGAGGGGGTAGAGAGAGAGAGAAGGGAGGGGGATGGAGAGAGGGGGGGATGGAGGGGGGTGGAGAGAGAGAGGGGGATGAGGGGGGTGGAGAGAGAGAGGGGGGGATGGAGGGGTGGAGAGAGAGAGAGGGGGGGGATGGAGACGGGGGATGGAGGGGGGTGGAGAGGGGGGAGAGAGAGGGGTAGAGAGAGAGAGAGGGGAGGGGGGATGGGAGAGGGGGGAGGAGGGGGTGGAGAGAGAGAGGGGGGGATGAGGGGGGTGGAGAGAGAGAGAGGGGATGGAGGGGGGGTGGAGAGAGAGAGAGGGGGGGGATGGAGGGGGGGGAGAGAGAGAGGGGGGATGGAGGGGGTGAGAGAGAGAGAGAGGGGATGGAGGGGGTGGAGAGAGAGAGGGGGGGGATGGAGGGGGTGAGAGAGAGAGAGAGAGGAAGAAAGAGGAGGAGGGGAGGAAACCATCTTCAGTATACTTAATACTCTTGATATTATCGATGTACAGTAAATATACACTTGTCGACGAGTAAAGTGACTTTGTCGACATATAGTGACCTTTGTTAACATATAGTGACTTTTATCATATAGTGACCTTTTATTATATAGTGACCTTGTCGACATATAGTGACCTTGTCGACATATAGTGACCTTGTCGACATATAGTGACCCGGAGAGAACATTTCTAACAAAGTCCCTCGACCTTTACAAAGTGAGCTAACGATTTATCGACCTAAGTGACGTGTACAACTATCCCGGGGTGTCTCTATCTCTCCCTGTCTCTGTATCTCTCTCTCTCTATCTCTCCCTGTCTCCCCGTCTCTATTTCTGTTCGTGTTTTTCTTATTCTCCGTCTCATTGATTCTGTTTTAGTCACCCTGTCTCTCTCTGACTCTGTTTCTGTCTCTCTCTGTCTATCTCTCACCCTCTCTCTGCCAATTTGTCTTTCTGTCTGTCTATTACTGTCTCTTGTCTTTCTATCTCTGTCTGTCTTTCTGTCTCTGTCTGTCTGTCTCTCTGTCTGCCTGTGTCTGTCTATCTCTGTCTGTCTGCCTGTCTCTATCTGTCTATCTTTCTATGTCTTTCTGTCTCTGTCCGTCTTTCTGTCTCTGTCTGTCTGTCTATCTTTCTGTCTGTTTGTCCGTCTGTCTCTCATTCTACACAACACTCACTAGGAAATACAACTAGCAGTATCCGGTATTGGGTTCGGTATAGGTACAATAATCCCTCCATTTAACGAACTATATAAAGCTGAAAGTCTGGTATGTCCGTTATGTGTTACCTCCATATAACGGATTTTAGGGATGAAAGTCCATTTATGGAGACAGAATTCCGTTATATAGGGAGAAAATTCCACTATATGGAGAATAAAGTCCGTTATATGGAGAGAAAATCCGCTATATGGAGAGAAAAGTCCGCTATATAGAGAGAAAAGTCCGATATATGGAGATAAAATCCGCTATATGGAGAGAAAATCCTCTATATGGAGAGAAAAGTCCGCTATATGGAGAGCAAAGTCCGCTATATGGAGGTTTCACTGTAGTCTTTCTAAACCATTCAAAAGAGGATGTTGTTAAGGTGATCCAGAGTATAAGAGAGAGAGAGAGAGAGAGAGAGAGAGAGAGAGAGAGAGAGAGAGAGAGAGAGAGAGAGAGACGATATGAATGGAAGATGGAGGTTAAATAAACGTGACATAACTAATACGTAATTAAACTATCCAATCAGGAATGAATCACGTACCAATGGTGAGGTGAGGTTAGGTTAGGTTAGGTTAGGTTAGGTTGGGACCTCACTTGGATTATGCAGTTCAGTTCTGGTCACCGTACTACAGAATGAATAAAAGTCCCTAGAAAGAATCCAGAGAGGAATGACAAGACTAATCCCTGGCATTGGGAACCTTGAGTACAGAGACAGGTTAAAGTATCGTAGTCTGCACTCCCTCGAGAGACGTAGAGTGAGGGGCGACATGATAGAGGTGAATAAATGGAAGTCAGGGTTGAACAAAGGTGGCATTACAAAGGTACTCAAACTATCCAACCAGGAGCGAACTCGTAGCAATGGTTTTAAATTAGACAAATTTAGATTTAGGCGTGAAATAGGTAAACACTGGTTGGAAATAGAGTAGTGGATGAGTGGAACAAGTTACCAAACATTATTATTAACTAGAATATAGCTTAAAACATAGGTTGGATGGATATATGAGCGATAGGGGTTGGGTGTAAACGGGACTGCCCAGTATGGGCCAATAGGCTCGCTGCAGTTTCCTCCATTCTTATGTTCTTAAGTTGGGCGTGTGGCTGAATGAGGGCGTATGACTGGGTGAGGGCGTATGACTGGGTGAGGGCGTGTGGCTGGGTGAGGGCGTGTGGCTGAATGAGGGCGCAAGGACTGGGTGAGGGCGTGTGGCTGGGTGAGGGCGTGTGGCTGGTGAGGCGTGTGGCTGCGAGGGCGTGTGGCTGGGTGAGGGCGTGGCTGGGTGGAGGCGTGATTGGGTGAGGGCGTGGCTGGGTGAGGGCGTGGCTGAGTGAGGGCGTGGCGACTGGGTGAGGGCGTGTGGTTGGGGTGAGGGCGTGGTTGGGTAAGGCGTGTGGTTGGGTGAGGGCGTGGATGGGTGAGGGCGTAAGGTTGGGGAGGCGTGGTTGGGTGAGGGCGTGGTTGGTGAGGGCGTGGTTGGGTGAGGGCGTGTGGTTGCGAAGGCGTGTGGTTGGGTGAGGCGGGTTGCGAAGGTGTGGTTGGGCGGTGAAGGCGTGTGGCTGGGTGAGGGCGTGTGGCTGGGTGAGGGCGTGTGGCTGGGTGAGGGGCGGTTGGGTGAGGGCGTGTTGGGTGAGGGCGTATGACTGGGTGAGGGCGTGTGGCTGGGTGAGGGCGTGTGGCTGGAGTGAGGGCGTATGACTGGGTGAGGGCGTAAGGACTGGGTGAGGCGTGTGGTTGGGTGAGGGCGTGTGGTTGGGTGAAGGCGTGTGGTTGGGTGAGGGCGTGTGGTTGGGTGAGGGCGTGTGGTTGGGTGAAGGCGTGTGGTTGGGTGAGGGCGTGTGGTTGGGTGAGGGCGTGTGGTTGGGTGAGGGCGTGTGGTTGGGTGAGGGCGTGTGGTTGGGTGAAGGCGTGTGGTTGGGTGAAGGCGTGTGGCTGGGTGAAGGTGTGTGGTTGGGTGAAGACGTGTGGTTGGGTGAATGAAGAATGAGATATCGATCATACAGTCACGCAAGTGTGAGACGTAGTCCTTAAGGTCACTCCCCTTCCCTTCCCTTGCCCCCTACCCCCTTCCTCTTCCCCTTCACCTCTACGAATCCTCGAAGTTGATTGGACGATCACTGGGTCTCGTACAGAAAGCTGATTGGTCGAAGAAATAAACAATATCACGAAGCCAACCAATCAGAGCTGAGACGTGCTGGGCAAGATGTCACATTTTGCCAGGAAAAAAAATATCACAAAAGATTATTTCACGTAACCTAACCTCACCTAACCTAACCTCACCTAACCTAACATAACCCTAACATAACCCTAACATATCGCTAACCGCATCTAACATACCATGACATAACATTAAGCAAACCTAACCTAACATAACCTAACCTAAGGTAACATATCCCTCAGATAGCGTTAACGTGTTTAATTTAGGGAGAACGATCCCAATTAATTAGGTAAGATATTTGATTACTTAGATTAATTCGAAGGCTTATCTAATTGTTTATTTACAGATACACACACACACACACACTTATTACAAACGCACATGCACTTATACACACACACATACTTTTACAGATACACATACACACAGACATACATACACACACACACATACACGGAGGAGTAATTTACATACATATTGTTGACTACCTAACTCCCTCACCTCCTGTATGGAAGTCTGAGGTCACGACACGGTGAGAGGGGGGGGGGGCAGAGGTGGCAACAGGTGGGTGAGAGAAGGGAGGGAGAAAGAGTGGGAGGGAGGGAGGGAGAGAGGGAAAGAGGGAGAGAGGGAGGGAGGGAGGGAGGTAATGAGGGAGGGAAAGAGTTAGGGAGGGGGAGAAGGGAAAGAGAGAGGGTGTGGTTCCTGTTCCCCTCCCTCCCTCCTCTCGTAATCTCCACCTACTCTTTCTCTCTTTCTCCCCCTCCTCTCTCAGTCCCTCCTCCTCCCGTCTCCACTCAGCTGTCTGAACGTAGAACACACACACACACACACGATATATAGACCTGGGGCAACATTGACGATATTTTCAAAAACAAGTTTGACGTAGGTACTGTCTCTCTCTCCTCCTCACCTCAGTCATGTATCAACAGTAGTTTGAGTTTTGCCCCTTATGTGATTCACTCAAGTTGCCTGATAGTTTGGCCACAGGTGATAATAACCTTCTGTGTCTCAGGTACAGATCAGTTCCTTCCCTTCGTCCCGCTGCTGTAACAATGTCGTAATATATTACTGTGGTCATGTTAGCGAGCCTTCAACCTTTGGCGGAGTGACGCCATCTAACAGACAGACACTAGCGGACATAACTACAAGCTCGCCAAAAATGTCCTGCTGAACAAATACAAGGAAATACTTCTTCACACAGAGGCTGGTAGACCTATGGAACTATCTAGTAGGTCAGGCGGTGGAAACACGAACAGTGAAAAGTGAGTCCAATAGGCACGACTGTCCGTTAGGAGCAGTGTGGATATAGCCTTTGGTACACACGGACGCCACCCCCCCACAAGGTAAATAAGACAAACAGTCAACAGGATCGGTTACTCACCTGTCGTAGATGAGTTGGACGGCCAGGTGTCCCGTTACCTGGCCGCAGGTGTCCTCCAGCTCCCCCAGGGTGACGGAGGTGTCGGAGCTCACAGAGTCGCACGACATGGCTCTCTTGAGTGTCTGCCCCGCCCCGGCTCCCACCAGCCCCACCCCGGGGCCCACCAGCCCCGCTTCAAAGCTCCCCGTTAGCCCAGCAGAGTTGGGTGGGGTGTTGGAGTACCCAGCTGAGCTAGGGGGTGTGTCCCCGAAGGTAAGGTGGGAGGTGGCCGAGTTTGGGGGCGTGGCAGTGACCAGCCCGGCCGAACTGGGCGGGGTGTCGAGGGAGAGTCTCCTGTTGATGCTGAGGCTAAACACCCCCGGGGAGGCGGGCGACACGTCCGCCGAGGCTCGCCGGCTGCTGTACAAGTTCCTGAGAGTGGCCGAGTTGGGCGGGGTGCTGGTGGAGGGTGGCCGGCCGCCCCCGTAGTGGGTGTAGGACCCCGCCGAACTTGGAGGCGTCTCCGAAGAATCGTGGGAGACTTTACCCGCCGAGTTAGGGGGCGTGGCGGGGTATGTGGCCGAGGTGGGAGGAGTCTCCATATAGTCCGGGGAACCTCGCGTGGACTCCTCTTGGTCTGGGATCTGTCGCAGCCGAGCACTCAGTGAGGCAATGTACTCACGCACTCTCCTCGCACTAGCGTCTTCCTCGGATTCCGCGGTCACTACACCTGCAGTCGTTTTCTCCTCGTCTGAGGTACTCAACTCGCGGCGGGAGACTCGTGGGACGTGTGTTCTGTGGTCGTCATCCTCGTCGTGGAGTAAGAACACTTCCTCCTCGTCTACACTACTGAGACCGACCGAGTCTTCCCTCTCCCCCACACTCACTAAAAACGGGTTCCTCCCTCTCCTCCCTCCCCGCGGGCCCTCCTGCTCCCCCCCGACGATGGAAGTGGAAGACGTGTCTGAGGGCCACCAATCCTGCGAGGTGTCCCTCTCCGTCTGCGCCCCCAACAATCTCATCCTGGCCTCCACCTCCGCCAAGCGCGAGGTGATGTGAGGTGAGCGAGGTGACAGGGGGATGGTGGCTGTGTTGGGGGGCGTGGCGGGAACCTCGTATGTCCGCCCACCCAGGTCAGGGGCCACTTGGATGTCTACGGAGGTCATGTCAGTTGGCATCACCAGCTGATAGGGACAAGGGAAATCTTAGTGGTTTGACTGACTGGTAGAAAATATTGTCTCATCCTACTACTACTAATAGTGCTACTACTACTACTGTTGCTGCTACTGCTACATTATATCATGTCCCTTCAATAATCAACAGATACTATTTTAAAGAAGAAGGCAGAATAGTATCAAATATTATATTATCGGATGAATAATGATGAATAAGAATAAATGAGGTATCGTACCTTTGGCATCAGGGACGAGCTGGGCTGTGTGAGGTGTTTATGGGTACTCATTATTGTGTCGAGTTTATCATGATGGCTTGATGGACTACCTGACGTTCGTTCACCTCTCCCTCTCTCACTTGGCCAGTTGGTATTGTCAGGTTTTGTGGCATAGTGTTGATAACGGTCTATTGTGTCGTAATTCCTGGCATCTTGAAATATGTCAACAGTTGTATCGTTCTTGCGCGCAGTATTGTCGTACAGTTTGTCGTACTGCGTCGTGCCAGCACTTGGGGCAGCTGGGGAGAAAGTGTCGTACTGCGTCGTGCCAGCACTTGGGGCAGCTGGGGAGGAAGTGTCGTACTGCGTCGTGCCAGCACTTGGGGCAGCTGGGGAGGAAGTGTCGTACTGCGTCGTGCCAGCACTTGGGGCAGCTGGGGAGGAAGTGTCGTACTGCGTCGTGCCAGCACTTGGGGCAGCTGGGGAGAAAGTGTCGTACTGCGTCGTGCCAGCACTTGGGCAGCTGGGGAGGAAGTGTCGTACTGCGTCGTGCCAGCACTTGGGGCAGCTGGGGAGGAAGTGTCGTACTGCGTCGTGCCAGCACTGGGGCAGCTGGGGAGAAGTATCGTACTGCGTCGTGCCAGCACTTCGGGCAGCTGGGGAGGAAGTGTCGTACTGCGTCGTGCCAGCACTTCGCAGCTGGGGAGGAAGTGTCGTACTGCGTCGTGCCAGCACTTCGGGCAGCTGGGGAGGAAGTGTCGTACTGCGTCGCCAGCACTTCGGGCAGCTGGGGAGGAACGTGCCAGCACTTCGGGCAGCTGGGAGGAAGTGTCGTACTGCGTCGTGCCAGCACTTCGGGCAGCTGGGGAGGAAGTGTCGTACTGCGTCGTGCCAGCACTTCGGCAGCTGGGGAGGAAGTGTCGTACTGCGTCGTGCCAGCACTTCGGGCAGCTGGGAGGAAGTGTCGTACTGCGTCGTGCCAGCACTTCGGCAGCTGGGAGGAAGTGTCGTACTGCGTCGTGCCAGCACTTCGGGCAGCTGGGGAGGAAGTGTCGTACTGCGTCGTGCCAGCACTTCGGGCAGCTGGGGAGGAAGTGTCGTACTGCGTCGTGCCAGCACTTCGGGCAGCTGGGGAGGAAGTGTCGTACTGCGTCGTGCCAGCACTTCGGGCAGCTGGGGAGGAAGTGTCGTACTGCGTCGTGCCAGCACTTCGGGCAGCTGGGGAGGAAGTGTCGTACTGCGTCGTGCCAACACCAACAGCAGGTGGGGAAGGAGTGACAATGTCAATAAGATTAGCACTCACTACCTCTCTCTCCTCGCTGCCGTTGACCATTGGACCCTGAACAGCCTTGGTGTGTATCACACGGGGCCGAGCGTGGATCTGGGGGTCCCAGGGGCTGCTGGACACTGCCGGTGCTGGGAAGTCCTGCCCATTCACCGTGCCAGACAGCTCACTCTGGGTGTTATTCACCGTGGGTGCAGGAGAACCATGGGCTTGCTGACTTCCTGCAAAGGGCTTCTGAAAGAAGGATTCTTCCGAGGACTCATCAGGGGGGACCCAGGACGCCCTGAAGGGGTTGGTAGAGGCTCTCTTTGGGCTCCCCTGCTGTGAGGTGACCAACAGCTCCTGAAAGAACAAGACACTTGATGTTCTCAAACACTTGTACAGTACGTGTTTCCTGCTGAGTGATGATAAAACTGACCTGACACAATGATGAACATACAGTACATGGCAGTTATGATTCACACACACACACACACACACACACACACACACACACACACACACACACCTAACTTAGCCTCCCAAGTAGAGTTAGAATGTTTAATCATCAGGTGAAATCCTCTGACTTGACCCTGAGAGAGAGAGAGAGAGAGAGAGAGAGAGAGAGAGAGAGAGAGACGCATTTTCATCATGCAATCATGTTTCATTAACACAAACAAACACACAGAGTCATACAAACACATTCCTAGATATTATAATAATAATAATTGTTGGCCCTTGTGTCCAAAGCGTGAATTTGTTTAAGGTGTAGAAGCTGTCGCCAACACAACACAACACCCTATATAACCCAGTGTCAAGGAATAGACCGAGAAGACCGGACAACTCGCCAACTGCACTGGCTAAACATTACCTCGGAACACGATGCGGAAATCTATTAACATCCAGGTCCCCAATTACTGCTGGATAGAGAGGCAAATGGTGTAAAGAAACTTGCCCATAATTTCACCCTGCCCGGGGATCGAGCCCGGGTCCACTGCTTGTGAGGCGAGCATTGTGACCATTACACCTACAACATACATACATACATACATACATACATACATACATACATACATACAGCCAGAGAGACATACAGACCTTGCTAGAGTCACGACGGGAGATGCGACCAGTGAGGGAGCGGTTTGAATCCCTTCTGTCCAACACGGGCGCTGGACGGGTGGGTTCCGGGGGCGTCTCTACCCCGAACCCCACACTACTGCTGGCGGGCGAGGGTGAGCCATCCCCACTCTCCGTCCAGCCTCCCATCCTGTGGTGAGAGGGATGTGAGAGATGGAGAGGGATGTGGAAGATGTAGATAGGGATGTGGTGGGTGTAGAGGGGGATGTGAGAGGTGTAGAGGGGTATGTGAGAGGTGTAGAGGGGTATGTGAGAGGTGTAGAGTGGGATGCGAGAGGTGTAGAGTGGGATGCGAGAGGTGTAGAGTGGGATGCGAGAGGTGTAGAGGGGATGTGAGAGGTGTAGAGGGGGAGCGAGAGGTGTAGAGTGGGGATGCGAGAGGTGTAGAGGGGGATGCGAGAGGTGTAGAGGGGGATGCGAGAGGTGTAGAGGGGGATGCGAGAGGTGTAGAGTGGGATGCGAGAGGTGTAGAGGGGGATGCAAGAGGTGTAGAGTGGGATATGAGTGGGAAATCATAAAAAAAAATCAAGAGCTCTAGGTAAGGATATAATCAATATGTATTTTAACTTAATGATTTATTTTTATCATATTTAAAGAATTATTATATATTTCCATTACTAATTAATTTGTTTAGCTAAAATAATTGTAAGATATATCATTAATGACGTATTTCTAACCTTTTGTGAACCTTAATTAAATTTTATTATTGACTTATTGTCCGTTTCTTGAGTCTTACTTAAAAAATAATAATATTTGGGTAGAATTTAATTAAGGATATTTTTAAGGACTTTTTTTTAAGTTTGTTCAGAATTTAAGGACTTTTTTTAAGTTTGTTCAGAATTTAAGGATTTTTTTTTCTAGTTTGTTCAGAATTTAAGGACTTTTTTTCTAGTGTGTTCAGAATTTAAGGACTTTTTTTAAGTTTGTTCAGAATCTAAGGACGTTTTTTTAAGTTTGTTCAGAATTTAAGGACTTTTTTTTAAGTGTGTTCAGATTTTAAGGACTTTTTTTTCTAGTGTGTTCAGAATTTAAGGATTTTTTTTTCTAGTGTGTTCAGAACTCTTCAAGAACCTCAGATCAAGAACTAACCTAGGTGGGGGTGCTGGGGCAGGTCGTAGGGGCTGGGGTGGCAGGTCAGGTTCCTCAACAGGTCGTACCGCGGGGTCGTCTACGGTAGGTACACTTGTTAGGTCGTCCAGATTAGTGAAGCGTTTGTACGACCCAGTTCGTGGCCACAGTCCGATCCAGTCCAGGTCGTTATCGAACTGTTGGGGAAGGAGGAAGTAGTTAGGGTCGTTAATGGATTTGCGTGTGGTAGTTGAGGGTCATTATCAAACTATTAGGTTAGCCAATCACCGCACAGTTATAGTGTTAGCCAGCCAATGGAGTTAGTGAGTTTCACACACCCCTTTACCGGTAGTACCGACTCACCAGGTAGTAATGACTAACCAGGTAATAATGACTCACCAGGTAGTCGTAGTGATAGAAATGACTCACTATGTAATAAAGACTCGCCAGGTAGTAATGAATCACCAGGTAGTAATGACTCACCAGGTAATAATGACTCACCAGGTAGTCGTAGTAGTAGTGTTAGTAATGACTCACCAGGTAATAATGACTCACCAGGTAGTAGTAGTAGTAGTGACTCACCAGGTAATAATGACTCACTAGATAGTAGGAGTGATAGTAGTGACTCCACCTGATAGTAGTAGTAATGGTAGTAGTGACTCACCAGATAGTAGTAGTAATGGCAATAATGACTCACCAGGTAGTAGTAGTAGTACTGGCAATAATGACTCACCAGGTAGTAGTAGTAGTACTGGCAATAATGACTCACCAGGTAGTAGTAGTAGTACTGGCAATAATGACTCAACAGGTAGTAGTAATAGTAGTAGTACTGGCAATAATGACTCACCAGGTAGTAGTAGTAGTACTGGCAATAATGACTCACCAGGTAGTAGTAGTAGTACTGGCAATAATGACTCAACAGGTAGTAGTAATAGTAGTATTACTGACAATAATGACTCACCAGGTAGTAGTAGCAGTGATAGTAGTGACTCACCAGGTAGTAGTAGTAGTGGCAGTGGTGACTCACCAGGTATTAGTACTAGTGACTCACCAGGTAGTAGTAGTACTGGTAGTAATGACTCACCAGGTAGTAGTAGTACTGGCAGTAATGACTCACCAGGTAGTAGTACTGGCAGTAATGACTCACCAGGTAGTAGTAGTAGTACTAAGTAATGACTCACCAGGTAGCAATAGTACTGGCATTAATGACTCACCAGGTAATAGTAGTAGTAGTACTGGCAGTAATGACTCACCAGGTAGTAGTAGTAGTGGCAGTAATGACTCACCAGGTAATAGTAGTAAAGTGCTAGCAAATGACTCACCTGGTAGTAGTAGAACTGGCAGTAATGACTCACCAGGTAATAGTAGTAGTAGTACTGGCAGTAATGACTCACCAGGTAGTAATAGTACTGGCAGTAATGACTCACCAGGTAGTAGTAGTAGTAGTACTGGCAGTAATGACTCACCAGGTAGTAATAGTACTGGCATTAATGACTCACCAGGTAATAGTAGTAGTAGTACTGGCAGTAATGACTCACCAGGTAGTAGTAGTACTGGCAGTAATGACTCACCAGGTAGTAGTAGTAGTGGCAGTAATGACTCACCAGGTAATAGTAGTATGTGGCAGTAATGACTCACCAGGTAGTAGTAGAACTGGCATTAATGACTCACCAGGTAATAGTAGTAGTAGAACTGGCATTAATGACTCACCAGGTAGTAGCAGTACTGCCAGTAGTGACTCACCAGGTAGTACTAGTGGTAGCAGTGACTCACCAGATAATAGTAGCAGTGATAGTAATGACTCAGCAGGTAGAAGTAGTGGCAGTAGTGACTCACCCGGCAGTAATAACTCACTAGATAGTAGTAGTACTGGCAGTATTGACTCACCAGGTAGTAGTAGTAGTGGCAGTAATGACTCACTAGGTAGTAGTAGTAGCAGTAGTGACTCATCAGGCAGTAATGACTCACCAGGTAGTAATGACTCACCAGGTAGTAATAACTCACCAGGTAGTAATGACTCACCAGGCAGTAATGACTCACCAGGTATTAATAACTCACCAGGCAGTAATGACTCACCAGGCAGTAATGACTCACCAGATAGTAATAACTCACCAGGCAGTAATGACTCACCAAGCAGTAATAACTCACCAAGTAGTAATGACTCCAGGCAGTAATAACTCTCCAGGTAGTAATGACTCACCAGGCAATAATGACTCCAGGTAGTAATGACTCACTAGGTAGTAATGACTCACCAGGTAGTAATAACACACTCACCAGGTAGTAATAACTCACCAGGTAGTAATGACTCACCAGGTAGTAATAACTCACCAGGCAGTAATGACTCACCAGGTAGTAATGACTCACGTGGTAGTAATAACTCACCATGTAGTAATGACTCACCAGGTAGTAATAACTCACCAGGTAGTAATGACTCACCAGGCAGTAATAACTCACCAGGCGGTAATAACTCACCAGGCAGTAATGACTCACCAGGTAGTAATGACTCACGTGGTAGTAATAACTCACCATGTAGTAATGACTCACCAGGTAGTAATGACTCACCAGGTAGTAATAACTCACCAGGCAGTAATAACTAACCAGGCGGTAATGACTCACCAGGCGGTAATGACTCACCAGGTAGTAACGACTCACCATGTAATGACTCACGTGGTAGTAATAACTCACCATGTAGTAATGACTCACCAGGTAGTAATAACTCACCAGGTAGTAATGACTCACCAGGCAGTAATAACTCACCAGGCGGTAATAACTCACCAGGCAGTAATGACTCACCAGGTAGTAATGACTCACGTGGTAGTAATAACTCACCATGTAGTAATGACTCACCAGGTAGTAATGACTCACCAGGTAGTAATAACTCACCAGGCAGTAATAACTAACCAGGCGGTAATGACTCACCAGGCGGTAATGACTCACCAGGTAGTAACGACTCACCATGTAACTACGGGTACTGGTAGTTCGTTGAGAGCGACACAGATGCATCTTCTCCTCAGTGGCCGCCTTCACCCACGTCACCGCCCACGTCCACAGCCCCAAGTGTCTAGCCAGCAGCCCCAGCAGCCCCGCGATGACCACAGACCCCACCACTGTCACGGCCACCGCCCACCCCGTACCCATCCTGTAGGTCACAATATACAGGTAACAGCTCCAGGTCACAGGTAAACATAATCAACAGGTCATAGGTAAACATAATCAACAGGTCACAGGTAAACATAATCAACAGGTCACAGGTAAACATAATCAACAGGTCATAGGTAAACATAATCAACAGGTCACAGGTAAACATAATCAACAGGTCACAGGTAAACATAATCAACAGGTCACAGGTAAATAATCAACAGGTCACAGGTAAATAATCAACAGGTCACAGGTATCAATAATCAACAGGTCACAGGTCACAGGTATCACATAATCAACAGGTCACAGGTAAATAATCAACAGGTCACAGGTAAACAATCAACAGGTAACAGGTAAACAATCAACAAGTCACAGGTAAACATAATCACAAGCTCACAGGTAAACATAATCAACAGGTCACAGGTAAACATAATCAACAGATCAGAGGTAAATAATCTACAGGTCACAGGTAAACAATCAACAGGTAACAGGTAAACAATCAACAGGTCACAGGTAAACAATCAACAGGTAACAGGTAAACAATCAACAGGTCACAGGTAATTAATCAACAAGTCACAGGTAAACAACCAAAATTTACCTCTGAAAAATAATCTAACAGAATAAAATAGTGATTTAGCAACGATGAATATAAATACATTTTAGTTGTTGTTATTGTAGCTGTGATTATTATTGTTGTTATTGTGTTTGTTTTGCTGCTGTCAACACTTAAATGATTTTTCTTGTTATTTATCTTTTAGTTGTTAATCCCAATAATTGTGGTGGTTATAACAATTGTGGTAGTACTCATATTAGGGTCAATTAATGTGGGTATAGGTGGGTGGGTGGGTGGGTGTCGTGTTGAGGGTGGGCTGGGTGGGATAGGAAGGGTCGGTGGTATGTTATAGATGGATTAGGTTATGTAATTTTGGGGTGAGTTGGATCGTATATGAGGGGCGGTTGGGTGGGTGGTATGTGGAGGGTGGGTGGGCTGGGTGGGTGGTATGTGGAGGGCGGGTGGGCTGGGTGGGTGGTATGTGGAGGGCGGGTGGGCTGGGTGGTTGGTATATGGATGGTGGGTGGATAGGCTGTGAGTCATTGGTATGAAGAGGTTAACACGTACCACCATCACCCTCCGTGGCCAGTGCTTGTTATGGTGGCACGGCAGATATCCTCTACTACCACACCGGGCCATTGATCACCACCTCCCCTCCCACCCCTCGTAGGCCTAGTTCAAACACCTTACCTTACCTCCTCTCTCTTCTCCCTTCAGGTATTGAAATCCAGGACCCTTCGTCAGTACACCCCTTTATCTCTCTCTTGTAAGTCTGTTCACCATGCGCCACTAACCTGTCGGAAGGTGGTAGTAACGCGGTGGGTCTGGTGGCGTTTCTGTTTACATCCTTAGGGGGCACGTCCTGGCTGCCACACGTTCACCAACAAACTGAACCTTCAACTGCTCCACGCGCGCTCTTTATTGATTCCGGTGGAGGGCGCAGGCGTACCCGAGTGCTCTCTGGTTCCTCTTCCAAGAGCTTGTGATAACTTGACTTGAGGGGGGTGGGGGGGTGGGGGATACAGGCGCTCCAAGGGGCCACCGGTGATCACTTTTAAACCCCCCCTGGAACGTGGCTAGAATGATGACCGTCTATATAATTAAGGGAGAAATAAGATAAACATTGGTATTTTCTATTCCGCAAGAGAGAGAGAGAGAGAGTAAGAGGGTGAGAGAGAGACCCCGCGGCTACAGGTGTCAGGAGTCAAATAGTCACAGCACCAACTTGCGAATTTCAGGTATAGGAGTCGCTCTTGGTGACTAATGTAACATGACGTCTTCTTCACCCCGACTCAGCTGATCAATGACGGTCAGGTATAATACATAACTATATAACTACTAGAGGTATATTATACGTGTAAGAAGAGTCATATGTGTATTCAGTCAGGTGTGAAGAGAGAGATAGAGATAGCAGAATTGGAGATGAATGTTAATAATATGAAACAATCCTCAATAAGAAAAATATAATTAAAGGAACTAGCACTCTCACATATCAGTGTAAGATGTCTCGGAGCATTGATTGATTGATTGATTGATTAACATTGATTAATGGATCCTGAGAGTAACTGAATAGGTTATATAGTAAAGTGCAATGTTAACCTCCCCAAATAAACTATAGTATTGAAAGTTATTAATTATTTAGTAAGTAATATAAATAGGTAAATGATAATTACTAATAAATGCCAAACTCCTTCACTTATTACATACTTAAAGTAACACTAACACCAAAATTTCAGATGGTAACTAAATATCTCCCATTAAAGTTAAATTATAAGTGTAGACAACTAGTATAATAACACAGAGAAATACTTAACTGTTGCAGGTGTTGTCTGGTTGTTCTGCACGACGATAAAAACGTAAACGACCTGGAGTTACTGAATCCCAGCACATTGTTACTATGTTAAAAATGTATTATCAGGACATCCTTAACTGAACCATAATACTAATAATTAGATTAAGTATATACAATTCCCCTGAAGCCTTCCAACAAGAAGAAAAAGCACTTCATTTGTCTCAATATGAGTATGATTGACCCCCTACCCCACGGCTGAACGTCTTATAAATACTGTATTTAAATTACTAGATTAGTTGTCGGAAAAAAAATTATGATGACATGTTACAATAACAATATTTACCCTTAGCCGTGAAGTGTATTGGTATGTAACCCTCAAATATCGTCATAATAAACAGAAATCTGAAATTTTGGGATTATCTTTGAATGACATGTTTGTGTTGAAGTATGGACGGCTCTGCCTTTGGCTCTGCTGTAGAGAAACACTTAAACAGCCCGTGCGGCGGCTGCTGCACAGATACCAACCTTTCCAATTGGAAATCAGTATTACAGTACTACAATATTTTAAATTCTGCTCTATTTAGTAACTTAAAGTTACTAAAACAATTTAATATAACATATTTATAAGAAATTATATTAACCCTTATTTGTATTTTCTCTTAGATCATAATAATTTAACAAATTTTTCTGAACGACTCAGTTGCCAACCTCCAATCACTATTGGACAGGTGAAATTTTTGACACACCTTATTATATAATACATGAGAGTACATAGGAGTACGTAATATTATATAAGAGTACATGAGTACGGAATAGTATATAAAAGTATATAAAAGTATATAAAAATAGATGAGTATAATTATAATAATAGATAATAGTAAAAAATAATATTTTTGATAGTGATTTAGCTCACCCGAGCACCGGTCACCGACCCACATCGGGACCTGGGGAGGAGGGGGAGGAGGGGCACTAGAAGAATTTAAATTGCATCATAAATAACAAAAAAAAAATCAAGAGTGAGAAGCAATATATATATTGTGTTGTCAATATTAAGAGAAGCAATTGAGACCACGCAATTGAGTGTAAATGAGGCAGAAAGTTAGATCAGCAACCTGGAACTTGGTCACAATTTTTGTGATGCCATATGACAGTAGGGTCTACCATTTGACAATACAGCTCAGGTTCTCAACTGGCTCAGCCATGTTAATACTGTTATTATTATCTTTTACTTTTATCTTCTTCACCACTGATCGACTCGTTAGCCGCTTGGGCGATCGGTCACGTCTCTGTCACGCACTGTTGGCAAGTACTGGGCATGCACCGGCTCCTGAATGTCCCTGAACCCGCTCCAGTGTTGGTCAAGTCTGTTTCAATTCATTATGCTTCCAATATCTTCCCAGGCGGTAGAACTTCCTTGTTTGGTAGCTGCCTACTACCTGCTTCCTATTACGACACCACTCTACATAATAGTGTAAATAATGTAAGTGAGGTAAACACAAAAAGGTAAAGCAATTATTTCCATTATGATCTTCAAATATAATTATCACAACCAAGATGGAAAGGGCTACAACTGACCATATCAAACGAAGGAACCGCAGTACTGTACACAGTTGAATAGTAAAACAAAATTAGAAATAAATGATTGATTGATCACGTCGTTTATTAACCTTATTTACCTAATGGCCATCCACTGGAGGTGGCCAAGCCGAGGGAAGGAGCCAGTGGCCAGTGTAGGATCCCTCCATTGTTCTTGATAATCTTGTTTAGGGCTACTTTGATGCTCAGTACTGTTCTTGGTTCCACAGCTTGAACTGGTAGACTGTTCCATAGGTCTACCACCACCACAGCTTGAACTGGTAGACTGTTCCATAGGTCTACCACCACCACAGCTTGAACTGGTAGACTGTTCCATAGGTCTACCACCACCACAGCTTGAACTGGTAGACTGTTCCATAGGTCTACCACCACCACAGCTTGAACTGGTAGACTGTTCCATAGGTCTACCACCACCACAGCTTGAACTGGTAGACTGTTCCATAGGTCTACCACCACCACAGCTTAAACTGGTAGACTGTTCCATAGGTCTACCACCACCACAGCTTGAACTGGTACTGTTCCATAGGTCTACCACCACCACAGCTTAAACTGGTAGACTGTTCCATAGGTCTACCACCACCACAGCTTAAACTGGTAGACTGTTCCATAGGTCTACCAGCCTGTGTGTGCAGAAGTATTTCCTTATGTTGGTTCAGCAGGACATGTTGGGGAGCTTGTACCCCTCTTGTTGGTGGTGCGTGACATCACATATAATGTCTGGGTTCACGTTGTCCATCACTCTCAAGACTGTGAATGTCTCTCTGAGATCTGCCCTGATGTGTCTTGTCTGAAGAGTTGTTAGTCTTAAGTCTACCCGGATAATGGAGATAATAGTTCAGTCATCATCTTAGTCAGTCTGTGTTGCACCTTTACTAGGGATGTTAAGTCTTTCTGGAGGTAAGGTTTCCCTGCCCCTATACAGTAGTCCAGATGGGGACGTACGAGAGACTTATAAAGGTAATGGAACATTTTCTTAACTTTGATATTTTATTTGGTTAATGCCAGACGATTTTATTCATCACAGAGAGACCTCCGTAAACAAAAGGTTGACAAACTATCTCCACCAACACATACTCGACATATAAACTTCCCCCAAGATTCATAACTAATCATATGTAAGTTTAGTTGAGTTTACCATATATAAACATTTTCTCTAAAAGTTAATATACAGAAAACGTAATAATAGTATGCGTAACTTAAATAAAGTAACATGGCAATATCCAGAAAGGTGAGGTGGGGTTAAGTTAGGTGAGGTGCAGGGCCGGATTAAAGCATAGGTAAGGTAGGCCCTGGCCAAGGGCTCCTGCGCCCAATGGGGTCCCAAGGTCAGGGCCGGATTTACTATGACGAACGTGGCCCTCAGAAAATATGCCTGTTTGAAAATGGATGAAATCCTTCGTAAAATAATTTTTTTATGAGGATTATTATAACGGTTATAAACTAAATAGCATATTTTATCAGCATGCTCATTCATATTCTAAAGCCTTACAGAGATAAATTTTGCACCCCTTATGACGCCTAGCTAAGTTTCCCCTTAACTGGAGTAGAAGAAAACAGAATCAAGCAGGGCTGCCATCTGACATGATTCATTACGAAATTGGGGCAAATTTGGTAATGCAAATATGTTTGGTAATGATGAAGCATTATTTAGTACTAAACCTCAAATTGGTAATGACTTTATCCGAAGTTGATAATAATTAGTATCGTTAGTATAATACTTAATATATATAACTGTGTTTACATTTTCTTTTATCTTTGTTTATAATATTACTATACTTTACTCTCTTTGGGTATTATCAACTAGTAAGTGAGAGCGTTTTAGTGAGTCTTTTGAAGGACAAACAGTGACATTTTCGGAGGATCCCGCATTGTGGACTGACATTACTCGTGTATTACGCGGTTACCTTTCTCAGAAGAAGCTTGAACAGGACTTGGATGCACTAATCCTGAAAACCTCAACTAAAACTTATGATAATTCAAGAATTAGGTACCTAAATAAGGCATTTTTTTTAAAGCTTGCTAATGGAGAAAAAGTTTGAAGATATATGATTTTCTCTGAGTCAAGTGGAATTGGTGATGTTAGGTTAGGTGGGGTTGAGAGACAAGAACCAAAAGACCTGAAGTTTATTGCAACAAGAAACTGTCGAAGTGCTGACTGCTCCCTGGGGCCTACTACTACCTCCTGGCCACTACCACCCCCCTGGCCACTATCACCCCTTGGCCACCGCCACCACACCGGCCACTACCATCCCCCTGGCCACTACCACCCCCACACTCACCCCCTGGCTACCACCCCTGGCCACCACCACCCCTGGCCACTATCACCCCCCTGGCCACTACCACCCCTGGTCACTACCATCCCTCTAGCCACTACCACCCTGTCCACTACCACCCCCTGGCCACTACCACCCTCCTGGCCACTATCACCCCTTATTCACTACCACCTCCTGGCCACTCATCACCCCTGGCCACTACCACCTCCTGTCCACTACCACCCCCTGGCCACTATCACCCCCTGCCACTCCACCCCCCTTGTCACTACTTCTGGCCACTACCACTCACCTGCCACATCACCCCTGGCTACTGCCATCACCTGGCCACTACCACCCCTGGCCACTACCACCCCCTAGTTACTACCACCCCCTGGCCACTACCACCCCCTAGTTACTACCACCCCCTGGCCACTACCACCCTCTGGTTATTACCAACCCCTAGCCACTACCACCCCCTGGTTACTACCACCCCCTAGCCACTACCACTAAGGTTCCTTCGTTATATTTTCATGTTAACTGAAGCTACGACACAGATGGAATCACAGACGTTGTTCATCCTGCATTAAGAAATACAGTGGTTGTTTTTCTCCCAGGATGTGTTCGACAAAATGGGGTCGGAAGTACAAAAATACGCTACAGTATTTCCTGTTCTTCCCTAGTTGATGGAGAGAGAGAGAGAGAGAGAGAGAGAGAGAGAGAGAGAGAGAGAGAGAGAGAGAGAGAGAGAGAGAGAGATAACACGCTTATCACGGTTCAAAACACCTCAGTACCGAGCGTGTAATTCATTTAAAATTGCTGGTGGTGGTAGTGGTGGTGGTGGTGGTGGTGGTTATGCTGGTGGTGGCCGAGGTGGAGGTGCTGGTGGTGGTGGTGGCAGTGGTGGTGGTAGTGGTGGTGGTGGTTGGTGCTGGTGGTGGCTGAGGTGGAGGTGGCGCTGGTGGTGGACAGTGGTGGTGGTGGTAGTGGTGGTGGTGGCAGTAGTGGTAATGCCCGAGGTGGTGATGGTGTTGGTAGTGGTGGCCGAGGTGTATACTGTAGGTATTGTGCTATCGTAGGGAACTGTCCGCCAGGGTTGCAAGAAGCGCTGTTGTCTCACCTTTGTACAGCTTGTCTCAGATCCCCTCTCATGTGTCGCTGTAGTTTGGATCCATTTAAGACTCACCAGTCCCAGGACTCGTAAATTCTATCTTCAAGACCAACATGACGTTAAGTTATTCAATCTCTGACACTGGGTATACCAAGTTCTTTCCTCATAGTAAGTACTTTAGTGCTCATGGGACAGCCAGGGACAATTCTGGCGGCTTTATTTTGCAATTTTTCTTATTTGTTAATCGCCAGAGTGTATGGTGTACCCCGCTGCAAATCTAAAGGACTCAGTCTGTCAGTACATTGGTGGGTTAGTTGTTGTATGGCAGGTGAGGTACAAGGAACTGAGACACCGAGATGTTTAAAAGAAGAAACATAGTCAATAGTGTTGTTACCTATCCTGAACTTGGCGGGGCCGTGTTTATGGTTACCAGACTAAGGTTATCACACGCTGCCTGTACATGGTCCAGAGTGGTTTGTATTTCATGATGAGTTTTAGTATGTATAAGAATGTCATCTGCATAGCTAACAGTAATATTGCTGAGGCTGTCTAGGATTGACTTTAATATTGTGTCCATAAAAACACTGAACAAAGTGGGACTAATTTCATCACCGTGGGTGGGGTGGGAGACACTGTTGGCCCATGATGTGGGTAGTTGGCCCTCAGCATGAGTCATATTGTATAATGCTAATAATGGATTGCCCGGCACACACCTTAGTAGTCTAACGATACTCCGTCCTGACCAGGGGCAGTGGTGATGATGGTAAGTAATAATTTTTGCGATGGTGGTGGTGATGGTGCAAGTGGTTGTAGTGGTGGAAGTGGGGATGGTGGTGATGATAGTGGAAGTGGTGGAGAGAACCATTGTTTAAATAGTTCCTCACCTCCCTCCCTCTCTCTCTCTCTCTGCCGCTTGTCACTGTTACGGAACTTTCCCTTTGTCTGTGGTCGAGACACCATTGTTTATCCTGTGGAGACCGTCCACCTGTACCCCCCAGTCCACCAGTACCACCCAGTCCACCAGTCCACCCAGTCCACCAGTACCACCCAGTCCACCTGTACCACCCAGTCCACCAGTCCACCAAGTCTACCAGTACCTCCAGTCTACCTGTACCACCCAGTCCACCAGTACCACCAGTAGTCACCCACCACCAGTACCACCCAGTCCACCTGTACCACCCAGTCCACCTAGTACCACCCAGTCCACCAGTACCCCCAGTTCACCAGTACCTCCCAGCTTTCAGGACAAATCAGGAAAGGAGGAAGGAAGGGAGGAGGAAGGAAAGAGGAGAGAGGAAGGTAGGAAGATGAGGTATGGAGGAAGAGAATGAGAGAGCGTGAGGAAAGAATGGATAGAGAGGAGAGGAAGGGGAAGGGAAGTGATAGAGAGGGGGGGAAGGGAAGTGAGAGAGGGGGAGAAGGGAGGGAAGGAGAGAGGGAGGAAGGAGGGGAGGGAAGTGAGAGGGGAGGAAGGAGGGGAGGGAAGTGAGAGAGAGGGGGAAGGGGGGGAAGTGAGAGAGGGGGAGGGGGGGAAGGAAGGGAAGTGGAGAGAGGAGGGTGAGAGAGGGGGAGGAGGGGGGAAGTGAGAGGGAGGGAGGAAGGAGGGAGGGAAGTGAGAGAGGAGGAAGGAGGGAGGGAAGTGAGAGAGAGGGGAAGGAGAGAGGAAGTGAGAGAGGGAGGACGGAGGGAGGGAAGTGAGAGAGGGGGAGGATGGAGGGAAATGAGAGAGAGAAAGGGGGGGAAGGAAGGAAGTGAAAGAGGGATTACCAGTTATAACAACATCTCCGGCGTGAAAACTTGCCTAATTTTATTCTCGTCTAAAACACATTAAAGAGAGAGGCAGTACCCAGTATGAGGCAGTACCCAGTATGAGGCAGTACCCAGTATGAGGCAGTACCCAGTATGAGGCAGTACCCAGTATGAGGCAGTACCCAGTATAAGGCAGTACCCAGTATGAGGCAGTTTGAGCATGGAATAAAACTACTACATAATTTCTTAGGTTTATTGAAGCGAGTTTTAGTTAATGAAATAAAACCTTGAGAACTGAAATTTAATTAGTAATGACCGTTGTTATTGTTGTTATTATTATTATTATTATTATTATTATTATTATTATTTTATTATTATTGTTGTTATTATCATTTTTCTTCTAGATCATTATTATTATTACTTTTCATAGTTCGTTGTGAGTTCCTTCGTCTGTTGCTAAAAATGTTCTGTACGTGTACGTGTACGTGTGTGTGTGTGTGTGTATTACGTTTTTGTCTATGTACGTATTTTTTTCTTCTTCTGTACATCTTTGTCGTCGAGCTTGATATGTGTACGATTCTTAGGAATGTGTACGTGTGTTGTAAGTGTGTTGTAAGTGTGTTGCAAGTGTGGTAAGTGTGTGGTAAGTGCCATAAAAGTATCCTGTGTGTGTCTAACATAATATAGTAAACCTAACCTAACCTAACCTAACCTAACCTAACCTAACCTAACCTAACCTAACCTAACCTAACCTAACCTAACCTTACCTAACCTAACCTAACCTAACCTAACCTAACCTAACCTAACCTAACCTAACCTAACCTAACCTAACCTAACCTAATCTAACCTAACCTAACCTAACCTAACCTAACCTAATCTAACCTAATCTAACCTAATCTAACCTAACCTAACCTAATAAAACCTAATTTAACCTAGCCTAATCTGACCTAACCTTACCTAATCTAACCTAATCTAACCTAATCTAACCTAATTTAACCTAGCCTAACCTAACCTAACCAAACCAAAGCTAACGTAACGTAACCTAATCAACATACAAATTATATTACTGTACCCAAATAATTTTACCATTTTAACCAAAATAATCTTGTGAAACGAGTGGTTGTTATGTGTGGTTGTAGTTGTTACGTGTAGTTGTGGTTGTTACATGTGTTTGTGGTTGTTACGTGTGGTTGTGGTTGTTACGTGTGGTTGTGGTTGTTACGTGTGGTTGTGGTTGTTATGTGACATGGTTGTGGTTGTGTTTACGTGCGGTTGTGGTTGTTACGTGTGGTTGGTCACTTGTGTGGCTGAGTGGTTGTTACGTGTGGGTATGTCACGTGTTTGGTTGTGGTTAGGTTACAATGTGTGGTTGTGGTGGTGTCACGTGTGGTTGTGGTTGTTACGGTGTGGTTGTGGTTGTAACGTGTGGTTGTGGTGTGGTTGTCACGTGTGGTTGTGGTTGTTACGTGTGGTTGTGGTTGTTACGTGTGGTTGTGGTTGTTATGTGTTGGGTTGTGTGTTTGTGGTACGTGTGGTTGTGTGGTTGTTACGTGTGGTTGTGTGGCAGACCATGTATAAACCTACATGTCAACATAACAATAGCGTAAACACTCCGGGTGATGACTGGAGTGTATATGTGCTCAATACATACATACATACATACACACATACATACATATATACTGTATATATATTAGTATTTACATATACAACAAATTCAACATATACATATACAACATACTCAAGAATACATATCTCGTCTCACACAGGCGTACCAACATATAAATAATATACATATATCTATACTTGTAGCGATAACTAGCGAGTGTGTCTGTACGAGTTATGAGAGGTTGGTAGCCCTGGTAGGAAGGTTTGGTGGGTTGGTAGCCCTGGGTGGGAAGGTTTGGTGGGTTGGTAGCCCTGGGAGGGAAGGTTTGGTGGGTTGGTAGCCCTGGGAGGGAAGGTTTGGTGGATTGGTAGCCCTGGGAGGGAAGGTTTGGTGGATTGGTAGCCCTGGGAGGGAAGGTTTGGTGGATTGGTAGCCCTGGGAGGGAAGGTTTGGTGGATTGTAGCCCTGGGAGGGAAGGTTTGGTGGGTTGGTAGCCCTGGTAGGGAAGGTTTGGTGGATTGGTAGCCCTGGGAGGGAAGGTTGGTGGATTGGTAGCCCTGGGTGGGAAGGTTTGGTGGGTTGGTAGCCCTGGGAGGGAAGGTTTGGTGGATTGGTATTCTGGGAGGAAGTTTGGTGGGTTGGTAGCCCTGGGAGGGAAGGTTTGGTGGATTGCAGCCCCTGGGAGGGAAGGATTGGTGGATTGGTAGCCCTGGTGGAAGGTTTGGTGGGTTGGTAGCCCTGGGTAGGAAGGTTTGGTGGGTTGGTAGCCCTGGGTGGGAAGTTTTGGTGGGTTGGTAGCCCTGGGAGGGAAGGTTTGGTGGGTTGGTAGCCCTGGGAGGGAAGGTTTGGTGGATTGGTAGCCCTGGGAGGGAAGGATTTTGGTAGCCCTGGGAGGGAAGGTTTGGGGTAGCCCTGGGAAGGTTTGTGGGTTGGTAGCCCTGAGGGAAGGTTTGGTGGATTGGTAGCCCTGGGAGGAAGGATTGGTGGGTTGGTAGCCCCGGGAGGCTGATTTGGTGGGGTTGGTAGCCCCTGGGAAAGAAGGTTTGGTGGGGTTGGTAGCCCCGAGGGAAGGTTAGTTTTGGTGGGTTGGTAGCCCTGGTAGGAAGGTTTGGTGGGTTGGTAGCCCTGGTAGGAAGGTTTGGTGGCTGGTAGCCCTGGTAGGAAGGTTTGGTGGGTTGGTAGCCCCAGGAAGGTTTGGTGGGTTGGTAGCCCTGAGGGAAGGTTTGGTGGATTGGTGAAACCTGGGAAAGAAGGTTTGGTGGGTTGGTAGCCCTGGGAGGGAAGGTTTGGTGGGTTGGTAGCCCTGGGAGGGAAGGCTTGGTGGGATGGTAGCCCTGAGGAAGGGTTGAGACTGGTAGCCCTTGTTGGGTTGTTGATGATCCAGGAGAGGTTGTGGAGTTGGTAGCCCTGAGGGGGTTTGTGGGATATGGTAGCCCTGAGGAAAATTGTAAGTTTGGTAGTTCTGGGGAGTTGTAGGGTTGGTAATCCTGTAAGGGTTATGAGGTTGGTAGTCCTGAGGGGGTGTAGGGGGACTGCGGGGTTGGTAGCATAAAAAACTTCCATGACGTCACCACTAAGTTAGTGTCGGCGAGCTGTGAATGGCCTGAGTGATGACGTCACTACTCTCCTGCAGTGAGACCTGTGAATGGCCTGAGTGATGACGTCACCACTCAGCTGTTGTCAAATAACTGTGAATGGACAAAGAGTGATGACGGTCCCACTCTGATACAGTCAGAGAGCTACGGATGGCCAGAGAGTGATGACATCATCACTCCGCTACGGTCATCACCCTCTGGCCATTCACAACTCCCTGACCGTAGTAGAGTGGTGATGTCTTCCCTCTACTGCAGTCCTAGAGCTGTGACTGGTCAGAGAGTGATGACGTCATCCCAAAGCACTAACAGGGGTAGGCTTACTCTCGGATCCTGAACGCTAATGGCGACTTGAAGCAAGAATAATTTAAAAACACCAAGACCATCAGTTGGCTAGGAGAGCTGGTTGACGCTGACGTTGGCTAGGAGAGGCCCTGAGGGTAGGAAATAGCCCTTGGAAGGTTTGGTGGGTTGGTAGCCCTGGGAGGGAAGGTTTGGTGGGTTGGTAGCCCTGGGAGGGAAGGCTTGGTGGGATGGTAGCCCTGAGGAAGGGTTGAGACTGGTAGCCCTTGTTGGGTTGTTGATGATCCAGGAGAGGTTGTGGAGTTGGTAGCCCTGAGGGGGTTTGTGGGATATGGTAGCCCTGAGGAAAATTGTAAGTTTGGTAGTTCTGGGGAGTTGTAGGGTTGGTAATCCTGTAAGGGTTATGAGGTTGGTAGTCCTGAGGGGGTGTAGGGGGACTGCGGGGTTGGTAGCATAAAAAACTTCCATGACGTCACCACTAAGTTAGTGTCGGCGAGCTGTGAATGGCCTGAGTGATGACGTCACTACTCTCCTGCAGTGAGACCTGTGAATGGCCTGAGTGATGACGTCACCACTCAGCTGTTGTCAAATAACTGTGAATGGACAAAGAGTGATGACGGTCCCACTCTGATACAGTCAGAGAGCTACGGATGGCCAGAGAGTGATGACATCATCACTCCGCTACGGTCATCACCCTCTGGCCATTCACAACTCCCTGACCGTAGTAGAGTGGTGATGTCTTCCCTCTACTGCAGTCCTAGAGCTGTGACTGGTCAGAGAGTGATGACGTCATCCCAAAGCACTAACAGGGGTAGGCTTACTCTCGGATCCTGAACGCTAATGGCGACTTGAAGCAAGAATAATTTAAAAACACCAAGACCATCAGTTGGCTAGGAGAGCTGGTTGACGCTGACGTTGGCTAGGAGAGGCTGGCTGACACTGACGTTGGCTAGGACAGTGCCGCTTGCCCAATCAGTTCCTCTTGCCCAATCAATTCCTCTTGCCCAATCAGTGCGTCATGCCCAACAGTACCTCTTGCCTATGTAGTGTCGCTTGGCCATCAATGCCAGGTGGTCGACAGTAGCGTAAGTGGCAGCAGCAGCACCAGATGCGGCCAGCTGGTCACACCTTGACCCATGTTTACTGGAAGATGGCAGAGTTCAGTGTCTTGTGTGTGCGTATCCCTTATACTAACACACACACACACACACACACACACACGCGCAGTCCGCCACTACAACAAAATTCAGCCCATAAGAGCCCGCACCGATAGATATAAGAACAGCACCATCCCATCTATTGTTAAAATAATAAACAACTCCTGATTTATGTACTGTACAGCCCTGTAAATGTGTTCAATGCATATTATATCATTATGTGTAAATCAAATGTAAGTCTGTATATTTTCAGCCACCGGCTGCAACTCTATTAATAAACCGTTTATTATTATTATTACACACACACAGACTACTACTACTTTGCTGTCACTCGGAATCGAGTATGACGACCATCCAGCTATTATACAATGATATGAGTTATTAAGGATGTCACCTTCGTTGGTGAGTTCTGAGGTGACTGAAGAAGCCGATACGGGATTGGCAGGGTCCTTCACAGATGTTGCACATGTGTGGGGCTACATCTAGTGTGGGAGGCGCAGCGGTAGTGTCTTTCCTTGTTATGCAGTCGGGCTAACTCGAAAGTATTGACACCTTCCCGTGTGGTGCTCCTCCAAGCGTTACAGTATGGAGTAATCGTCTCCCAGGTGATGGGGTCGATTTGGCACTTTTTCAGGTTTGTCTTAAGACTATCCTTATACTTATCAGGTGCCAGCCAGCATTACGCTTACTAATCGTTAGGTGATGGTAAAGTAGCTGCTTTAGCAGTCTACTGTCGTCCATGTGGGTAATATGGCTAGTCCAGCATAGTTGATCATGGATAATGGTAGCCTCGATGCTTCTACAGTTGGTACCAGCAAGAATACTAGCATTTCTTCTCTAGTCTTCCCAGCGAGCTTGGAGGATGGAACGTGGACAACGTTGGTGAAAGTTTTCAAGGGACCGATGTCTCGTTGCCATATAATAGGGTGGGGAGGACCACTGCTCGATATACGTGTAATTTTGTAGATAATTTCAGCTCCCTGCAGCTTAAGGTACGGCTTTGGACTCTGCCAAAGGCTTGAGATGTACATCTGATCCGATATTGAATCTCTTCATCGATGTCCGCGGTGGTGGACAGGTGGGAGCCGAGATACCGAAAGTGGGTAACATTATAGAGGGTAATACCGTTCAGGTGGGTGGATGGTGAAGGTGTGGCTGAACCAGGGGCAGGCTGAAAGAGAATCAAGTCTTACGTACATTCACCTCAAGGCCGAAGTCTGCATACGCATCTGCGTAGGTGTTCAGGATCTCCTGTAGGTCACGTTCAGTGTGAGTGACAAGGGTGAGGTCGTCTGCATACTGAAGCTCAGTAATGGAAGCTGCCGACACCTTTGCCTGGAGTCGTCTTATGTTGAAAAGACCCTTCATCCGGTACTCGATGTCCACCCCGCCGGCTAAATTGGCGTTGGCACGAGTAAGGAAGGCAGCCAAGAAAATGGAAAAGAGTTGGTGCCAGTACACACTCTAGTTTAACCCCCGTTTGGATGGGGAATAACTCACTCAGACTGGGTGCCACAGTGCAGGATACTGCCGTTCATGCCATAGTAGAGTTGCCACACAATGACGATGGATTTTGATGGGCAGCCAAAACGGCTGAGAGTCCGCCAGAGGGATTCCTAGCTGACCGAGTCGAAGGCTTTGGTTAGGTCGATGAAAGCCATGTACAGGTCACAACGCTATTCTCTGCACTTTTCCTGTACCTGACGGGCAGCAAAGATCATGTCAGTGGTGCCAGGTGATGGTCTAAACCTACATTGAGATTCAGGGAAGAAGTTTTACACCTCAGAAAGAAGTCTGTTCAGGAGGACTCGGGCGATAATCTTGCCAGCTATAGACAGCAGCGAGGTCCCACGGTAGTTGCCACAGTCTGACCGGTCTCTCTTGTTCTTATAAATATTGACAATGGAGGCGTCTATAATAGCTTGGGGGATTTCCTCCTTTTCCCATATATTCTCCAGGAGAGAGTGGAGACGGCTGGTAAGCAGAGGTCCTCCTGCTTTATACACCTCGACTGGGATTCCATCAGGCCCTGAGGCTTTGTTATTTTTCATTTGTTTGATGGCAGTAGCTACCGCATCCAGGGATGAAAGATAACTGAGTTAGGTCAGCTCTGGATGCTGAGGGACCTGCTGGGTAGTCAAGACATCCACATCGGTGTTTCGGTTGAGCTCTTTCCAGTGCTGAAGGATGCCTTCATCGTCTTTAATTCGGGAGTTACTGTCGTATGAGTGGAGGAGGACTGCGCCACCAGTGATTAGCCCATAAAATGTTTTAATGGAATTGAAAAATTCACGCATCTTGTGCTGATCTGCAAATTTTTGCGTTTCACATGCTTTATTTTTAAACCAGTCGTTCTTTAGATTGCGAAGTTCCCGCTGGGCGGCCGCTTTCTTCTTGTGGAAGGTATCAGCTTTGGTCCGAGACCGAGGGTTGTTCTGCCAGTCAGTTAAAGCAGCACGTTTATCATTGACGAATACATTGATTGCCGGGTCATTTCCATCGGACCAGTCCTGGTGTATTCTTTCGACCCGGCCAAGGGTCTCTGCAGGTTTTTGTCATGAAGTTGTCGAGAATATCCCATTCAGCACTGGGATTTGGGGTGTTTGTTGTCGGGTTGTTTATCAGCTCATGTTCGAGCTGCTCTCTGAAAGCATGTGCTACCGCTGGATCCTCCAAACGCTTAGTGTTAAAACCTCTTCTAGAGGCTTGGCTCTGACGAGCCGATGATCAGTTTCGCAGTGGTCTGAGCCACGCATGGCACGGGTGATGAGGACATCTCGGCGATCTCTTTTTCTGACAATGATGTAGTCAATGAGATGCCAGTGTTTGGATCGTGGGTGTTGCCACGAACTCTTGAACTTGTCGGCCTATCTAAGCAAGGTATTGGTGATAGTGAGGTTGTGTGCAGCACACTTGCTGAAGAGGAGTAGGCCGTTGGGATTACACTTGCTTAGTCCATTTCTCCCTATGATTCCCTGCCAAATGTCAGCATCTCTGCCAACTCTGGCAAAGCCAACTCCATAATACGGTTTCTCTCCCCAGCAGGCTTACCCTTCCAGAGGAAGGTATAGCCAGACCCCTGTTCTGTGAGTTGACCCTCGTCTGGGAGTCCGGGACTCACTACTGGTTGCTATGTTATACCAAGACAGCTGTTTTGCCATAAGGGCAGTTCTTCTTTCAGGCCGCTCATTTGTGCCAGTATCGAGAAGGGTCGCTGCATGGAATATGAAGCGACCACACACACACCCTGCACCCCAACACACACCCTAACCTCCCACACACACCCTGCACCCCAACACACACCCTAACCTCCCACACACACCCTGCACCCCAACACACACCCTAACCTCCCACACACACCCTCCCACCTACCTCCCCACACACACCTACCTTACATCCCCACCCTATATCCCCCCATATACACACCCCTACACTCATCCCACACCACCTCAACACACACGTACACACCCCCACCCTACGCACACACACCCTACACCCCCAATATACACACAACCCTACACTCCTCACACACACACACACACACTCCCCACTAACACCCCCCACCCACTATCCCTTCCCCACACACAACCCTACACCCCCACCCAGCACCTCCCACACACACCTACACCCCACCACTGATCTGGGAGTCTCTCTGTTCCAACACAATGGGCTGCAGTTTGCGACCCTCCAGCTGTAAGAAGTCATGATCACTGCGGGTATAGAGAGCAGCCACCGTCGCCTTACACCTCAGCACGATGACGCCCCTCGAGAAGTGACTCTTCCTCAACCTCAGCCGCAGCTCCAGGGTCGATGTCTCTAGGCCGTCCGGGTGGAGTACAGGTGCATAGGAGAAGGTGTATTTCATAGGTACCTGGCGGAGTATATAATTGGAGTTAGAAAGTCATTGATTTCTATAGGGTGTGGGTTAGGGTGGTTAGGGAGTAGTCAAATTTATCAGGAGTTAGTCAGGAGGGAGTTAAGGTGGGTCAGGAGTAGATCAGGGTGGAGTCAAGATGGATCAGAGTAGGTCAGGGTGGTCAAGATGGATCAGTATAGTCGGGTGGGTCAGTGTGAATCAGAGTGGGTCAGGATGGATCAAGAATAGTTAGGACGGATCAAGATTAATCACAATAGGTCAGGGTGGATTAGGGTGAGTGGGGTGGATCAGGAGTGGGTCAAGTGAGTCAGGGTGTGGATCAGGAGTGGGCAGGATATTCAGGGTGGGCCTAGGTGGATCAGAGTAGATCAGGGTGGGTCAGGGTGAGCCTAGATGGATCAGAGTAGGTCAGGATTGGGTCAGGGGTGGAGCCTAGATGGATCAGGGTTGTCAAGGTGGGTTAGGTGGGTCAGGGTGGGTCAGGGTGGGCCAATAGTCATCGAGAAAAAAGGTTCACAACTCAGCGGCAGTTTGTATCAGGTGTTGAAGGTGTCGATATTTATGGTCCTCCTTCTCTCTTTATATCTCCTCTCTCTCTCTCTCTCTCTCTCTCTCTCTCTCTCTCTCTCTCTCTTTCTGTCTCTCTCTGATACTGTCTGTCTGTTTCTGTCTGAATGTCTCTCTCTCTCTCTCTCTCTCTCTCTCTCTCTCTCTCTCTCTCTCTCTCTCTCTCTTTCTGTCTCTCTCTGATACTGTCTGTCTGTTTCTGTCTGAATGTCTCTCTCTCTCTCTCTGTCTGTTTCTCTTTCTCTGTCTCTCTTTTTGTCTCTGTCATTCTCTGTCTGTCATTCTCTGTTTGTCTGTCTGCTTGTTTCTATCTCTGCCTGTCTCTTTCTGTGTGGGTGTTTCTCTCTATCTCATTCTGTCTGTCTGTCTGTCTGTCTGACCACCACCACCACCACCACCACCACCACCCACTGAAATATTGTCGGCCGAAAGGAAGTGTCAGTTGTAGAATGCTGCCATCTGGTCTCCTCAATCTCTCTCTCTCTCTCTCTCTCTATCTCTCTCTCTCTCTCTCTCTCTCTCTCTTCTATGAGTTAAAATGTATTTGTCTCTACCATTTTACCATTTACCTAACCCTCACCCTTCACCCTCACCCTTCACCCTTCACCTCACCCTTCACCCCTCACCCTTCACCTCCTTCACCCCTCACCCTAACCTCACCCTTCACCCTCCCCCTCCCTTACACCTTCACCCTTCACCCTTACCCTTCACCCTCACCCTTCACCCTTCACCCTCACCCTTCCCCTCACCTTCACCCTTCACCCCTTCACCCTCTCCCCTCACCCTTCACCTCATCCTTCACTAACCTTCACCCTCACCCATACCTTCACCCTCACCCCTTCACTAACCTCACATACCCCTCACCCCTTCACCCTACCCTCCTTCCTCACCCTTCACCCCTAACACCTCACCCTCACCCTTACCCTTCACCCTCACCCCTTACCCTCACCCCTTCACCCTAACACCTCCACCCTCACCCTTCACCTTCACCCTCACCTTCACCCTTCACCTCACCCTTCCCCTCACCCTAACACCTCACCCCTCCCTTCACCTTCACCCTTACCCTTCACCCTTCACCTCACCCTTCACCCTCACCCCTACCCTTCACCCATACCCCTCTCCCCACCCCTCCCACCCTAACACCTCACCCCTTACCTCACCCTCCACCTCACCCCTTCACCTTCACCCTTACCTTCACCCCTCACCCTCACCTTCACCTCCCCTTCACCCTCACCCTTCACCTTCCCCCTCACCCTTCACCTCTACCCTTCACCCTCACCTTCACCCTCATCCTTCACCCCTAACCCTTCACCCTCACCCTTCACCCTTCACCCTCACCCTTCACTAGCCCCTCACCTTCACCTCACTTACCTTACCCTCTCACCCTCACCCTTCACCTTTCACCACCTCACCTTCACCCCTCTTATACCCTTCACCCTTCACCCCTCACACCCTCACCCCCCCTCACCCTTCACCCTCACCCTTCACCTCACCCCTTCACTACCCTCACCCTTCACCCTCACTAACACCTCACCCCTTACCCTAACACTTCACCCTCACCCCTTCACCTCACCCTTCACCCTAACACCTCATATCACCCCTCACCCTTCACCCCCCTCTTACCACATACCCTCACCCTTCACCCCTCACCTTCACCTAACCCTCACCCTTACACCCCTCACCCTAACACCTCACCCTTCCCCTAACACTTCACCCTCACCTTCACCCCTCTCTCACCCTAACCTCACCCCTTCACCCTCTCTCACCCTTACCCATCACCCTTCACCCCTCTCCACCCTTACCATCACCCTTCACCCTTACTCTCACCCTTACCATCACCCTTCACCCCTTACTCTCACCCTTATCACCCTTCACCCTTACTCTCACCCTTACCATCACCCTTCACCCTTACTCTCACCCTTACCATCCCCTTCACCCTTACTCCTCCACCCCACCTCTTACCCTCTCTCCCTCCATCACCCTTCACCTTACTCTCACCCTTACCATCACCCTTCACCTTACTCTCACCCTTACCATCACCTTCCCTACTCTCACCCTTACTCCACATACCCTTATCTCATTACCATCACCCTTCACCTTACTCTACCCTTACCATCACCCTTCACCCTTCTCTCACCCTCTCTCACCTTCTCTCCCTCACCCCTAACCACCCCTCACCCTCCCCTCCCTACTCCCTAATCCTCCCCATCACCCCCTCACCCCTCCCCCTCCCTTCTCCCTCACCCTCCCCCTCCCCCTCTCACCCCTCCCCCCCCCCTCTCTCCCCTCACCCTCCCCTCTCTCTCCTTCACCCCCTACTACCCCCCCCTCACCCCTCCCCTCCCTCCCCTCCCCCACTCACCCCCTCCTACCCCTCCCCACCCCTCCCCCTCCCTCCCTCCTCCTCCCCTCCTACTCCCTCTCCCTCCCCTCACCCCCACCACTACCCCTCCCCATCACCCCTCCCCTCCTCACTCCTCCCCATCACCCCCTCCCTACCCTCCCCTCACCCCTCCTCCCTACTCCCCCGTCACCTCTACCCCTCACCCCTCACCTCTCCCTCACCTCCTTGCTGTTGACATGCCAGCTGAGGATTGAGCAGGATGAGAACGTCCAGCAGTACAGTTGGCTCTCAGTATGTCCCCGGCCACGTACTTGTCCGCAACACCTGTGATATGTGGGGCGGCCGTGGTAACTCTGCAAGAAATGACAGGTGTTAGTGCAGGTGTGTGTGAAGGTGTTAATACATGTGTAGAGAGGGAGGGAAAGGATAGTATAGAGGGAGGAAGAGGATAGTACAAGGGGAGGAAGAGGAGGGAGGAGGGAGAAAGGGAGGAGGAGAGGAGGTGTCGGGGAATTGACACTAATCTGCTTATGCTGAGAAGGGAGGAAGGTGTGTGTGTGTGTGTGTGTGTGTGTGTGTGTGCGTGTGTGTGTGCGTGTGTCTGTGTGTGTGTGTGTGTGTGTGTGTGTGTGTGTGCGTGTGTGCGTGTGTGTGTGTGTGTGTGTGTGTGTGTCATAAGTTATTACTATTTCTACGATGTACGTTTCATCACATTGTTCATCCTGTAGAGCAAATATGATTAACCAGAAGTATGTGTTACGTCATCTGATTGGTTGATTTTTATTTACATACTCAGCCAATCACGAGGCTCCAGCACGCTCTTCTTGTTGACACGATCTGTTCATGAAACTAACGCGAAAATTTTGATGAGAATTTTTATATAATTTTTTAGCTGAAAGTTTTGGAGAAATAATTGTGTTTGGTTCATTGATTTTAACATGGAATAATATAATTACTACTACTACTACTACTACTACTACTACTACTACTACTACTACTGCTACTACTACTACTATAATAATATGGCAAGAAGAAGAAGAAGAAGATGATAGAAGCAAAGGAAGCCAGAAAAGAAAGTAAAATCTGGGACAGTTCCACCTGCATCCACAGCTACCACAGAAAACTACTCAAGGGGGAACTTAGCTATTTACATGGTGGTTTGCGGGTGAGGTGGGAAGAGAGGGAGGGAGGGGGCAAGCTATCCTCTTCCCCTGCTAACCTTTCTCAAAATTCCGGAATACTTCAATTGTTGGTGGTGGTAACGGCGAGTGTCCAGCAGGTGCGAGAGTCAGGTGAGCGCTGAGAGAACGCCAGGTGAAAGGGCCAGATTAGCGCTGAGAACGAGTCAAGGTAAGTCACATATGGAGACTTATACTAAGGTTATAAGGGAGGAGAACAAAGAAGAAGTGGAAGAAGAGGAGGAGGACAATGAAGAAGAACAAGAGGAAGAAGAAAAAGAAGAGGAAGAAGAAAAAGAAGAGAAAGAAGAAGCAGAAGAAGAAGTCGAGGTTTGAGTCACACAAGAGGTCGACCAGTACAGATGGACGACCTCTATGACTAAATTATTCATCCCCTTCACTCATACCCACGTGAGTCACTGTACGACCACGTGAAAACCTCCAAAATATCACGAGTCACACGCACACACACACACACGCGCACACACAGAGGAACAAATGAGACGAAATCGAGTAAAACTAAGAGTTGGCCGTAAAGTTTGAGCGGGACATAAGGCATCAAAGAGCCAGGAGTCACCCGGGCCAAAATTAAGACGGCCTAAAAATTTTGGCCAAATAACTTGAATAAGATCCATTTTCAGGGGTGGTGTGAGGGGAGAGGAGAGGCAGGAGGAGGGGGAGGGAGAGAGGGATGAGGGGGAGACAGTTGTTTGAGGAAGAGGGATGACAGGAAGGGAAGGGGGAGAGTTGAGGGGATGGAGTGAGAGGTGAGGAGAGGGTGATGAAAGAGAGGAGACGGAAGAGGAGATGGGAGAAAAAAAAATAATAATAATTACATACATACATACATACATACATACATACATACATACATACATACATACAGTACAATACATACTCAGCAATTCGGCAACACCCAGCTTTCTTGAGGTCATCTGACACACCTAAGACAAACGTACACTCGTCCTCTCAACTCTCTCTCATCATCACCGGACAACTCGCCAACTGCACTGGCTAACCATTACCCCGGAACACGATGTGGAAATCTATTAACATCCAGGTTCCCAATTACTGCTGGGTAGACAGAGGCAAATGGCGTAAAGAAACTTGCCCATAGTTTCACGCATAGACAACACACTCACTCGCCATCATCCACACAACACCTATCATCATCCACAACCAACATCACTACCACTATCATCCACACAACACCTACCATCATCCACCCACCACCATCATCCACACATCTACATCATCCACACATCCACCATCACACACCTACCATCACCACCATCATCCACACAACACCTACCATCATCCACTCACCATCATCCACACAACACCCACCATCACTCACCTCCACCATCATCCACACAACACCAACCATCATCCACCTACCATCATCCACACAACACCTACCATCACCACCACCATCATCCACACAACACCACCATCATCCACCACCATCATCCACACAACACCTACCATCATCCACTCACCATCATCCACACACAACACCTACCATCATCCACTCACCATCATCCACACACAACACCTACCATCATCCACTCACCATCATCCACACACAACACCTACCATCATCCACTCACCATCATCCACACAACACCTACCATCATCCACTCACCATCATCCACACAACACCTACAATCATCCACCTACCATCATCCACACACAACACCTGGCTCATCGGGAGTCATAAGACGAGGTAATCAATCAAGGCTCGGAATGCGTAATGAGGTGCGTCTTCATTAACACCTGAGTAATTAGCGGCCATATGGTTAGCAGGTGTGGGCCCTCCTCTTGACTTTGTGATATTATTTTAATTAACTATGACGACCAGAGGGTGAGAGGGGGCGAATGGATGAGAGGGAGTGAAGTGAGAGGGGTGAGAGGGAGAAAGGATGAAAGGGAGTAAAAGGGGGAATGGGGTAGAGGTCAGGAGAGAGCAGAGGTCAGAGGAGATCAGAGGAGAGGTCAGGGGAGAGGGAGAGGCCAGGGAGGGGAGAGGTCAGGGGGAGAGGTCAGGGGAGAGGTCAGGGAGAGGTCAGGGAGAGTCAAGGAGAGGCGGCGAGGAAAGTCAGGGGAGAGGCCAAGGAGAGGTCAGGGGAGAGGTCAGGTAGAGGTCAGGGAGAGGTCAGAGAGAGGTCAAGTGTTATTGTTCCTGACTAAGAAAAGAATCATCCAAAATTTTCTAAACTTTGACAACCTATTAGTGGCGGCGGTGTGGTAGCGGGTGTAGCGGTGGGTGTGGCGGCGGGTGTGGTAGCGTGTAGCGGTGGGTGTGGCGGCGGGTGTGGTAGCGGTGTAGCGGTGGGTGTGGTGGGGTGTGGTGGCGATGTGGCGGCGGGATGTAGCGGTGGTAGCGGTGTAGCGGTGGTGGCGGCGGGGTGTGGTAGCGGTGTAGCGGTGGTGGTGGTGGGTGGTGGCGGATGGCGGCGATGGGTAGCGGTAGCGTGTAGCGGTGGGTGATGGGTGGTTGAATTGGGTGCGCCAAGTCCGTAGACTTGCTGGTGATAGATTGGTGTGGTGGCGGGTGTGGCGGCGGTGTGTGGCAGCGTGGCGGTGCAGGTGTGGCGGTGTGTGGCGGCGGTTGTGGCGGCGGGTGGTGGGTGTGGCGCTGTGGCTGGCAGTGGATGGCGGCGGGTGTGGTAGGGTGAGTAACGGTGGTGGTGGGTGTAGTGGATGTGGCGGCGGTGGCGGAGGGGTGTGGCGGAGGTAGCGGTGGTAGCGGTGGCGGCAGGTGTGGTGGGTGTGGTGTGGCGGAGGTGAGGGTGGGTGGGTGAATGGTGGTGGGTGTGGTGTAGTGGTGTGGCGATGGGTGGTAGGGGGTGGTGGGTGGAGTGGGTGTGGCGGCGGGGTGCAGGGTGGCGGTGGGTGGTGGGTGTGGTGGGTGTAGGGAGGGGTGGTGGGTGTAGGGTGGCGGAGGTGTGGTGGGTGTAGTGGGCGCTGGGTGTGGCGGCAGGTGTCTGCGACTGGGACTAAACTATATGCAGCACAATTTGTCCAAAGTCAATTGAGGCAACGAGAGAGAGAGAAGGAGGGAGGGAAGGGAGGGAGGAGGGAAGGGAGGGAGGGGAAGGAAGTGGAGGCAGGGAAGGAAGAGGAAGGAGGGTGGGGGAGGGGAGGGAAGGGAGGAGGGAGGGGGAAGAGAAGGGAGGGGAGGAGGAGGGAGGGGGTGGAGGGAGGGAAGGAAGAGGAAGAGGGAAGGAGGAGGAGTGGAGGAGGGAAGGAAGAGGAAGGAGGGAAGTGGAGGGAGGGAGGGAAGGGAAGGCAAGAGAGAAGTGGAGGGAGGGAAGGAAGGAGAGAGGAAAGGAAGGAGCAGGAGAGAGGAGTTAATAAGAGAAAGGGGAAGGAGGAAGGGGGAAGGAGATAGAGGGAAGGAAGAAAGGATGAAGGGAAGGAATGAAGGAGTGAAGGAGGGGGAAGGAGGTGTCACGTATGAGATAGGTGTCAATTGCTGTCATTTGCTGTCAGGAGGAGCAGTTGATGTCAGTTGATATCAGGTGTCAGGAGGTGTCATTTGATGTCAGGTGTCAGGAAGTGTTTTGTTGTCAGGAAGTGTCATTTGATGTCAGGTATCAGGTGTCAATTGATACCAGGTGTCAGTTTTTTAGGTGTCATGAGGCGTCAGTGTCAGCAGATGTCAGGAGGTGTCAGAAGATATCAGGAGGCATCAAAAGATGTCAGGAGTCATGTTGTCAGGCGGAGTTGTGTCAGGAGGTATCAGGTGTCAGGAGGTATCAGGTGTCAGGAGGTGTTAGTTCAAGTAATTTGTTGTGGCGGCATGTGAGTGTTGCCACCTACGTGAGTCTTATTATTTCTCCCACTAATACTTGGCAGCTATTATTAACTTTGTAACTGTCTAGTATCTTTTCTTTTCTTCTATTTGGATTATTTCTCAATCAAAACAGACGCACAAGAGAGAGAGGAAAAAAGAAGAGAGAATATATATTTATATATATATTTATATATATATATATATATATATATATATATATATATATATATATATATATATATATATATATATATATATATATACACCTGTATATAGACAGACTGATATAAAGATAAGGGGAGAGAGTGAGCTAGGTAGGTTTCCTCATTAGCCCTGAAGGTAGGCAGGAGGGGGGCGTGGCACTGTAAGGAGATCCTCAAGTCAACATCCATTATTTCCTGCCCTCAGGTACCGCTAAACTCATTACTGGGAGTGACGAATATTTCTCCCAAGAAAATCTCTGCCACCCACCCTTTTATATTATACCTGTGTGTGTGTGTGTGTGTATGTGTTTTGGTGTGTGTGTTTTGGGGTGTGTGTGTGTGTGTGTGTGCACAGGTTGTGTAATGCGTCTAGTATGGCAGCCTTATGTCAGTGTTAAGGTGCAGGCATTGCTTGCACCTCTCGCTTTCACCTACCGCCGCTGGCTAGCCCTCGTGGCGAACAGGGAAGCAACTTGCAAAAGTCTTCCCCTGCCAGTACACAGCCTCTTCACCATCAACACTCCTGCTGTGCCTCCTCGTGGCAACACACGGTAACTGGGTGCCTGGCTGGAGACCAGACCAGTAGATCTCGGAGTAGCAGTTGGCCCCAGAGGACGGCGCATAGCCCACTGGCATGTGGTCACGTCTCGGTGCCTACCAACCATTGTCTCGCGTGCCTTGCGGATTAACCCCGAACGAAAAATCTGCTGGAGCCCAGCAACAGGCAGACATGTTACAGAGCTCAAAGACCAACGGCGGTATAGGCGGAAGAGGTGACCACCATGGGAACCCAACGACTACACAGGCGGATGAAGGCAATACATGATGGACAGGTTAAAGGCGAAACCCAACACTTGCACCACTGGATCAGGAAAAGGGAGAGCCTAGGTGTGTGGTTGCAGCCTGCGCTCCTGCCTTAACACATAAATCAACTCACGCGCAGCCATCATCCAGCTCATCATACCTCTCATCATCATCATCAAAATCCTTATACCCCCAAAAGTCCTCGGGCGTCGGACGAGTGGCGACGGGACAGGAAGAGATGACTGCCGGGAGTCTCTAGTCACAACTCTGCACATGGGCTGTACAGATAATATGTCGTTTGTTCACTGGGATGTAGGCAGCAGTGCAATCCGGTCCTGTGTGTGTGACTGAGCAGTCCTCTCGAACACTCTGCTCACCCCACTTGGGAGGAGCAAAAGGTGCCCTAAACATAGCCTGCCTATAGATCCAACCTGACTGGACAACCGCACCCAGTAAGGTCATCCTTATGCGGTTGAAAACACAATCAAAATCACAAAAACAAACTACATAACCTATTTTGGTCGCTGCATGGAATGTCAGGACCCTTCTGCATACTGCCACAAATGAGCATCCTGAAAGAAGAACTGCCCTTATGGCAAAAGAGATGGCTAGGTATAACAAAGCAACCACTAGTGAGTCCCGGACTCACACCTCCACCATCCATCCAGCTTCACGGTACTACCCTCTGCAATGTTACCCATTTTCGGTATCTCGGTTCCACCTGTCCACCACCGCGGACATCGATGAAGATAGCATCGGATCAGATGTGCATCTCAAGCCTTTGGCAGACTACGAAACCGTGATTCAGCTGTAGGGAGCTAAAATTATCTACAAAGTTTCACGTATATCGAGCAGTGGTCCTCCCCAACCCTGCTATACTGTATGGCAGCAAGATGGGTCACATACAAGAGGCACCTCAAGGCACTTGAAAACTTTCATCAACTCAGTCTACATTCCATCCTCCGAGTTCGCTGGGAAGACAAGAGAATAAATGCCAGTATTCTTGCTGACCATGTTACCTGCATGGACGACAGTCGACTACCAAAGCAGCTATTTTACTGTCACCTAACGAATAGTAAACGTAATGCTGGCGGACAACTGAAAAAATATCAGGATAGTCTTGAGACAAACCTGAAAGAGTGCCAAATCGACCCCCTCACCTGGGAGACGATTACTCCACACCGTAACACTTGGGGAAATTACCACACGAGCAGGTGTCACTACTTTAGAGGTAGCCCGACTGCATAACGAGGCTGAAAAGCGCCAACGCCGGAAAGATACTGCCACCGCCCTCCGCACTCGATGTAGCCCTCCACACGTTACATCTGTGAAGGACCCTGCCAGTCCTGTATCGGTTTCTGTCACCTCAGAACTCCCCAACGTAGGTGATATCTTCAATAACTCACATCATTGTATAATAGCTGGATGTTCGTCATACTCGATTCAGAGTGACAGAAAAGTAGTAGTGGTAGTGTGTGTGTGTGTGTGTGTGTGTGTGTGTGTGTTTGTGTGTGTGTGTGTGTGTGTGTGTGTGTAATAATAATATATAAATAAACAGTTTATTAATAGAGCAGCCGGTGGCTGAAAATATACAGACTTACATTTGATTTAGACATAATGATATAATATGCATTGAACACATTTACAGGGCTGTACAGTACATAAATCAGGAGTTGTTTATTATTTTAACAATAGATGGGATGGTGCTGTTCTTATATCTATCGGTGCGGCCTATGGGCTGAATTTTGTTGTAGTGGCGCGCGCGAGTTGGGTGTGTGTGTGTGTGTGTGTGTGTGTGTGTGTGTGTGTGTGTGTGTGTGTGTGTGTGTGTTTTTGAGAATTGGGAGCTAACGTGTGTGTGTGTGTGGTGTATGTGTTTTATGAATGTTTGTGAAAAGTGGAGAGTAAGTGTGTGTGTGTGTGTGTGTGCGTGTGTGTGTGTGTGTATCGGCGCGCCAGGGTTTGCTACATTTACCCCGCAGGTACTAATTAGTGAGAGGAGAGAGGAGAGAGAGAGCAGTACTTTCTGGATCACCTCACAAGAGCGTCAACAACAGGTCATCTTCAGTCTACCTCACCATCTAGGAGGAGAATCTGGGGCGGGGCAGGCGGGACGGGGGGGGCGGCGGAGTTTGACTGGGCGGGGCAGTGGGAGGGCGAAGCTGGATGGGCGGGCGAGGCAGGGTGTGGTGGGGCAGGTTGGTGGAGGAGAAGGGGGTGAGGGATCTGGGAAGGAGTTTATGGGGTTGGGTGGGGCGGTGGGTGGGGTTGGGGTGGGCGGGTGGGCGGACGGGCGGGGCGGGGAGAGCCTTTATCAGGATGCTGGCACCGTGGCCTCAATTACCCTCTTCTTTCTGTGATTACGAAGAGGTGAGGGGAAGTGAGGGGGAGGTGAGAGGGAAGTGAGAGGAGGGGAGGTGAGTGAGAGGCAAGAGAGAGGTGAATCTATCTATCTATCTATCTATCTATCTATCTATCTATCTATCTATCCATCTTCATTTAATTATCCCGTTTTTCTCTCATTAATAAAACATCAAAGAAATAAAGAAGAAAAAAAAAAGAAAATCTAAAATCCAATCATCATCTGTCTGTCTGTGTCTGTTCGTCCGTCTGTCTGTCCGTTCTGTCTGTCTGTCTGTTCTCTGTGCCTGTCTGTCTGCTCTGTCTGTCTGTTCGTGTCTGTCTGTCTGTCTGTCTGTCTGTCTGTGCTGTCCGTCTGTCTGTGTCTTTCTGTTCGTGTCTGTCTGTCTGTGTCTGTCTGTCTGTGTGTCTGTCTGTGTCTGTCTGTCTGTCTGTTCGTCTGTCTGCGTCTGCTCGTTCGTCTGTCTGTGTCTTTTATCGGTTCACTTTCACACAAACACACACACACACACACAAACACACACACACACACACACAAACCACACACACAACACAAAATATACACACACACACACACACACACACACACACACACACACACGGCAATAATATCATGATAATTGTTATAAATGTTTTAGGTTACGTTAATTGTTTGTTGACGTGACCTAAGACGTGTGTGTTGTTGTTGTGTTGTGTTGTTGTTGTTGTTGTGTTGTTGTTGTGTTGTGTTGTTGTTGTTGTTGTTGGTTGTTGTGTTGTGTTGTTGTTGTTGTTGTGTTGTTGTGTTGTTGTGTTGTTGTGTTGTGGCGTTGTTGTTGTTGTGTTGTGTGTTGTGGGTTGTTGTTGTTGTTGTGTTGTTGGTTGTTGTGGTGGTGGTGTTGTTGTGTTGTTGGGTGTTGTGGTTGTTGTGTTGTTGTTGTTGTTGTGTTGTTGTGTTGTTGTGGTGGTGGTGTTGGTTGTTGGTTGCTGGTGGTGTTGTTGTGTTGTTTGTGTTGGGCGTGTTGTTGTTGTTGTGTTGTTTCGTGTGGTTGTGTGTTGTGTTGTTGTTGGTGGTGGTGGTGTTGTTGTGTTGTTGTGTTGTTGTGTTGTGGTGTTGTTGTTGTTGTGTTGTTGTGTTGTTGTGTTGTTGTTGTGGTGGTGGTGGTGTTGTTGTGTTGTTGTTGTTGTGGTGGTGGTGTTGTTGTGTTGTTGTTGTTGTGGTGGTGGTGTGTGTTGTTGTTGTTGTTGGTTGTTGTGGTGGTGGTGTTGTTGTGTTGTTGTTGTTGTGGTGGTGGTGTTGTTTGTGTTGTTGTTGTGTTGTGGTGGTGGTGTTGTTGGTGTGGTTGTTGTTGTGGTGGTGGTGTTGTTGTGTTGTTGTTGGTTGTGGTGGTGGTGTTGTTGTGTTGTTGTTGGGTGGTGGTGGTGTTGTTGGGTTGTTGTTGTTGTTGTGTTGTTGGTGTTGTTGTTGTTGTTGTGTTGTGGTGGTGGTGTTGTGTTGTTGTTGTTGTTGTTGTTGTGTTGTGGGTGTTGTTGTTGTGTTGTTGTTGTTGTTGTTGTTTGTGGTGGTGTTGTTGTGTTGTTGTTGTTGTTTGTGTTGTGGTGGTGGTGTTGTTGTGTTGTTGTTGTTGTTGTTGTGTTGTGTTGTTGTTGTGTTGTTGTGTTGTTGTTGTGTTGTTGTTGTGGTGTTGTTGTGTTGTGGTGGTGTTGTTGTTGTTGTGTTGTGGTGGTGTTGTTGTGTTGTTGTGTTGTTGTTTGTGTTGTTTTTGTGTTGTTGTTGTGGTTTTGTTGTGTTGTGGTGTTGTTGTTGTTGTTGTGTTGTGGTGGTGTTGTTGTGTTGTTGTTGTTGTTGTTGTTGTGTTGTTGTTGTGTTGTTGTTGTGGTGTTGTTGTGTTGTGGTGGTGTTGTTGTTGTTGTGTTGTGGTGTTGTTGTTGTGTTGTTGTTGTTGTTGTGTTGTTGTTGTTGTTGTGTTGTTTGTGTTGTTGTGGTGGTGGGTGTTGTTGTGTTGTTTATTTGTTGTTGTTGTTGTGTTGTGGTGTTGTTGTTGTGTTGTTGTTGTGTTGTTGTTGTGTTGTGGTGGTGTTGTTGTGTTGTTGTGTTGTTGTTTGTGTTGTTGTTGTGTTGTTGTTGTGTTGTTGTTGTGTTGTTTTTGTTGTGTTGTGGTGTTGTTGTTGTTTGTTGTTGTTGTTGTTTTTTTGTTGTTTTTGTTTTTTTGGTGTTGTTTTTGTTGTTGTGTTGTGGTGGTGGTTGTTGTTGTTTTGTTGTTGTTGTTGTTGTTGTGTTGTGGTGTTGTTGTTGTGTTGTTGTTGTGTTGTTGTTGTGTTTGTGGTGGTGTTGTTGTGTTGTTGTTGTTGTTTTTGTTTGTGGTGGTGGTGTTGTTGTGTTGTTGTTGTTGTTGTTGTTGTGTTGTGGTGTTTTTTTGTTGTGTTGTTGTGTTGTTGTTGTGTTGTTGTTGTGGTGTTGTTGTGTTGTGTTGGTGTTGTTGTTGTTGTGTTGTGGTGGTGTTGTTGTGTTGTTGTTGTTGTTGTTGTGTTGTTGTTGTGTTGTTGTTGTGTTGTTTGTTGTTGTTGTTGTGTTGTGGTGTGTTGTTGTTGTGTTTTGTGGTGGTGTTGTTGTGTGTTGTTTGTGTTGTTGTTGTGTTGTTGTTGTGTTGTTGTTGTTGTGGTGTTGTTGTGTTGTTGTTGTTTGTTGTTTGTGTTGTTGTTGTTGTTGTTGTGTGTTGTTGTTGTGTTGTTGTTGTGTTGTTGTTGTTGTTGTGTTGTGGTGGTGTTGTTGTTGTTGTGTTGTGGTGGTGTTGTTGTGTGTTGTTGTTGTTGTTGTTGTGTTGTTGTTGTGTTGTTGTTGTGGTGTTGTTGTTGTTTGTGTTGTGGTGGTGTTGTTGTGTTGTTGTGTTGTTGTTGTTTTTTGTTGTTGTGTTGTTGTTGTGTTGTTGTTGTGTTGTTGTTGTTGTTGTTGTGGTGTTGTTGTTGTGTTGTTGTTGTTGTTGTTTGTGGTGTTGTTGTTGTGTTGTTGTTGTTGTTGTTGTTTGGTACACACACACACACCGAAGGGGAGGCGAGGGTGAGAGGAAGGGAGGAGAGGGGAGAAGGGAAGGAGGAGAGGGAGCAGGAGGAGAAGGAAGGAGAGGGAGAGGAGGAGGAGGGAAGGGAGGAGAGGGAGAGGAGGAGGAGGGAAGGAGGAGAGGGAGAGCAGGAGGAGGGAAGGGAGGAGAGGGAGAGCAGGAGGAGGGAAGGGAGGAGAGGGAGGAGGAAGAGGGAAGGGAGGAGGAGGGAGAGCAGGAGGAGGGAAGGAGGAGAGGAGAGGAGGAAGAGGGAAGGAGAAGAGGAGAGGAGGAGGAGGAAGGAGGTGGGGAGAGTAAATCGTCTTACATCATGCTTGGGAGAGCTAAGCTGCCTATTATTACCACCAGGTGAGGAGGGGGGGAGGGGGGGGAGTGAGGGAGAGTGGGGGGAGGGGGAGGGGAGAGGAGAGAGAGAGAGAGAGGAAGAAGAGAGAAGAAAAAAAGAGAGAGAGAGAGAGAGAAGCAGTTCTGAGAAAGGCAAGTGAGAATGAATAGAATAAGAACATGAAAGAAGAAGAGAAGAGAGAGAGAGAGAGAAGAGAGAGAGAGAGAGAGACGTGTGTGGGGTAGAACAAGGAGGGGAGAGGAGGAAGTGTATTACAAGAGTAGCCCAGAAGAGATTCACTTAAACTAGGTAATGATCCCCCTAGAGAATGAGCCTTTGTCTGTGTGTGTGTGTGTGTGTGTGTGTGTGTGTGTGTGTGTGTGTGTGTGTGTGTGTGTGTGTTGCAGTGTGTATCGTGTGTGTGTGTGTGTGTGTGTGTTGCAGCAGTGTGTGTGTGTGTGTGTGTGTGTGTTGCAGGTATGTTGCAGTGTGTGTGTGTGTGTGTGTGTGTGTTGCAGTGTGTGTGTGTGTGTGTGTGTGTGTGTGTGTGTGTGTTGCAGGTGGTGTGTGTGGTGTGTGTGTGTTGCAGTGTGTTATGTTGCAGTGTGTGTGTGTGTGTGTGTGTTGCAGTGTGTGTGTGTGTGTGTGTGTGTGTGTGTGTGTGTGTGTGTGTGTGTGTGTGTGTGTGTGTGTGTTGCAGTGTATGTTGCAGTGTGTGTGTGTGTGTGTGTGTGTGTTGCAGTGTGTGTGTGTGTGTGTGTGTGTGTGTGTGTGTGTGTGTGTGTGTGTGTGTGTGTTGCAGTGTGTGTGTGTGTGTGTGTGTGTGTGTGTGTCTGAAATGAATGAAATTACAATCAATCACTTTCGGTAATTTCTCATTAATGACGTATTGAACGATGGTCCTAGCCAAGAGTTCCAGCCAAGAGTCTTAGCAGTGTACAACAACAGCGTGTACAACAACAGCGTACAACAACAGTGTACAACAACAGCGTGTACAACAACAGCGTGTACAACAAGAGTGTATGAACAACAGCGTGTACAACAGCGTACAACAACAGCGTGTACAACAGCGTGTACAACAACAGCGTGTACAACAGCGTGTACAATAAACACGGTGTGGAGAGCGACTACTGCACAGTACACTAGCACCACCTCCTCCCATAACTCCCACATGTACTGCAATAGTGAGAGGTACATTAGGGTAGAGAGGGCAGGTGAGGGCAGAGAGGCAGGTGAGGGGTGAGAGGCAGGGGAGGTAGAGAGGGCAGGTGAGGGGTGAGGTAGGGGGGCAGAGAGGGCAGGGGAGGGTGGTGGCAGTGAGGAGAGAGGGCAGGTGAGGGAGAGGGGCAAGTGAGGGTGGTGGAGGTAGTGAGGGCAGGTGAAGGTGGAGGGCAGGTGAGGGTGAGAGGGCAGGTGAGGGTGGTGAGGGTAGTGAGGGCAGAAGGTAGAGAGGCAAGTGAGGGTAGAGAGGGCAGGTGAGGGCAGAGAGGGCAGGTGAGGGCAGAGAGGGCAGGTGAGGGTAGAGAGGCAGGAGGGCAGAGAGGCAAGTGAGGGCAGGTGGAGGCAGAGGAGGAGGGCAGAGAGGGCAGGTGAGGGTAGAGAGGGCAGGTTAGGAGAGAGGCAGGTGAGAGCAGAGAGGCAAGTGAGGTAGAGAGGGCAGGTGAGGGTAGAGAGGGCAGGTGAGGTGGAGGGCAGGTGAGGGTAGAGAGGGCAGGGGAGGATAGTGGGAGGCAGGAAGGCTGGCGGTGTGTGGCATCGTATGTACTGTATTGGTCAGCCTGTCATTACTTAGAGAGAGAGAAAAGAGAAAGGTTAGTGGTGTTGGCTCTCTCTCTCTCTCCTCTCTTTCAGATATACAGACATTAAAACACCTGCAGTATGAGGAAGGTATGAGGAAGATGTGAGGGAAGATATGAAGGAAGAAATATGAGGGAAGATAAGGGAAGATATGAGGGAAGATATGAGGGAAGGTATGAGGGAAGATATGAGGAAGAGATGAGGGAAGATATGAGGGAAGGTATGAGGGAAGGTAGAGGGAGGAAGGAGGGAAGTATGAGGGAAGATATGAGGAAGGGAGAGGAAGATATGAGGGAAGGTATGAGGGAAGTATGAGGAAGGGTATGAGGGAAGATATGAGGGAAGAGATGAGGGAAGATATGAGGGAAGGTATGAGGAAGGATGAGGAAGATATGAGGGGAAGTGATGAGGGAAGATGAGGGAAGATATGAGGGCAGATATGGAGGGAAGGTATGAGGGAAGATATGAGGGAAGATATGAGGGAAGGATGAGGGAAGGTGTGAGGGAAGGTATGAGGGAAGATATGAGGGAAGGTATGAGGGAAGGTATGAGGGAAGGTATGAGGGAAGGTAAGGAGGAATGAGGGAAGGTATGAGGGAAGGTATGAGGGAAGATATGAGGGAAGATATGAGGGAAGGTATGAGGGAAGAGCTGGCCGCCTCATTGGCTCCTTCGGCCGGGGGAAAAATTGAACGGTGAGGCAACATGCAAGACCCGAGCCGTTGTTTATGTGGAGGAAATTTATAGTTGTGTATCTCTCTCTCTCTCTCTCTCTCTCTCTGCTTTCTCTAATGCTCTCTCATATATCTCCTCCTCTTTCTTATCTCTCGCTCTGTCTGTCTCTTCCAAAACTAGTACAGCCACCTCTGTCTGATTATGTACTCCCTGACCACCCCTTACCCCTCGTATATAGCCCCTGACTGCTCCTGACCACCCTGACCCTGCAAACCACACCTGACCCATATAACCACCCCAACCACCGCTGGCAACCTTTGACACCTGACCAACCCCTCCTGACTAGTCCTGATCACCCCAAACCTCCCTTAACTACCCCTGACCCTTCCTAACCGACCCTAACCACCTATGACCTCTATTAACCCCTGACTCCAACCACCCCTGACCCCTCCTGACCACCCCTGACCCCATCCTATTGAGGCATAACAAACACTTGGTCAGCTGTATAAACCAACACCTAAATCACACGAGTCCTCTGCACACACAAACACGGGGGAGCGTGTGTGTGTGTGTGTGTGTGTGTGTGTGTGTGTGTACTGTGTGTGTGTGTACTGTATGTGCGTCTGTGTGTGTACATAGTGTAGTGTGTGTGTGTGTGTGTCTGTGAGTGTGTGTATCGTATGTGTGCGTCTATGTGTGACATAGTGTAGTGTGTGTGTGTGTGTTGTGTACTGTGTGTGTGCGTCTATGCCTATGTGTACATAGTGTGTGTGTGTGTGTGTGTGTGTGTGTGTGTGTACATGTGTGTCTGCTAACACAGTGTGTGTGCTACAGTGTGTGAGTGTGTGTGTGAGTGTGTGTGTGTGTGTGTGTGTGTGTGTACATAGTGTGTGTGTAGTGTGTGTAGATAGTGTGTGTGTGTGGTGTGTGTGTGTGTACACAGTGTGTGTGTGCCTGTGTGTGTGTACACAGTGTGTGTGTGTGTGTGTGTGTGTGTGTGTTTACACAATGTGTGTGTGTGTGTGTGTGTGTGTGTGTACTGTATGTGTGTGTGTGTATGTGTACTGTATGTGTGTGTGTATGTGTGTGTGTACATAATGTGTGTGTGTGTGTGTACTGTATGTGTGCGTGTATGTATGTACAAGGTGTGTGTGTGTGTACTGCATGTTTGCGTGTATGTGTGTACATAGTGTGTGTGTGTGTGTGTGTGTATGTGTATGTGTGTGTGTGTGTGTGTGTGTGTGTTGTATGTGTGCGTGTATGTGTGTACATAGTGTGTGTGTGTGTGTGTGTGTGTGTGTACACAGTGTGTGTGTATATAGTGTGTGTGTGTGTGTGTGTGTGTGTGCACCTTCATATAAACTAATTAATCTGACGGGCTCACTTACCCCCGACACTGCTCTCTCTGTTACCTCCCCCCCTTTCCCTCACCTCCCTCCTTCCCTCACCTCCCTCCTTCCCTCACCTTCCATCAGAGAGCCGACCGTAAAAACAGAAGATTCAAGATGGCGGAAAGTCGGTATGAAGACTTTAAGAGATTAAAAGTGAGATAAACGGCTGGGATATCTTGCCTGTGAGAGAGAGAGAGAGAGAGATAGGGGGGTGGGGGGGGACAAGCCCTAAGGGAGAGTAAGGTAATTGCTCATTTTGTTGACGTCTTAAAAACAGTAATTTTTCTTATCTCTCTCAGCCACTAACTGTTAAATGGAGCAACAGTTAACAGTCAATAAAGTAACAGTACCAGTGAGTCAGTTACATACGTTCTCACATCACCAGTTAGGGGGAATATTTAACGTAGGAACCACTCAGGGGGGGCCAACATTACCACCAGGGCTGCCAACATTACCACTCAGGGCTGCCAATATTACCACTCAGGGCTGCCAATATTACCACTCAGGGGCCAACATTACCACTCAGGGCTGCCAACATTACCACCAGGGCTGCCAACATTACCACCAAGGCTGCCAACATTACCACTCAGGGCTGCCAACACACACTCAGGCTGCCAACATTACCACTCAGGGCTGCCTAATATTACCACCTGAGGGCCAACATTACCACTCAGGCCAACATTACCACCAGGGCTGCCACACACACCACAGCTAACATTACCACCTCAGGGCTGCCAACATTACCACTCAGTGCTGCCAACATTACCACCAGGGCTGCCAACATCACCACTCAGGGCTGCCAACATTACCACTCAGGGCTGCCAACATTACCACTCAGTGCTGCCAACATTACCACACCAGGCTGCCAACATTACCACCAGGGCTGCCAACATTACCACTCAGGGCTGCCAATACCACTCAGGGCTGCCAACATTACCACTCAGGGCTGCCAACATTACCACCAGTGCTGCCAACATTACCACTCAGGGCTGCCAACATTACCACCTCAGGGCTGCCAACATTACCACTCAGCTGCCAACATTACCACCAGGTGCCAACATTACCACCAGTGCTGCCAACATTACCACCAGGCCGCTAACATTACCACTCAGGCTGCCAACATTACCACTCAGGGCTGCCAACATTACCACTCAGGCTGCCAACACCACTCAGGGCTGCCAACATTACCACCAGTGCTGCCAAATTACCACACCAGGGCTGCCAACACACCTCAGGGCTGCCAACATTACCACTAACATACCACTCAGGCTGCCAACATTACACCCAGGCTGCCAACACACACCAGGGCTGCCAACATTACCACCTGGCTGCCAACACACTCACCAGGGCTGCCAACATTACCACCACCAGGCTGCCAACATTACCAACGTCCCTAATCCGCTTTAAGTCGTTTTGTTTATAAAGAGGAAATATTAAATGTGTGTGTGTGTGTGTATAGGTGTGTGTGTGTGTGTGTGTGTGTGTGTGTACAGTAAATAGTAAACAAAACACAATTAACATATTCATGTCGCTTACCTAAGACAGGTACACGAGAACCTGCTCTACCTCACACACACACACACTCACAACACTCCCCCACACACACACTACACACACACACTACACCCCCCCACACACACACACACACACACACTACAACACCCTCCCCACACACACACACTACAACACTCCCCCACACACACACACACACCACAGCACTCCCCACACACACACACACTACAACACTCACACACACACACACACACACACTACAACACTCCCCACACACACACACACACACACACACAACACTCCACACACACACACACACACTACAACACTCCCCACACACACACACACTACAACACCCCCACACACACACACACACCCCAACACCCCCACACACACACACACTACAACACCCCCACACACACACACACACACTACAACACTCCCCCACACACACACACACACTACAACACTCCCCCACACACACACACACACACTACAACACTCCACACGCATACAGAAATACCTACTCACCTACAACCATCTCAACAACCACTTATAACCACTAACAACACTTACCTACAAACCACACACTTACCTACAACCACAACACTTACCTACAACCACAACACTTACCTACAACCACAACACTACCTCCAACCACAACACTTACCTACAACCACAACACTTACCACAACCACAAACACCCCACCAACACTTACCTACACCTGCAACACTTACCCATACCCGCAACACTCCTCACAACAACTGCAAAACCCTTACCTACAACCATCATGCGGCCAAAGCGGTTGAGCGTGTTGAATGAATCCTCGACAGATATCTCACAGCGGTAGAGCCCAGACGACCTGAAGTCCAGTCTCTTGAGCACAACCCGAGACGCGTTAGACTTAGACGGCTGAGGAGAGAGGTTAGGTTACGTTAGATTTAGGTTAGGTTATAGTTAGGTTATTGTCCCTCACATTCCCACACAGCAGGCGTCCCTCACCTCCCCTCACACCAGGCGTACCTCACCTCCCCACACCCAGGCGTCCCTCAGGCGTCCCTCACCGTCCCTCACAAAGGCGTCCCTCACCTCCCCTCACACCAGGCGTCTCACCTTCCTCACACCAGACGTCCCCACCTCACACCAGGCGTCCCTCAACCTCCCTCACACACCAGGCGTCCTCACCTCCCCCTCACACCAGGCGTCCTCACCCCTCACACCAGGCGTCCCTCACCTCCCCCCACACCAGGCGTCCTCACCTCCCCTCACACCCAGCGTCCCCACCTTCCCCACACACCAGGCGTCCTCACCTCCCCACACCAGGCGTCCCTCACCTCCCCTCACACCAGGCGTCCCTCACCTCCCCCAGGCGTCCCTCACCACACACACCCACCCCCACCAGGCGTCCTCACTCCCCCCACACCACCAGGCGTCCTCACCTTCCCCCCACACCAGGCGTCCCTCACCTCCTCACACCAGGCGTCCCTCACACTCACCCACACCAGGCGTCCTCACCCCTCACACCAGGCGTACCTCACACTCCCCACACCAGCGTCCCTCACCTCCCTCACACCAGGCGTCCCTCACTTACACCAGGCGTCCCTCACACCCCCTTGTTTGCTCACTGTTACTAGAGACCGGGCGGCGGGCGGCGGCGGCGGCATTGTGAATCACGCGTCATTACGAAGAATTAAGAATCAACGAATATCCAAACTTGCGCCCATCCCACCCCGTCCCTGCCCATCCTGCCCACTCCACCCACCTTACTCAACCTGCCTACCCCACCCAAACCACCCACCCCACCCACTATGTCCATCTTACCTACCCAGACTACGCTACCCAACCGCACCCAGCCCAACCACCCTCACCCACCTCCTTCCCACCACACACACCTAGTTCACTAAACCCAGCCTCAAACCCACCCCACCCCACCCAACCACACCCCCACCCCGCCCTGCCCCACCCAGCCTCTTGGTCATATAGCAGCCCAAGCTGCAGTAAGAATCAGGAAGATTTTGGAATGTAAAATGATAATCTCACCCCGTGTCTCTCTCTTCTCTCAATCTCCTCTCTCTTTTCTCTTTTTTTTTTCTCTCTCGATATGTGCGTGTGTGTGTGTCGATATTTCTGTCTGTCTTTGTCTCCTTCTCTCTTTCTTTTATGTTATCTCTCTCTCTCTCTCTCTCTTTTCCTTAATTCTGTCTATCTCTGTTTCTCCTCTCTACCTCTATCACTCTTTTATCTCTCTCTCTCTCTGCAGGCAAACAAACCTTAGCAATACAGTGTTTGCTTCTCATTAGGAGGCACAGGGCCGGTGTTGAGAGCCGGGCGTCATAGCGACTCTGAGCCCACTAGGTTTATTTTCCGCCTCTCACAGCCCAGGGGCAGCCCTTTATAGGGGTGGGGGGGTGAGGGGGGGTGGGGATGGGGTAGGGGTGGAGAGGTGAGGGAGGGTTGATGGGGGTGGGGTAAGGAGGTTAGTGGTTAAGGTGATGGTGATGTAGAGGGTAGGGGAAGGGGTTGATGGGGAGGGGAGGTAGAGAAAGGTTGAGGAGGGGGGGGCAAGATGTGTTAAACTGATGTATATACTATTTAGCCCCTAACACCTCCTACAACCCCCCACCACATTCTCCTCTCATCTACCCTCCCCCCCTTTCTTCTCTCACCTCCTCCCCCACACACACAGCGATATGAAGTTTAAGTAAGAAAGAAAGAATGAGAGAGAGAGAGAGAGAGAGAGAGAGAGAGAGAGAGAGAGAGAGAGAGAGAGGAGGTGTGGGACGGCTGATACAGTAACCAGACGTAAACAAACAGACAGACAAACAGACAGACAGACAGACAGAGACTAAGGCACAGCGAGAGAGGCAAAATAAAAGACAGGTTGATAGACAGTCACACAAAAAAAAGAGACAGACAGACACACAAAGACCTAACTCACGTCTCAGCTCCGTGCAGGGCAGGATAAATTAGTCAATGTTTTAACCCTCGCATCACCCTCCTCCTGGTGTGTGTGTGTGTGTGTGTGTGTGTGTGTGTGTGTGTGTGTGTATATGACGTATGTGAGTATCTGTGAGCTTATGTGAGTGTGTGAGTATCATGAGCGTGTGAGTATCTATGAGCGTGTGTGAGTATCTATGAGCGTTTATGAGCGTGTGTGAGTATCTATGAGCGTGTGTGAGTATCTATGAGCGTTTATGAGCGTGTGTGAGTATCTATGAGCGTGTGTGAGTATCTATCCTGTGTGATCGTATGTGAGCATATGTGAACGTGTGAGCATATGTGAGCGTGTGTGAGCATATGTGAACATGTGTAATATGTGAACGTGTGTGAGCATATGTGAACATGTGAGCATATGTGAACGTGTGAGCATATGTGAACATGTGAGCATATGTGAACGTGTGTGTGAGCATATGTGAACGTGTGTGTGAGCATATGTGAACGTGTGTGAGCATATGTACATGTGAGCATATGAACGTGTGTGAGCATATGTGAACATGTGAGCATATGTGAACGTGTGTGTGAGCATATGTGAACGTGTGTGTGAGCATATGTGAACTTGTGTGAGCATATGTGAACGTGTGTGAGCATATGTGAACATGTGAGCATATGTGAGCGTGTGTGAGCTCCCAAGCACAACTGGCCAGATTGACGCGACAGTGACAGGACGCGCTTAAAATCCGACCCCTTAACTGAATCACCATAATAACACGGAACCCGCCGAGACCCTGACGAATGCTGGCCTCTGATTGGTGGGAGAGAGTCTGATCTTGACGATGATTGGCTTAAGGGGTTGAACGTTTATTTTTTTTATTTTGGCGCGCGGAGGGAAACGTTTGTTTACCTGTGCGGCGCCTTCTCCAATTCTCAATCATCAATGGTTTTTATTTGGTGTTTTACTCTCTCTCTCTCTCTCTAGCTCTACCTCTTTGTCAGTTTGTCTGTCTCTGTCTGCCTCTCTCTCTCTCTCTCTCTCTCTCTTTGTCAGTTTGTCTGTCTCTGTCTGCCTCTCTCTCTCTCTCTCTCTCTCTCTCTCCCTCTCGCTCTCTCTCTCTTTGTCAGTTTGTCTGTCTCTGTCTGCCTCTCTCTCTCTCTCTCTCTCTCTCTCTCTCTCTCTCTCTCGCTCTACCTCTGCCACACCTTCAAAGGTTATGGCATTTAAACTCCTCTCTCTCTCTCTCTCTCTCTCTCTCTCTCTCTCTCTCTCTCTCTCTCTCTCTCTCTTTCTTTCTTTCCCTCTCCTCCTCCTCTCCCTCTCTCCTTCCCCTCTCCACCTCCCTCCCTCCCTTCATCTCACCACTCCTTCCTTCTATCTAAATACATCCCATCCTTCCATCCTTCCATCCTTCCATCCTTCCATCCTTACCTTCTCTCCTTCATGCTCACTAAGGTAATTAATACAAGGCTTTGAGTAACACATTAGAGAAGCGAGTGAGTGGAGGGAGAGTGGAGAGGGAGAGTGGAGAGAGTGGAGGGAGAGCGGAGGAGAGTGGAGGGAGAGTGGAGGGAGGCAGAGGAGGTGGAGGGAGGCGGAGAAGCGGAGGAGGTGGAGGGAGGAGAGAGTGGAGAAAGTGGGAGAAGGAGGGAGGGGAGGTGGAGGGAGAGTGAAGAGAGTGGAGAAGTGGAGAGAGTGGAGGGAAGTGGAGGAGAGAGTGGAGAGAAGGGAGAGTGGAGGAGAGTAGAGGAGGTGGAGGGAGAGTGGAGGGAGAGTGGAGGGAGGCGGAGGCGGAGGAGAGTAGTCTCTTTCAGCAACCCACCACACTACTTCCTCCATCATTCCGGTAATTAGTGAGTTGTGGAAGACGCCCGGCCCCTTCCAGGTGAAGTGTGTGTGGGGGAGGGGGGGGTAGGAAGAGGAGGAGGAAGCGTTTATAAGAGATATGAGGAGGGGCAGGTGTTACAGGTAATGATCAGTCATTATTGTTCCGACCCACCTGTACCAGGCTCACACACACACACACACACACACACACACACACACACACACACACACACACACACACACACACACGTCATCCTCAGCGCTTCTGTCTGGAGGAAGATGCCAGGAGGATCAAATTGTGCCCCTACCCTCCCCTTCCTCCCCCCCAACACCCCGTCTCTCACTCCTCTTTCCCTCCCAGCAAGAAACCAGTCCAAGAAATCCCCGCCAACTCGCCACGACTACACCCTATGGTCCTGGTACACACACCATCACACCTACACCTCAGCTACACTACAACCACACCTTATTGTATGTTAACTACCACACCATGTATGTTCACTACCACACCATGTATGTTAACTACCACACCATGTATGTTCACTACCACACCATGTATGTTCACTACACACCATATGTTCACTACCACACCTTAGATAACCTCTTTGACATGTGACCCAATTAATTATATGACCCATGACCTATATGTAACCCATTATGTGACCCATTAAGCATCATACCCATGACCCCACGTGACCAGTTAAATATGTGACCCATGACCCACGTGACCCATGACCCACGTAACCCATTAAACACGTGACCCAAGAAGCACCTGACCTGAATACATTCACCAAAGACTCCATAACAACATTAACAATTAGGCCTTACATCATTACTCGCCTCTGTTCCAACACAAACACAACCACCCCACTTTACCCACCTAACCCCAAACCCACCTAACCCCACCCACACCCACCTCAAACCCACACTACCCCACCCACCCCACCCCACCTCACCCCACCTCACCCCACTAACCCCACCTCACCCCACCCCACCTAACCCCACCCCAACCCCACCTCACCCCACCCCAACCCCACCTCACCCCACCCACCTCACCCCACCTAACCCCACCCCACCCCACCTCCACCTAACCTAGTAACGTTAAGTGCCTGTCACACAGGTCCTGTAGGCGGCGTCAGTGGTCATGTGATAGTGTATGTGTTTACTGACTCAAGTGCCCCACCACCACAACACACTTCTCCCTCCATTGACTCACTACGGGAAGGTCATTGTCTTGAGTGTAACTAAGTAAGTTTATTCTGCTTAGTTATACACGGCAACGTCTTGTGATCTTTAATCGTATTCTTAATAACATCACGAGTTGGTTAAGATCACAGGTCTGTTACTGTTCTCAGTCTCAACGAAAAGTGGCTAAAAAAATCAATCGATTACTATTTACCAATTGACAGTAATGGGAGCGTACGAGACAATAGTAGGAGCGTAGAGGCCGTAATAATAATAAGAGCATAGAGACAGTAGTAGGAGCGTACGAGACAGTAGTGGGAGCGTAGAGACCGTAATAGGAGCATAGAGACAATAATAAGAGCGTAGAGACAGTATTAGGAGCATAGAGGCAGTAGTAGGAGCGCAGAGACAGTAGTAGGAGCATAGAGATAAAAGTAGGAGCATAGAGACAGTAGTAGGAGCATAGAGACAGTAGTGGGAGCGTAGAGACAGTAGTAGGAGCATAGAGACAGCAGTAGGAGCATAGAGACAGTAGTAGGAGCATAGAGACAGTAGTAGGAGCATAGAGATAGTGAAGCCTCTCAAATTCATCAGACCTTTATAACAGCTGTAGAGAATTACTTTACATTCCAACAGATGTAAGACTCACTCAAGGTATAACTTCTTCTCCACCTCACACTCCAAGACAATCCTGTGTGGAGTTTGTTATAAGAATGGGTGATTGTTGGCCGTAGAATGACCGCAAATGTTCAAGTTAGAAATAATATTCGTGGTGAACATTAAACGACTTTTGATAACTAGACTACAAGGTTTTGACTCTCCCAAATGACCCACAGACTCATGACTCACCAGCTGTGTAACAAAGACGGACTCATGACTCACCAGCTGTGTAACAAAGACGGACTCATGACTCACCAGCTGTGTAACAAAGACGGACTCATGACTCACCAGCTATGTAACAAAGACGGACTCATGACTCTCACTTTACGCTGGGACAACAACAGGGTGAGTGTGTCCATAGGGAGACAGTATGACTCATGCTGATGTGAACAAAAGTAAAGTGTGTGGCCAGACATATGGCCACACACACTGGCAGTATGACTCATGCTGATGTGAACAAAAGTAAAGTGTGTGGCCAGACATATGGCCACACACACACACTGGCAGTATGACTCATGCTGATGTGAACAAAAGTAAGTGTGTGTGTGGCCACACACACACACTGGCAGTATGACTCATGCTGATGTGAACAAAAGTAAAGTGTGTGGCCAGACATATGGCCACACACACACACACTGCAGTATGACTCATGCTGATGTGAGTAAATCAGCTTCCATGTACCGAACTAAACACACAATGTACAGGAAATACTCTGATCAACACCCTGAACACTGGGGTCTGATCAACACCCTGAACACTGGGGTCTGATCAACACCCTGAACACTGGGGTCTGATCAACACCTGAACACTGGGGTCTGTCAACACCCTGAACACTGGGGTCTGTCAACACCCTGAACACTGGGGTCTGATCAACACCCTGAACATTGGGGTCTGATCAACACCCTGAACACTGGGGTCTGATCAACACCTGAACACTGGGTCTGATCAACACCTGAACACTGGGGTCTGATCAACACCCTGAACACTGGGGTCTGATCAACACCCTGAACACTGGGTCTGATCAACACCTGAACACTGGGGTCTGATCAACACCCCTGAACACTGGGGTCTGATCAACACCTGAACACTGGGGTCTGATCAACACCTGAACTGGGGTCTGATCAACACCCTGAACACGGGGTCTTCAACACCCTGAGGTCTGATCAACACCTGAACACTGGGGTCTGATCAACACCTGAACACTGGGGTCTGATCAACACCCCTGAACACTGGGGTCTGATCAACACCTGAATCTGAGGGTCTGATCAACACCTGAACACTGGGGTCTGATCAACACCCTGAACACTGGGGTCTGATCAACACCTGAAACACTGGGGTCTGATCAACACCCTAAACACTGGGGTCTGATCAACACCTAAACACTGGGGTCTGATCAACACCTAAACACTGGGGTCTGATCACACCCCTAAACACTGGGGTCTGATCAACACCCTAAACACTGGGTCTGATCAACACCTAAACTGGGTCTGATCAACACCTAACACTGGGGTCTGATCACACCAACACTGGGTCACAACCCTGAACACTGGGGTCTGATCAACACCCCTGCACTGGGGTCTGATCAACACCCTGAACACTGGGGTCTGATCAACACCTGAACACTGGGGTCTGATCAACACCCTGAACACTGGGCGCGGGTCTGATCAACACCTGAACACTGGGGTCTGATCAACACCCTGAACACTGGGTCTGATCAGCACCCCTGAACACTGGGGTCTGATCAACACCCTGAACACTGGGGTCTGATCAACACTACACTCTGATCAACACCTGAACACTGGGTCTGATCAACACCCTGAACACTGGGGTCTGATCAACACCCTGAACACTGGGGTCTGATCAACACCTGACACTGGGGTCTGATCAGCACCCTGAACACTGGGGTCTGATCAACACCTGAACACTGGGGTCTGATCAACACCCTGAACACTGGGGTCTGATCAACACCCTGAACACTGGGGTCTGATCAACACCTGAACACTGGGGTCTGATCAACACCCTGACACTGGGGTCTGATCAACACCCTGAACACTGGGGTCTGATCAACACTGAACACTGGGGTCTGATCAACACCCTGACGTACACACACACGACACACTGGGTCTGATCACACCCTGACCACTGGGTCTGATCAACACCCTTGTCGCCTCTGTACTGTAAGGCTTTTGTTCTACCGTCCCATTGGCTGAGGATGGGGTGCACAATAAACTAGCTGCTATATGCGACAAAATTAAATTAATCAATACACACACACACACACACACACACACACACACACGCACACACACACACACACACACACACATGGACCACATACTGGCCCTCTACCCACCTGCCTTCCTCACCCCGGGGTACGTCAACAAGACACCAAGACCATAAGTATCAATTTCGTTAAGGAGATGGATCAGTGATGACCACGAGAGGCGGCCATGATAAACAACACCAGCTGAGGGCCGTTGACCTTCACACCGAACTGCGCTGTCATGACCCAACTGACTGCACCACATGACGAGCTACTTACTGCGCAGCTGGTCACTTGTCCAACACGTGGCCAGTATGACCGTACAGAACCAGCCCGCCACACACACACACACACACACCAGGTGGTTGATAATGAGGTGGAAGGGCGGGATAAGGGGTATGGGGGTCAAGGGAGGTTAAGGGATATGAGGACCATCCCACCACCTACCCCCCACCTACCTACCCCCCCCACCCTACCCCTCCCCCCCCTACCCCTCCCCCCCCCCACCTACCCCACCTACCCCCCTCCCCCACCTACCATTCATTAGGAGTCACCAGAATTTAACCGAAGAATATTTTTTCCGGGTCCTGAATAATGGGGTAAATATTTGTTTGTTTTCAAGGAGAGTACTAGGAAAAATAGCACTACGTTAGGTTAGGTTAGGTTAGAGTGGTTAGGTTAGGTTAGGTTAGGTTAGGCAAAAAATAAAGAAATTCATGAGTTAATTCTTCATTTCACTTCATCATAACAAATCACAAAACCAAGATTAAGTTCAAATGTCTAACTATTAAATACAGACAACGAGGCTATTATAATGCTAGTGGCCTACATTGTCTACAGTCAGTACAGGCCAATGTAGAAAAAAATAGCACAGGAAAAATAGCACAGGAAAAAATAGCACAGGAAAAAATAGCACAGGAAAAAATAGCACAGGAAAAATAGCACAGGAAAAAATAGCACAGGAAAAAATAGCACAGGAAAAAATAGCACAGAAAAAATAGCACAGGAAAAATAGCACAGGAAAAAAATAGCACAGGAAAAAAAATAGCACAGGAAAAATAGCACAGGAAAAAATAGCACAGGAAAAATAGCACAGGAAAAAATAGCACAGGAAAAATAGCACAGGAAGAAAAATAGCACAGGAAAAAATAGCACAGGAAAAATAGCACAGGAAAAAATAGCACAGGAAAAATAACAGGAAAAAATAGCACAGGAAAAAATAACAGGAAAAATAGCACAGGAAAAATAGCACAGGAAAAAATAGCAGGAAAAATAGCACAGGAAAAATAGCACAGGAAAAAATAGCACAGGAAAAATAGCACAGGAAAAATAGCACAGGAAAAAATAGCACAGGAAAAAATAGCACAGGAAAAATAGCACAGGAAAAATAGCACGGAAAAAAATGCACAGGAAAAATAGCAAGGAAAAATAGCACAGGAAAAATAAGCACAGGAAAAATAGCACAGGAAAAATAGCACAGGAAAAAAAGCAGGAAAAAATAGCACAGGAAAAAATAGACAGGAAAAAAGCACAGGAAAAATAGCACAGGAAAAAATAGCACAGGAAAAATAGCACAGGAAAAAATAGCACAGGAAAAAATAGCACAGGAAAAAATAGCACAGGAAAAATAGCAGAAATATCAAACAAGGTAAAAATACCAAGGATTTTTTTATTTATTTATTTATTTATTTTTGGGGCACAATTAAATATCAAGTTAGGTGAAAGTAACCTAACCTAACCTAACCTAACTTAATAATTACTTAATATAACTTCACTCCGTTAAATTTCACCTATTATATTCCAACCCCATTGTACCCCTATTATATATTCACCCCATTATATTCCAACTCCCTTTAAATTATTCCCCCCATGAAGGTCAGGTTAAGGCTTTTACGTGGTTGAACTTTCATTAATAAGTCACGTGGCCGCCACCCTGAAGATTATCTCCCACCTGAGAGATAGGGAGACAGTTGGTTCTGTCTCTCAATCTCTCCAAGGTGTTTCATCTCCTTCCTGAGAGACAGAGACAATCAGAGTGTTCGGATACGAGAAGATTCAGTGTTCGAGGAGGAGGTGTGTTCGAGGAGGAGGTGTGTTCGAGGAGGTGTGTGTTCGAGGAGGAGGTGTGTTCGAGGAGGAGGTGTGTTCCAGTATGAGACGTGTTTGAGTATGAGGTGTGCTCCAGTATGAGGTGTTCCAGTATGAGGTGTGTTCAGTATGAGGTGTGTTCCAGTATAGAGGTGTGTTCCAGTATGAGGTGTGTTCAGTATGAGGTGTGCTCCAGTATGAGGTGTGTTCCAGTATGAGGTGTGTTCCAGTATGAGGTGTGCTCAGTAGAGGTGTGTTCCAGTATGAGGTGTGTTCAGTATGAGGTGTGTTCAGTATGAGGTGTGTTCAGTATGAGGTGTGTTCCAGTATGAGGTGTGTTCCAGTATGAGGTGTGTTCCAGTATGAGTGTGTTCCAGTATAGGTGTGTTCAGTATGAGGTGTGTTCCAGTATGAGGTGTGTGTCCCAGTATGAGTGTGTTCCAGATGAGGTGTGTTCATGAGGTGCCACATGAGGTGTGTCCCAGTATGAGGTGTGTTCCAGTATGAGGTGTGTTCCAGTATGAGGTGTGCTCCAGTGAGGGTGTGCTCAGTATGAGGTGTGCTCAGTATGAGGTGTGTTCCAGTATGAGGTGTGTTCAGTATGAGGTGTGTTCCAGTATGAGGTGTGCTCCAGTATGAGGTGTGCTCAGTATGAGGTGTGCTCAGTATGGGGTGTGCTCCAGTATGAGGTGTGTTCAGTATGAGGTGTGCTCAAGCATGAGGTGTGCTCCAGTATGAGGTGTGTTCCAGTATGAGGTGTGTTCCAGTATGAGTGTGTTCCAGTATGAGGTGTGCTCAGTATGAGGTGTGCTCAGTATGAGGTGTGCTCAGTATGAGGTGTGCTCAGTATGAGGTGTGTTCCAGTATGAGGTGTGCTCAGTATGAGGTGTGTTCAGTAGGTGTGTTCCAGTATGAAGTGTGCTCAGTATGAGGTGTGTTCCAGTATGAGGTGAAGGAAGGGGAACCAGTTGCAAATCTGTGTATGAATGTTGCAGGAGTGACTCTCTCCTCCTGGGCCCTCCTTGTGGCCGCGGTGTGTGTGTGTGTGTGTGTGTGTGTGTGTGTGTGTGTGTGTGTGTGTGTGTGTGTCTGTGTGTCTGTCTGTGTGTGTGGGTGTGTGTTGGGTGGGGTGTGTGTGTGTGTGTGTGTGTGTGTGTGTGTGTGTGTGTGTGTGTGTGTGTGTGTGTGTGTGTGTGTGTGTGTGTGTGTGTGTGTGTGTGTGTGTCTGTCTTTGTGTGTGTGTGTGTGTGTGTGTGTGTGTGTGTGTGTGTGTGTGTGTGTGTGTGTGTGTGTGTGTGTGTGTGTGTGTGTGTGTGTGTGTGTTGTCTGTGTGTGTGTGTGTGTGTGTGTGTCTCACTCACACACTGTAATATTATCTCTGTGCTATCGTCTCGTTCATATACAGAATGTATCTCTCTTGATACACACACACACACACAAAAACATTGGTAACAAGAATGGTACAACAGTGAAGAGGAAAAGTTGCGCCAAACTCTCACCTCAGGTTAAATTTTAATCGGACTTTCCAAAGGTTCTATGCACTGCCTTTACTGCCAGACAGACAGACAGACAGACAGAGATAGACAGACAGACAAATAGACGGAGAGATAGATAGATAGATAGCCATAGATAGACAGATAGACAGTTTACATTCTTTCTTCTCTCCAACATCAATCCTCCCCTCCACCTTCTCCAATACTCCTCCCTCCTCTTCTCCCTTCCTCCACCAATATTCCTCTCCTTTCATCCCCTCCTCCACCCCCCACCAATACCCTCCCTCCCACCACCCTCCCCTCACCCCACCAATACCCCTCCTCCCCACATCCTCCCACCCCCCTCCCCTCCCCTCCCCCACCAATACCCCTCCCCTCCCCCCCCAATATACTTTTTTGGCCTGGGTCACTTTTATAAGTTTCTCGTCTTTATTCTACTTAAAAAAGTCGTGAAACTGAATTATCTTTGGATACTACTATTAAGTGATAACATACTTACACACTTACACACTGACATACTTACACACTTACACACTTTCTCACTCACACACACACAGATATACTTACACACACACACATAACTTCAAACACGCTTACACAATTTCACACACACACACGTGAAAGTTTAATCAAGTGAGTTCAGCACCAAACTCTCTCTTCTGGAAAAGTTTTGACACCACGTTAAGCTCTCTTTTCCAAGCTGTTCTTTGTTAAGCTTTCACACTATGCTTTCACCCTTCTGATATGCTTTCTTTCCTTTCTACCTTATATGCTTTCTTTTTTATTGTATACTTTTCTTTTTGTGGAACTTTCACCATGGAACTAAGCTTTCTTTTTAGGGAAGATTTTGGGGATTTAAGCTTTCTTTTGTGATGCTAAGCTTTCTTTTTTATACTAAGCTTTATTATGGTATGCTTTCTTTTTATGCTACGTTTCTTTTTATACTAAGCTTTTTATACTAAGCTTTTATACTAAGCTTGTTTATACTAAGCCTTGTTTTTATGCTAAGCTTTCTTTTTTACGCTAGGTTCCTTTTTTTATGAAATTCTTTTTTATGATCAAATTTCCCTTTTTAACGTAGATTCAAGATTTCCTCAGCCCAAAATTTTCTTTTTTTTTACATCAAACTTTCTCTTCGACGCTTAACTTTCTGACTAAGGGGTGAGTTGGAGGTCCTGATCCCCCTTCCTACCCTCCGACCCTTCCTACCCTCCGACCCCTTCCCTCGCCCCTCACCACCAGAGCTGGCTAAGATAATGACTTTATGGTCACCGACACCTTCCCTCCCGTTCCCCCCACCTTGCTCCTCAATCTTCCCTCACCTCTCCTCCCTCCTCTTCAACACTCCTCCTTTAGCCCCCAACTATCCCTTCCCCTCATCTCCTTCCTTCCTTCCTTCCTTCCTTCCTTCCTTCCTCCCTCAGTCCTTCCTTCCTTCCCCCTCCCTCCCTCCCTCAGTCCGTCCTTCCTCCCTTCCTTCCTTCCCTTCCTCCCTCAGTCCTTCCTTCCTTCTCATCACCAAGACTCTGTTGGCCAACCTTACTCCTCGCCTTGTCACCCACAGTCATCCACAGTCAGAGTCATCCAAAGGCTCTCAGTCACCCACAGACAAAGACTCTCAAAGTCAGACCGAAACAGAGTCAGCCACACTCCCAAAGTCAACCACAGACTCTCGGAGTCAGCCCGAGACTTTCAAAATCAAAGTCAGCCAAAGGCTCTCAGTTGGCAGGAGACTCAGAGTCACCCAAAGTCAGTTAGAGTCACCCAGAGACTCAGAGAGTCAGGTAGAGTCCCCGGGGGTGAACAAGTTGCCTCGCGTGAGGTAAAACTGTGTTAGGATTATTGGTTAACTCTGTTGAGGCTACCTGCTGTGTGGCAATGTTCTCTCTCCCCCCCTCTCTCTCTCTCTCTCTGTCACGAACAAAATAAAAATTTGATATTCAAACTTAAGTGTCGACAATGGGCGGGGAGGAGAGGGAGAATGAGAAAGGAGAGGGGAGGTGTGGGAGGGAGGGGGAGGAGGAGGTGTGGGGAGAGGAAGGGGGGAGGTGGGTGAGAGGGAGGGGGAAGGGAGAGAGATATACAATACAATAACTCAATATGAATACAATTATTCCTAAGACTTTAGTTGTAGCTCTGAAAAACAAAACAAAATACACCTCCATGAATCATAAAACGTTCATACAACTCCTACACCAACATACAACAACCATACGTTATACTAGGCGATAAATAAAGCGTTGGAGTGTATTATCTATGTGGCGAAAGAGTCGATAAATGCGTATTTATGTCTGTCCATCGTTCGTCATCTCTTGAAGGCGCGAAAAGGGATTACCGACTCGATCCGGATTCAGTTGAGAGCAACGGCCACTTTGTAAACACGGCAGCCCCCCCGACCCTCACGTGACGGTGTGGCCGACTTAGAGAGAGAGAGAGAGACAGACACGAAGAGACAGAAGCAGAAAAAGACATACTAAGAAAGAGAGAATATATTACATCAAGTTTCATAAAGTAGTTACAACTTATTTCCTCTCTTGTAAGTGAATCACTGACTCACTCACACACCAGGTGACTCATTGACTCACACACATCAGGTGACTCACTGACTCGCTCACATCAGGGTGACTCACTCACACACCAGGTGACTCATTGACTCACACATATCAGGTGACTTAGACACTATCTCTATCTCACTTGCTCTATCTGTATCTCTGGTAGACAGTAGGTTCCCGTGAGCTAACTCTATTATCTCTATTGTCTCCAGTGAGTCTCTTTAATTGCTGAGGTTGTACAAGAGAGAGAAGAGAGTTGTAACAATTTCTCCTCAGTCATATATCCAACATTGGTGAAACTTGTTCAGAATAACTGATGGGAGAGTGAGGAAGTGAGGAGAGTGTGGGAAAGTGTGGAGAGTGAGGAGAGTGAGGAGAGTGTGAAAGAGAGGTGTGGGAGGTGAGGGAGAGTGTGGGAGAGAGATGAGGGAGAGTGAGGAGAGTGTGGGAGAATGAGGGAGAGAGTGAGGAAAGTGAGGGGAGGAGGGTGTGGGAGAATGAGGAGAGTGAGGAGGGGAGGTGTGTGGGAGGTGGGAGGTGAGGGGGAGGTGAGGGAGAGTGTGGGAGGGAGTGGGGAGAGTGTGGGAGGGGAGGTGGGGAGGTGTGGGAGGTGGGGAGGTGAGGGAGGTGTGGGAGGTGGGGAGGTGGGGGAGGGTGTGGGGAGGTGTGGGAGGTGAGGGGGAGGAGGTGAAGGGAGGGGTGTGAGGGGAGGTGTGGGGAGAGTGAGGGAGAGTGTGGGAGGAGAGTGGGGAGGTGAGGTGTGGGAGGTGAGGGGAGGTGAGGGAGGTGTGGGAGGTGAGGGAGAGAGTGTGGGAGGTGGGGAGGTGAGGGGAGGTGAGGGAGAGTGAGGGAGAGTGTGGGAGAGTGAGGGGAGGGTGGGTGAGTGAGGGAGGTGAGGGAGGTGTGGGGAGGTGGGGAGGTGTGGGAGGTGTGAGGGGAGGTGTGGGAGGTGAGGGGAGGTGTGGGGAGGTGAGGAGGTGTGGGAGGTGAGAGGTGGGGGTGTGGGAGGTGGGGGAGTGGGGAGGTGTGGGAGGTGAGGTGAGGAGGTGGGGAGGTGTGGGGTGTGGGGAGAGTGGGAAGAGGCGGGGAGGAAGGTGAGGAGTGTCGGGTGTGAGGGAGTGTGGGGTGAGGGAGAGTGTGGAAGAGTGATGGAGTGAGGGGGAGAATGTGGGAGATGGTGACAGGTGTATGGAAGAGGTGTGGGAAGAGGACTCCGCCCTCACACCTGAGCCAGCTGGCCAGATGTGTCAGTCACGCTGAAGAGTGTGACCCAGGGTCTCTCTCTCTCTCTCTCTCCCTCTTAAACTCTTAAAGATTTACTAGAGCTAATTTAAAGACATAAAAACGAAAAGAAAAGAAAGAAAATGAGAGATAATGAAAGAGAGAGAGAGACAGAAAGGGATAAGGAAGGATAAAGAAATAAAGAAAGTGAAAGATAGGGCAAGAAAGAAAAAGAAAGAAAAAGAAAAATAGTAGACAAGAGAGGAAGAAAGATTAGAGAGAGTTCACATATGCCAGATGGAATAAGAATCGATTTTAAATATGAGATTCATCACATGGGAGGGAAGGAGGGAAGGAGGGAGGGAAGGAGGGAGGAGGGAGGAAGGGAGGGAGGAAAGAGGTAGGAGGGGGAGGGAGGGGGGAGGAAAGAGGGGAGGGAGGGAAGAGGTAGGGAGGGAGGAGGAAGGGAGGGAGAGGAGGGAGGGAGGAAGGGAGGAGGAGAGGGGAGGGAGGAAGGGAGGGAGGGAAGGGAGGGGGGAAGGGAGGTAGGGGAGGGGGAGTGGGAAGGGAGGGAGGGGGGGAGGGAGGAAGGGAGGGGAGAGGGAGGAAGAGAGGGAGGAGAGGGAAGGAGGGAGGGAAGGAAGGAGGAAGGAGGGAGAGAGGAAGGGAGGAAAGAGAGGAGGAGGAAAAAAGAAAGAAGGGAGGGGAGGAGGGGGAGGGGGAGGGAAGGAGGAGAGGAAGGGAGGGAGGAGGGGTGACAGAAACAAATTAGGCTGAGAAATGATGAAGTGACCATCTTGTTCCTCCTCCTCCCTCCCTTCCTCCTCCTCCCTTCTCCCTCCCTGCCTTCCTCTCCCTTCCTCACTTCTCCCAGTCCCTTCCAGCCCCTCCCTTTCTGCCTGGCCCTTCGTTTCTCCTTACAATCCCTTCCTTGCTCCCTCCTTCCTCTCCCTCCCTACAACATCCTCCATTCCTCTTTCTCTCCCTCACCTAAACACCACCATTTTTCTAACATTATCATCATTCTCATTTCTTTTTTCAACACCCCACTCTTCCTTCTCTCCCTCCTAACAGCCCACCCTCCTTCCTTCTCCCTCCCCAACGCCCTCCTTCCCCTCCCCTCCCTCTCCCTCCCTAACAGCCCCACCCTCCCTCCTTCTCTCCCTCCCAACAGTCTCCCTCCTTCCTTCTCTCCTCCCTAACAGCCCCACCCTCCTTCCCTTCTCTCCCTCCCTACAGCCCCACCCTCCTTCCTTCTCCCTCCCTAACAGCTTCTCCCTTCCCTCCTCTCCTCCTAACAGCCCCACCTCCTTCCTTCTCCCTCCCCTAACAGCTTCTCCCTTCCCTCCTTCTCTCCCTCCCCTCTATCCATTTCTCGTGTTTTTCTCCATCTTTCTCCCTCCCTCCCTCCCTCCCTCCCATCCCCGGCTGTTCATTCTCACCTCCCACGCCCTCCTCCTCCCTTAGCTGTTCTCTCCCTCCCACAACTCCTCCCATTAACGTCTCCTTCTCTCCTTTAGTTCCCTCCCATTAGCCACCTCTTCCTCCATCAATTAATAATCAATAAAAAAAACCCCAATAATTAATAATAAATCCTTAATTCTTCATTCTAATTCGTCTCTATAATTACTTAATAGAGACTTGACACACACACACACACACACACACACCTTACTCCCCTCTCGTATGGTCTCACTACAACACTGACGCCATTTTTTGAGAATCCATCATTGTGTCGTAGGTTAAGTGAGTCAGTTAGATAGGTTCTCACATCACCAGTTAGGAGGAAAAAGTTAACCTAGGAACCTTTGAGAATATTGGAGCAGTGTGATTGGCTGGGGTTGGCCAGGAAAGTAAACTCAAGAATTTACCTTGTGTGTGCAGAGGAGGGGGGGGGGGGGGGGGGGAGGGGGGAGGAGGAGGGTGGGGAGGGTGGGGTGGGGGGAGGGGTGGGGTGGGGAGGAGGAGGAGGGAGGGAGGAGGTTGGTGTATTATTCCGCAGTGTTAAGCTGTTATGGTAATGTTGGCCTGGACGGATGATTGTTTTGTGTGTGTGTGTGTGTTGGTTTCACGAACACAAACACACACCTACAACCCAGTGTGTACTCAGCCCACAGTGTGTACTCAGCCCACAGCGTGTACTCAGCCCACAGTGTGTACTCAGCCCACAGTGTGTACTCAGCCCACAGTGTGTACTCAGCCCACAGTGTACTCAGCCCACAGTGTGTACTCAGCCCACAGTGTGTACTCAGCCCACAGTGTGTACTCAGCCAGTGTGTACTCAGCCACAGTGTGTACTCAGCCACAGTGTGTACTCAGCCCACAGTGTGTACTCAGCCCACAGTGTGTACTCAGCCACAGTGTGTACTCAGCCCACAGTGTGTCCACAGTGTACTCAGCCCACAGTGTGTACTCAGCCCACAGTGTGTACTAGACCCACAGTGTGTACTCAGCCCACAGTGTGTACTCAGCCCACAGTGTGTACTCAGCCCACATGTGTGTACTCAGCCCACAGTGTGTACTCAGCCCACAGTGTGTACTCAACCGACACTCCCTCAAGCGCCTGTAATAAGTGGCACTAGAGCGACAATTTAAAACTGGCCCTAAACTTCACTGGCACCCGGATATAACGGTGTTTTATGGAGGTGTTGATGTCTCTCTCTCTCTCTCTCTCTCTCTCTCTCTCTCTCTCTCTCTCTCTCCTCCTTCTCTCCTCTGCTCTCTCTCTCTCTCTCCTCACACTCATGTTAATTAAACCACATTTCTTTTTCTGATTAACTGACCAATGACCTTCAAGAAATGTCACGGTGGTAGTGGTTAGGTTAGGTTAGGTTAGGTAGCCAAAAGCCGACAACTGCTGCAGATATTGACTATGAGAGCAGTCACTGAATACCGCATAGATCTGCGGCTCAACTAACTCAACACAGCCAGGGTAGTTACTTATGTATTAGGATATTTAATATTAAGGTAATGAAATGGCGGCGAAGGTGTGGCTATTGGGGGAGGCTGGAGGCCATTTAAATTTGGTTATGGTGGTAGTACTGGGGTAGTGGTGGTAGTGGTGGTAGTGGTGGTAGTACTGGGTAGTGGTGGCAGTGGTGGTGGTGGTGGTAGTGGTGTGGTAGTGGTGGCAGTGGTGGTAGTGGTGGCAGTGGTGGTAGTGGTGGTAGTACTGGGGTGGTGGTGGCAGTGGTGGTGGTAGTGGTGGTAGTAATAGTAGTATTGGTTGGTAGTGGTAGTGGGGGGTAGTAGTGGGGGGTAGTAGGTGTGTTGGGTCAGGGAGGAGGTCAGAGGAGGGTCAGCAGGGTCACAGGTACAGGGGGTCGTGAGGGGTCATGGGGGGTGAGGATCGTGGGGGGTCGTAATGGCGTCAGGCACTCTAGCCGTGGGAGAGAAACGACCTCACTATGTCAGGGCGGATGTGTTGTGTTGGCTGATGGAGTGTTGCTCGCTCTCACCTGGCAGGGAGGGGGTGACCTGGCAGGAGGGTGACCTGGAGGAGGGGGGTGACCTGGAGGTGACCTGGAGGAGAGGGGTGACCTGGAGGAGAGGGGTGACCTGGAGGGGGGTGACCTGGAGGGAGAGGGGTGACCTGGAGGAGGGGTGACCTGGAGAGGGGGTGGGAGTGACAAGTAAGTGTAGGTGTAGATGGTAGGTGCAGGTGTAGATGGTAGGTGCAGGTGTAGATGGTAGGTGCAGGTGTAGATGGTAGGTGTAGGGTCAGTCAGACACTGATAAATTGGTCGATTGTTCTCAGGTGAGGCAAGATCAGAGAGAGAGATAAACAAATGGAGAGATGAAGGTGACACGAGGTTCCGACGGAGGGAAGAGTGAGAGGCCGAGTGAGAGGGGGGAGAGAGTGAGAGGGTGAGAGGGAGAGGCTACAGGTGGTTACTGCCATGTTAAATTAATCTCCTTTGAAGCTAAACCTCTGATTAAGTGATGATGATGGTGATGATGGTGGTGGTGATGAGTGGCGGTGGTGGTGGTGGTGGTGGTGGTGGTGGTGATGTGATGATGTATATATATGATGGTGGTGATGATGATAAAATGATGATGGTGATGATGATGTAATAATAATAATGACAGTGATGATGATAATGATAAACTACTCTAATAAAACACTACACACTCTTTCGTATCTTGTGAAAAAAATTAACAAATGTCTAAAAAAAAAAAATATTGAGATAGATATAATAAAAACTGACCATCAGGCAACACTCCTAACCTGCTGGTGATAGCTGCCAAGTCGTCATATAATCACAGCATATAAGAGAAAACTATAATTAAGGTAATTATCTTAGTAATTACCATTAATTATTGTATTGCCTCAGTGACGTCACACGAGGTTAACTATAATGATTATGATGGTGTGTGTGTGTGTGTGTGTGTGTGTGTGTGTGTCTGTCTGTGTGTGTGTGTGTGTGTGTGTGTGTGTCTGTCTGTGTGTGTGTGTGTGTGTGTGTGTGTGTGTAATATATATATAAATGGTATTCACACACATGTAAGTTACGTGTACACATCATCACTTACATAAAGTTAATACACACACACACACAAGGTCCCAAAACAGTATATTTTGTTTCCTCACTCCCTATTCCTGACCCCCTTCACTGATTACACCCCCTTACCTCCCTGACCCTAGTGACCACTCTAAGTCCTAACAAATGACCCGCCTCTTGTGTCCCTACACCTACACTGTCTACACATCCACTGTCGCTTTTGTCTACACCTACACTGTCTAAAATCAATGAACCAGTGTCGAAGAATAATTAAAGAAGACCGGACAACTCACCAACTGCACTGGCTAGTCATTACCCCGGAACACGACCAACAACTCTATTAACACCCAGGAGTAAAGAAACTTGTCCATAGTTTCACCCTGCCACATACATACATACATACATACATACATACATACATACATACATACATACATACATACAGACAGACACATACATACAGACAGACAGACACACATATATATACGAGTATTTTTGTGTGTGTATGTAAAACAAAGTTATGTTCTGTTTGTGTTTGTTTGTGGCTTCCTGTGTTTGTGTTATTGGTTTGTTTACGTTTTCATCATTGTTTTGGTTTACTTGATTATTTGTTTAGTTTTTATTTGGTATTTGTTTGTTTTTTGTATTTGTTTTGATTCTTGTTTTTTTTTTTCATTCTTGCTACTTTGTTTAATTGTTTGTCACCTCCGTCCCTCAAACAGACAAAACTCTTTAGAGTATTTACCTACTCTCCACCCACCTTCCTTCTCTCCCTACTTTCTTTCTCTCCTTCCTTCCTTCCTTCTCTCACTCCTCCCTACCCCCCTGCCCCTACCCATCTGATGTAGAAGAACTGAGACCTGAGAGACCTGAGAGACCTGAGAGACCTGGTAGTTGTAGCATAAGTAAATATGACAAATTTTGTGACAAGAGGTACCGGTATGGCCAGCATAAGGACAGAACCAGACAATGTGATGTAGTCGTGGCCAGAATTAGGCTAGGATACAGACACATCTGGCAAGTTAGTAACGCTGTACCCATACCGGAACACTCAGCATGTAAACTTTGTGATAAACCTTTAAAGCATACTTGGCTTATTGTATCATGAACTATGTAATTACAACACTGAATCAGGAGTGCTTGGGGACATTCTTGTTATTTATCTCAAATTCTGCTGCCGGCCCACACTGATTAGTCGTCAAATAGATTATGACTTCTACTGAATAACTCATAATAGGCAAATCGTACTCCAATTTTTACCATCTCCACCCCACCCCATCCCACCCCTCCTTCCGTCCCTCCAACAATACTCACATCAACAGTCACGCCAGGTCGAGGGAAGATGGACTGGGTTTGGACTGAGCCCGGCATGTAGCGGTAGAACTCTTCGTCATCTTTATACCACTTGACGGAGTACAGCGGCTCGCCCTCCAGATCATAGTGACAATTCAGTACAGCATCCTCACCTCTGATCTTGTACACGGGGATAACTGTCTCTAGGATGCTCAGACCTGTACCTGTAGGGGAGAGATAGAGAGAGAGATTATAAATATGCTGAGACTTGTACCTGTAGGGAAGAGATAGAGAGATTATGGTGGTTATGGTGATGAGATGGTGGTAGTGGTGGTGAAGATGATGAGGTTTTAAGATATGAGAGTTAGCTACACACACACACATAATAGATGGTGCGTCAATCAGATGGGTAACTCAGAGGTGTGTGTGTGTGGGGGGTGAGGGTGAGAATGAGGTGTGAGGAAGACAGTTGAAGTGAAGTGTGAGGAGAGGACGGGTAGGGGTGTGGGGACAGGTGAGAGGTGAAATAAGAGGTGAAATGTGAGTGAGAGTGTAAGGTGAGATGAGAGTGAGGAGGTGAGGAGGAGGAGGTGAGAGGTGGGGAAGTATAGTGTGAGGTGAGAGAGTGAGAGGTGAGGAGGAGCAGTGACAGGTGAGAGTATAGTGTGAGGGTGAGAGAGTTGAGGTGGGAGGAGCAGTGACGAGGTGAGAGTATAGTGTGAGGTGAGAGGTGAGAGGTGAGGGAGGAGGTGAGGTAGATTATTCAGTCACTATGACAAAGTTAACCATCACTAAATAATACATTGAGTGTCACCTCACCTGCCTACCTGGCCTCACCTGTCCTCTACCTACACAATAATAATAATAATAAAATATAATAATAATAATAATAATAATAATAATAATAATAATAATATATAATATAATAATAATAATAATAATAATAAAAATAATACGCACACACACACACACACACACACACACACACACACACACACACACACACACACACACACACACACACACACACACACACACACACACACACACACACACACACACACACACACACACACACACACACACACACACACACACACACACACACACACACACACACACACACACACACACACACACACACACACACACACACACACACACACACACACACACACACACACACACACACACACACACACACACACACACACACACACACACACACACACACACACACACACACACACACACACACACACACACACACACACACACACACACACACACACACACACACACACACACACACACACACACACACACACACACACACACACACACACACACACACACACACACACACACACACACACACACACACACACACACACACACACACACACTCCAGGTAAACCACTTAAGGATGGAGACGAATTTCTGGGAAGCAAAATTTTGACCCCAATTCATAATAGAGAGAAAATAACCATAATAAAATAAAGATAAAGTGAGATAGTGAGATAGAGAAAGTGAGATAGAGAGAGATAGTGGTATAAAGTGAGATAGTGAGATAGTGAGATAGAGAAAGTGAGATAGAGAGATAGTGGTATAAAAGTGAGATGAGAGTGAGGTAGAGATAGTGGTATAAAGTGAGATAGAGAGTGAGGTAGAGAGAGATAGAGACCAATAGAGAAAGTGAGAAAGAGTGAGACAGAGTGAGATAAGAGAAAGTGAGATAGAAAGAGTGAGACAGGAGGATAGAAAGTGAGAAAGAGTGAGATAAAGTAAAATAAAGTGAGATAGAGAAAGTGAGGGAAAGTGAGAGAAAGCAAGACAAAGTGATATAGAGATTGAGATAAAGTGAAATAAAGTGAGATAGAAAGTGAGATAGAGAAAGTGAGGAAAAGTATGATAGAGAAAGTGAGAGAAAGTAAGATAGAAGTGAGATAAAGAGAAGTAGAATGAGAGTGGAGCAAATGTATCTTATGGTGGCCAGTGGTCATTATTATGTACAGGAGAGACCCACTACCTGCCTCACTTACCTGTGTGTGTGTGTGTGTGTGTGTGTGTAGGACTCCGGTGAAAATCTATCCTCGAACACACACACACACACACACACACACACACACACACACACAGTCTGGTCACGGTCCAGTATTAGGTAAATATCTCTCTCCTCTCCTCATCTCTACCTTACTTATGTAAATTATCTCTCTCTCTCTCTCTCCTCTCTCTCTCTCTCTCTCTCTGTATGTGTCTGTCTGTTCCCCACTTTGCGTGCTTTAGGGAAGATGAAGGGGGAGGGAGAAAGGAAGGAAATGAAGTGGAGGGAGGTGAGGGAGGAGGGAGGGAGGGTGAGAGAGTGAGAGGGAGGGAGGAGTGAGAGGAGAGGGGTGAGTCGGAGGGTGAGGAGGGAGGGAGGAGGGAGAGTGAGGGGAGGGAGGTGAGAGGGAGGGAGAGTGAGAGGGGAGGAGAGTGGGGGAGAGGTTGCGTGGACACTACCATTGGGGAACTTCTTGCAGTAAACGTGTCCCTCCTCCCTCCCTCCCTCCCACTCACTCTCCCTCCCTCTCTCCTCCTCTCCTCCTACGCTCCTCCCTCCCTCCACGCTCCCTCCCTCCCTCCTCTCCCTTACACTCTCCCCCTTTAATCCCTCCTCTCTCCCTCACACACTCTCCCTCACACTCTCCCCCTCTCCCTCCCTCCCCCTCCCTCCTCTCTCTCTCCCCCCTCACTCTCTCCCCTCCTCTCCCTCCTCCTCTCTCCCTCCCTCTCTCCTCTCCTCCCTCCCTCTCTCCCTCCCTCACTCTCCCAATCACCTCCCACCCTCCTCTCTTCCTCTCCTCCCTCCCTCCCCTCTCTCCCCTCCCTCACTCTCTCCCTCTCCCTCCCTCCCTCTCTCCCTCTCCCTCCTCCCTCTCTCCCTCCCTCTCTCTCTCTCTCCCTCCCCTCCTCTCTCCCCTCCCTCCTCTCACTCTCTCCCTCCCCACCTCTCCCTCCTCCCCTCCCTCCTCACTCTCCGTCCCTCCCTCACTCTCTCCCTCCCTCTCCCATTCGTTGACCTCAATGTATTTTTTCTTTAATTTTTCGTGGTTAGGTGTAGGGGGTGTAGGCGGGTGTAGGGGAGGTGTAGGAAGGGTGTGGGAAGATGTGGGAGGTGTGAGGGGAGGTGTGGGGGTGTGGGAGGTGAGGCAGGTGTAGGGAGGTGTGAGGAGGTGTGGGAGGTGTGGGAGGTGTGGGGAGGTGTAGGCGAGGTGTGAGGTGTGGGGAAGGGTGAGGGGGTGTGGGGGGGTGTGGGGAGGTGTGGGAGTGTGTAGGGAGGTGTGGGGGTGTGGGAGGGTGTAGGGAGGTGTGTGTGTGGGAGGGTGTAGGAGGGTGTGGGAGTGATGTATTATAACATACTCAATTATTTTTTTGAATACACACACACACACACACACACACACACACACACACACACACACACACACACACACACACACACACACCTGCCAGAAACAAGCCTCAATACACTACACCTGTTATAAATATTCGTATACAATAATATAACCATTTATATACGTGTTACGGTAGAGCGAGTCTGTGGTGCGGGTTCACAGCTGTTCCACCACACCAACAGCCAATCACGAGCCCACCGTCAACAGCCAATCACCGTCAACAGCCAATCACCGTCAACAGCCAATCATCGCCCTTCAATTTGTTTTACTTACGATTTATATATATTTTTTCGTGTATATAGTTAAATGTATATGCGGGTAATTTAAGACTTCAATGGGGAAAATCCACTCGTATGCGGGCATGGTGGATGGTGATTGGTCTATATACCTAGGTGACACAGTGGTGAGAGGGAGGTGAAGGGGAGAGTGGGGGTGAGAGGAAGAAGAGAAGAGAGGAGAGAGAAAGAGAGAGAGAGAGAGAGGAAAGGAGGAGGAGGAAGGAGGGAGAGAGGGAGAGGAGAGGAGGAGGGCATAGTCCACCAAATAAGGGTTTCAATAATTGCATTTGTTGTTGTTGGCGTCTTACTTCCCTCCTCCTCCCCTCTCACTCACTCTCACTTCCCTTCTCTCTCTCTCTCTCTCTCTCTCCTCTCTCTGTCTCTCTCTCTCTTGTTCTTCTCATCCATAATTATCTTTCATTCCCTTTACTTCTTCAGCTTAATTCTCCCTCACATTCACTCCCTGACTCCCTCTACTCCCTCACCCTTCATAACTCTCTCCCTTACTCACCGTTATTCTCCCTCACTCACTTTCCTTCCTCTCCTCTCTCTCTCTCTCTCTCTCTCTCACTCTCTCTCTCTCTCTCTCTCTCATTATTTCCTTTTCTCACCCAGCCTCACCTCCCTACCTCCCTACCCTCCCTCCCTTACTCTCCCTGGTACTTAGTGAGTTATTTAATGAGGCGGGAATGTCATGGGTGTGTGTACAGTATGTGTGCGTTGTGGCATGTATGTATGTATGTATGTATGTGTGTATGTATGTATGTGTGTATGTATGTATGTATGTATGTATGTGCTGACAAACACACCAACAATCCACGTGTTTTATTCACAACATAGCTCCCCCTCCTCCCTCCCCTACCCTCCCCTCCCCCATTTCCCCTCTACCTCCCTCCCTCCCCCCTCCCCTCTCTCTCCCTCCCACCTCTTTTTTTAATAAACGCTTCGTAATTGAGCACCTATATCTCCCTCCTCCCCTCCCTCCCTCTCCCTCCCCTCCCCCTCCCCCAGATGCACCTCAACAATAAATATTTCTTCATGTGTGACCCTCACCTGGCACTTATTGTCTATAGGTGAGAAGTCCCACCCCCTTCTCTCCTCCCTCTCTTCCTTCCTCTCCCCCTCTCCTCTCCATCTCTTCCTCCTTTCCTTCTCCCCACCTCCCCCTCCCTTCCTCCGTTCCTCTATTCCTCCCTACTCACCCCTCTTTCAATCTCCTCCTCCCTCTCCCTCCCCTCCCTCCTCCCTCCCCTCTCCTCCTCCCTCCTCCTCCTCCTCCCTCCCTCTCCCTCCCTCCCCTCCAGTAACACAACTCTCGCATTGTTTACAACCCAAAAGAAGGTATTATTTCACATTGGAATCCTCTCACCTGCTCTCCCACCCCCCTTCCCTCCTCTCTCTCTCTCTCGCCCTCTTCAACTTCTCCATGCCTTTACCCCTCCCCTCTTTTCTTCCTCCTCCCTCTCCTCTCCCTTCCTCTTCCCTTCTCCCTCCCTCTCCCCCCTCTCCCTTTCCCTCCTCCTCCCCACTCCCCTCTCCCTTCTCTTCCACTTCTCCCTCCCCTCCCCCCTCCCTCTCCCTCCTCCCTCTCCCCCCACTCTTTCCTCCCTCCTACATGAAACTTTTATACGTCTCAACAAAGAGTTTCCGTAGCTTAACACAAGACAGATGTAGACAAACAGAAAGGGTAAAGAGAGACAGAGAGAGAGACAGAGAGAGACAGAGAGAGAGAGAGACAGAGACAGAGAGAGAGACAGAGACAGAGAGAGACAGAAGGGATACAAAGGAGAGAGAGAGAGAGAGAGAGACAGAGAAGCAGAGAGAGAGAGAGAGACAAGAGAGAGGGAGACAAGAGAGAGAAAGGAGAGAAGAAGAGAGATCACAGAGGGCAGGTAATGTACTGACAAGGTTTAAGTAACACTGTTTGTCTACTAATTATGACCCCTTGTGTCTCCTAGTACAAGTGCGTCTCCTAGTACAGGTGCGTCTCCTAGTACAGGTGCGCCTCCTAGTCAAGTGTGTCTTCGTACAAGTGTGTCTTCTAGTACAAGTGTGTCTTCTAGTACAAGTGTGCTCCCAGTACAGTGTGTTCCTAGTACAGGTGTTTCTCTGGTACAGAGTGTATTTCTAGTACAAGTGTGTTTTCTAGTACAAGTGTGTCTCCTGAGCACAAGTGTGTCTCCTAGTACAGGTGCCTCCCTAGTACAAGTGTGTCTAACAATTGTCTTAAGACAGTTTCTAATACAAGTGTGTGTCTTCTAGTACAATAGTGTGTTCTAGTACAGAGTGTCTACCTGGTGTGTTCTAGTACAAGAGTGTGTTCTAGACAGGTGTGTCTCCCTAGTACAAGTGTGTGCTCCCTAGTACAGGTGTGCTCTCCTAGTACAAGTGTGTCTTCTAGTACAAGTGTGTCTCTTAGTACAGGTGTGTCTTCTAGTACAAGTGTGTCTCCCTGGTACAGGTGCGCCTCCTAGTACAAGTGTGTCTTCTAGTACAAGTGTTATTTCTAGTACAAGTGTGTCTCCTGGTACCAAGTGCGTCTCCTAGTACAGGTGCGCCTCCTGGTCAAGTGTGTTCTGGGCTAAAATTGATATTTCAGGTACAAATTAGTGATATTCTGGTACCAGGTGTGTCTCCTAGTACAGTGTGTCTTCTAGTACAAGTGTGTCTAGTACAAGTGTGTGCTCCTAGTACAAGTGTGTCTCCTGGTACAGTTGCGCCTCTAGTACAGGTGTGTCTTCTGGACTCAAGTGTGTCTTCTGGTACAAGTGTGTTTTCTAGTACAAGTTTTCCTAGTACAAGTGGTGTCTCCTAGTACAGTGTGTGTCTCCTGGTACAAGTGTGTTTCTATTACAAGTGTGTGTCTTCTAGTACAAGTGTGTAGCTCGTACAAAGTGTGTCTCGTACAGTGTGTCTCCTAGTACAGGTGCCTCCTAGTGCAAGTGTGATCTTCTAGTACAAGTGTGTTTTCTAGCAAGAGTGTGTCTCCTAGTACAAAGTGATCTCTAGTACCAGGTCGCCTCCTAGTACAAGTATTGTATTTCTAGTACAAGTGTGATCTTCTAGTACAAAGTGTGTCTCCTAGTACAAGTGCGTCTCCTAGTACAGGTGCTCCCTAGTACAAGTGTGTCTTCTGAACAGTGTGATCTTCTAGTACAGTGTGTCTTCTAGTACAAGTGTCTCCTAACAAATTGTTCCTAGTACAAGTGTGTCTCCTAGTACAGGTGCGTCTCCTAGTACAGGTGCGTCTCCCTGAGCACAAGTGTGTCTTCTAGTACAAGTGTTGATGTTCTGAGGTACAAGTGTGATTTCTAGTACAAGTGTGTCTTCTAGTACAAGTGTGTCTTCTAGTACAAGTGTGTGTCCCTGAGTACAGTGTGCGTGCTCCCTAGTACAGGTTGCCTCTAGCCCTAAGTGTGTTCCTAGTACAAGTGTGTGTCCCAGTAAGTGTGTCTAGATACAAGTGTGTTTCTAGTACAAGTGTGTCTCCTAGTACAAGTGTGTGTCCCTAGTACAAGTGTGTCTTCTAGTACAAGTGTGTCATTCTAGTACAGTGTGTCTCCTAGTACCCAGGAGTGTAATGTCTGGTACAATTGCGCTCCAGCAGTGTCTCTGACAATGTGTCCTGACAAGTGTCCTAGTACAATGCGCTCCAATACAGTGTGTTCGAGTGTCTCCTAGTACAAGTGTGTGCTCCTAGTACAGTTAATGCTCTAGTACAGGTGCCTCCTAGTACAAAGTGTGATGTTCTAGTACAAGTGTTGATACTGAGTACAAGATGTCTTCTAGTACAAGTGTGTATATCTAGTACAAATTTGTCTAGTACCTGCTCCTAGTGCAAGTGTGTCTCCGACAGTGCGCCTCCAGACAAGTGCTCTAGCAAGTGTGTGTGTTCTAGTACAGTGTGATGTCCCTAGTACAAGTGTGTCTCCTAATTTACCAGAAGTGTGTCTTCTAGTACAAGTGTGTCTTCTAGTACAAGTGTGTCTTCTAGTACAAGTGTTGTCTTCTAGTACAAGTGTGTTTTATTACAAGTGTGATCTTCTAGTACAAGTGTGTCTCCTAGTACAAGTGTGTTCTCCTAGTTCTGGTACCAATTAATGATATTTCTAGTACAAAGATGCTCACAGGTACAAGTGTGTCTCTAGTAAAGTGTGTCTAGCAGTGCTCTTCTGATGCAAGTGTGTCTCCTAATATAAGTGCGTCTCCTAGTACAAGTGCGCCTCTACACCAAGTGTAATTTCTATGTTCTAGTACAAGTGTGAATCTCTGAGTACAGGTGTTGATACTCCTAGTACAAGGTGAGTCTCCTAGTACAAGTGTGATACTTCTAGTACAGAGTGTGATCTTTAGTACAGAGTATTGATGTCTAGTACAAGTGTCAATACAAAGTGTGATGTCTGGTACAAATTGTGCTTCTCCTGGTACAGGTGTGTCTTCTAGTACAGTGTGTCTCCTAGTACAAGATTAATGCTATTTCTAGTACAGAATTGATATTTCTAGTACAAAGTGTGTCTTCTAGTACAAGTTGTCTTCTAATTTTGGTGTGTATTTAAAGTGTGTCTCCTAGTACAAGATATTGATGCTCCTGAACAAGTTGATGCTCTAGTGCAGGTGCCTCCTGTACAGTGTCTCTCCTAGTACAGTGTGTCTCCTGGTACAAGTGTGTGCTCCAAGTACCAAGTGTGATCTTCTGGTACAAGTGTGATCTTCTAGTCAAGTGTGTCTCTAGTACAAGTGTTTTCTAGTACAGATGATCTTCTGGTACAAGTGTGTTATTCTAGTACAGTGTGATCTTCTGGTACAAGAGTGTGATCTTCTGGTACAGTGTGTTTCTGGTACAAGTGTTCTCCCTGAGTGGTGTCTCTAGTACAGGGTGTGGCTCCTGAACAGTATTATGTTCCTAGTACAGGTGTGTCTCTGTACGTTGTCTAGTACAAGTGTGTGTTCTGGTACAAGTGTGTCTTCTGGTACAGTTAGTGATGTTCTGGTACAAGAGTGATATTTCTGGTACAGAGTGTGATGTTCTGGTACAGGTGTGTGATTTCTAGTGCAATTGATGATGCTCTAGTACAAGTGTGTGATATTTCTAGTACAAAGTGGTAATGTTCTAGTACAAAGTGTGTCTCCTAGTACAGGTGCGTCTCCTAGACCAGGTGTCTCCTGAGTAGTGTGTCTCCTAGTACAAGTGTGTCTCCTAGTACAAGTGTGTTCTAGTACAAAGATGTGTCCCTAGTACAAGTGTGATATTTCTAGTACAAAGTGTGATATTTCTAGTACAAGTGTGTCTTCAGGTACAAGTGTGTCTTTAGTACAAGTACATGTTCTAGTACAAGGTGTCTCCTAGTACCAGTGTATCTTCTAGTACAAAGTGTGTCTTCTAGTACAAAGTGTGTCTTCTAGTACAGTGTGTCTCTAGTAAAGTGCGTCTCCTAGTACAAGTGTAATGCTCCTAAGTACAAGTGTGTCTTCTAGTACAAGTGTGTCTCTAGCACCAAGTGTGTCTTCTAGTACAGGTGCGCCTCTAGTACAAGTGTGAATTTCTAGCAGTGGTTCTAACAGTGTGTCTTCTAGTACAGGGGTGTGATGTCTAGTACAAGGTTTCTCCTGGTACAGTGTGTTTTCTAGTACAAGTGTGTCTTCTAGTACAAGTGTTGATATTTCTGAGTACAAGTGTGAGTACAAATTGAATTTCTGGTACAGGAGTGTGTCTCCCTAGTACAGTGTGTTTCTAGTACAGTGTGTCTCCTAGTACAGAAGTGTGTCTCCTAGTACAGGTGTGCTCTAGTACAAGTGATGGCCTGAGTACAAGATGTGTTTCTGAGTACAAGTGTGTCTTCTAGTACAAGTGTGTCTCCTAGTACAAGTGTGTCTTCTAGTACAAGTGTGTCTCCTAGTACAAGTGTGTCTCCTAGTACGTGTGTGTCTCCTAGTACAAGTGTGTCTTCTAGTACAAGTGTGTCTTCTAGTACAATGTGATATTTCAGGTGTGCTCTAGTACAAGTGTGTTTTCTGGCTCAAGTGTGTCTTCTAGTACAAGTGTGTCTTCTAGTACAAGTGTGTCTCCCTAGTATAGTGTGTCTCTAGTAAAGTGTGTCTCTAACAAGATTGCCTCTCCCTAGTACAAGTTTGTCTCCTGAGTGCATGGTCTAGTATTACTGCTAATAAAATGTCTCCAGACAGTTGCTTCTCCCCAATGTGTTGCTCTAGTACAAGTGTGTCTCCTAAGTGCAAGTGTGTCTCCTAGTACAAGTGCCTCTTCTAGTACAAGTGTGTCTTCCTAGTACAAGTGTGTCTTAGTAGGGTGTGTCTCCTAGTACAAGTGCGTCTCCTAGTACAAGTGCCTCTTCTAGTACAAGTGTGGCCTACGTACAAGTGTGTGTTCTAGTACAAGTGTGTCTCCTAGTACAAGTGTGTCTCCTAGTATAGTGTGTCTCCTAGTACAAGTGCCTCTCTAGTACAAGTGTGGTCTCCTAGTATAAGTGCCTCTCCTAGTACAAGTGTGGTCTCCTAGTAAGTGCCTCTCCTAGTACAAGTTGTCTCTAGTATAGTCTCTCCTAGTACAAGTGTGTCTCCTAGTATAAGTGTGTCTCTAGTACAAGTGTGTCTCTAGTATAAGTGCCTCTCTAGTACAAGTGTGGTCTCCTAGAATGTAAGTGTGTCTCTCCTAGTATAAGTGTGTCTCTAGTATAAGGTGTGCTAGCACAAGTGCCTCTCCTAGTACAAAGTGTGTCTCTGTGTAAGTGTGTCTCTAGCTAGTGCCTAGTATAAGTGTGTCTCCTAGTACAAGTGCCTCTCCTAGTACAAGTACTCTCCTAGTACAAGTGTGTCTCCTAGTATAAGTGTGTCTCCTAGTACAAGTGCGCCTCCTAGTACAAGTGCGTCGCCTAGTACAAGTACTCTCCTAGTACAAGTGCGTCGCCTAGTACAGGAAGTGGGCCAATAACAGCAGCAGGAAGTGGACCAATAACAGCAGCAGGAAGCGGGCCAATAGCATTAGCAGGAAGCGGGCCAATAGCATTAGCAGGAAGCGGGCCAATAACATTAGCAGGAAGGGGCCAATAACAGCAGCGGGAAGCGGGCCAATAGCATTAGCAGGAAGGGCCAATAACAGCAGCAGGGGCCAATAACATTAGCAGGAAGCGGACCAATAACAGCAACAGGAAGCGGACCAATAACAGCAGCAGGAAGCGGGCCAATAACAGCAACAGGAAGCGGACCAATAACAGCAGCAGGAAGTGGGCCAATAACAGAGCAGGAAGCGGACCAATAACAGCAGCAGGAAGCGGACCAATAACAGCAGCAGGAAGTGACCAATAACAGCAGCAGGAAGCGGACCAATAACAGCAGCAGGAAGCGGACCAATAACAGCAGCAGGAAGCGGACCAATAACAGCAGCAGGAAGGGGCATAACAGCAGCAGGAAGGAACAATAACAGCAGCAGGAAGGGACCAATAACAGCAGCAGGAAGCGGACCAATAACAGCAGCAGGAAGCGGACCAATAACAGCAGCAGGAAGCGGACCAATAACAGCAGCAGGAAGCGGACCAATAACAGCAGCAGGAAGGGCCAATAACAGCAGCAGGAAGCGGACCAATAACAGCAGCAGGAAGCGGACCAATAACAGCAGCAGGAAGCGGACCAATAACAGCAGCAGGAACGGGCCAATAACAGCAGCAGGAAGGACCATAACAGCAGCAGGAAGCGGACCAATAACAGCAGCAGGAAGCGGACCAATAACAGCAGCAGGAAGGGACCAATAACAGCAGCAGGAAGCGGACCAAACAGCAGCAGGAAGCGGACCATAACAGCAGCAGGAAGGGCCAATAACAGCAGCAGGAAGGGAACAGCAAAGACCAATAACAGCAGCAGGAAGGGAACAGCAGCAGGAAGCGGCCAATAACAGCAGCAGGAAGCGGACCATAACAGCAGCAGGAAGCGGACCAAAACAGCAGCAGGAAGCGGACCAACAACAGCAGGAAGCGGGCCAATAACAGCAGCAGGAAGCGACCAACAGCAGCAGGAAGCGGACCAATAACAGCAGCAGGAAGGGCCAATAACAGCAGCAGGAAGGGCCAATAACAGCAGCAGGAAGGGACCAATAACAGCAGCAGGAAGCGGGCCAATAACAGCAGCAGCAGGAAGCGGACCAATAACAGCAGAAGCCAGCAGCAGGACCAATAACAGCAGGAAGCGGACCACAACAGCAGGAAGCGGGCCAATAACAGCAGCAGGAAGCGGACCAATAACAGCAGCAGGAACGGACCAACAGCAGCAGGAAGGGACCAATAACAGCAGCAGGAAGCGGGCCAATAACAGCAGCAGGAAGGGACCAATAACAGCAGCAGGAAGCGGACCAATAACAGCAGCAGGAAGGGCCATAACAGCAGCAGGAAGCGGACCAATAACAGCAGCAGGAAGGACAATAACAGCAGCAGGAAGGGGCCAATAACAGCAGCAGGAAGCGGGCCAATAACAGCAGCAGGAAGCGGACCAAACAAGCAGCAGGAAGCGGGCCAATAACAGCAGCAGGAAGGAAGAGCGAGCCGGAACTGAGTGATGCGAATCCGCTAATTTAGCAAACATGGTGTGTAGACAGTTAGCGAGCAAGTTATGTTTAAAGTGAAGAACTTCACGGCCTGTGAACACCTTCCTCCCGGCTACACCCTGGCTACACCCTTGGCTATGTTATGGCTACCCCTGGCTATATCATGGCTACACCCTGGCTACACCCTTGGCTATGTGGCTACCCTGGCTATATCATGGCTACACCCTGGCTACACCCTTGGCTATGTTATGGCTACCCCTGGCTATATCATGGCTACACCCTGGCTACATAATGAATAAATCTATCTATCTATCTATCTATCTATCTATCTATTTTATAAACATTACAACACAACTGTTAAACTCATAGTTGTTATTGATAATATATTGTGGGACCAACAATAATAATAATAGTAATAGTAATAGTAATAGTAATAATAGTAATAATAGTAGTAATAATAATAATAATAATAATAATAATAATAATAATAATAATAATAATAATAATAATAATAATTGTAATAATAATAATTGTAATAATAATAATAATAATAAATAATTGTAATAATAATAATTGTAAAAAAATAATAATAATAATAATAATAATAATAATAATAATAATAATAATAATAGTAATAATAATAATAATAATAATAATAATAATAATAATAATAATGTAATAATAATAATAAAATTGTAATAATAATAATAATAATAATAATAATAATAATAATAATAATAATAATAATAATAATAATAATAATAAATGTTTCAGAAGCGTCAGGGAGAGTTAGGGTGAGTCAGGGAGAGTTAGGGTGAGTCAGGGAGTGTTAAGGAGAGTAAGGGAGAATTCAGGAGTAAGGGAGAGTTTGGAAGGGTCAGGTAGGGTCAGGGAAAGTTAGGGAGAGTCAGGAAGAGTTAGGGAGGGTCAGGAAGAGTTAGGGAGAGTTGTGGAAAATCAGGGAGAGTCAGGGAGAGTTAGGGAGAGTCAGGGGAGGGAGAAATTTTTATCAGGGATTTCAATTTCAGTTTCTAGATAAGGTGATTGATGACAGGCTGTGTGTGTGTGTGTGTGTGTGTGTGTGTGTGTGTGTGTGTGTGTGTGTGTGTGTGTACGTGTGTGTGTGTGTGTGTACGTGTGTGTGTGTGTGTGTGTGTGTGTGTGTGTGTGTGTGTGTATGTCTATAATAAACAGGGAGGGGTGGAGGGGGAGAGACACATCCATCAGACACACCAGACAGACACACAGACATACACCAGACAGACACAGACAGACTCTCTACACACACAGACAGACACAGACAGACTCTCTACACACACAGACAGACACTATACACACACTGAGACCATTGATCGTAACACACACCTACCTGGGTCATCACGCTATGGGGAGGGGGATAATGACTTTACCTTCCTTCCTTTTCTCTTCCTTTCTCTCCTCCTCTTTCTCCTCTCCTTCATCCTTCCCTCAATCTTCATCCATCCCTCCCCACTCTCCCTCCTCCTCTTACCCCCTCCCTCCCTTACCCTCCTTGGTGCAATTTTCTTACTCATACCCCTGCAGCTGCTTCTCCTCACCCTCCTTTCTCATCTCACTTTCTTCTCCTCACCTCTCTCCTTCCTCCAATCACTTCCACCCACCTCTCACTACCTCCTTCATTCTCTCTCATCTCCTCCTTCCTCCTCACCTCCCTCACACCTCTTCTCTATTGTTTCCACGACAGACAGACAAAGAGAGAATCAACAAAATCCTAGCCCATCCTAGCCACATCCTAGCCACATCCCAGCCACATCCCAGACACATCCCAGCCACATCCCAGACACATCCCAGACACATCCCAGCCACATCCCAGACACATCCCAGACACATCCCAGCCACATCCCAGACACATCCCAGACACATCCAGCCACATCCCAGACACATCCTAGACCATCCCAGACACATCCCAGACACATCCCACACATCCCAGACACATCCTAGACACATCCTAGCCACATCCCAGACACATCCTAGCTGAGGAGAGGAGAGAGGACATAGGCGAGGGGGGAGAGAGAGGGGAGGTAAGGAGAGAGAGAGGAGGAGGGGAGGGGAGGGAGGTGAAGAAAGAGAGAGCCATCAGTGGAAGGCAGGAGGAGAGGTGAGGGGAAGGAGAGGAGGGGAAGAGAGGGGAGGAGAGAGGTGAGAGTTGAGGGAGAGAGAAGTGAGAGGTGAGGGGGAGAGAGAAGTGGAGGTGAGGAGAGAGAGAGGAGAGGGGAGGGGAGAGAGAGGAGGGAGAGGGAGGAGAGAGAGGAGGAGAGGTGAGGGGGAGAGAGGAGGGAGAGGGGGAGGAGAGAGAGAAGGAGAGGGGAGGGGAGAGAGAGAAGGGAGGTGGGAGGGAGAGGAGGAGAGGTGAGGGAGAGAGAGGAGAGAGGGAGGGAGAGAGGAGAGGAGAGGTGAGGGGAGAGAGGAGAGAGGTGGGGGAGGAGAGAGTGAGAGGTGAGGGGAGAGAGAAGTGAGAGAAGAGGGAGAGAGAAGAGGAGAGAGGTGAGGGAGAGAGAGGAGGAGAGGTGGGGAGGAGAGAGAGAGGAGAGGGAGGGAGAGAGGGAGGAGAGGGGAGAGGAGAGAGAAGAGAGGTGGAGGAGAGAGAAAGAGAGAGGTGAGGAGAGAGAGGAGTGAGAGAAGAGGGGAGAGAGGAGAGGTGAGAGAGAGAGAAGAGAGGTGAGAGAGAGAGAAATGAGAGGTGAGATACATCCTAACAGTGTCCATCCTAAAAGGGAGCGGGAGGAAGGGAGGGAAGGAGGGTAGGGAGGGGAGGGAGAGGAGGGAGGGGGGAGGGGGAAGAGAGAGAGAGAGAGGGAGGGTGGGGTGGGGGAGGGGAGAGAGAAGGGAGGGAGGGAGGGGGGGAGAGAGGGAGAGAGGGGAGGGGAGGGAGGGGAGGGGAGGGAGGGAGGGAGGGGAGGGTAGGGGAGGGGAGGAGAGGGGAGGGGATGGAGGGGAGAGGGGAGAGAGGGAGAGAGGAGGAGGGGGGGAGAGGGAGAGAGGGAGGAGGGGGGGAGGGGAGGGAGGGAGGAAGGAGGGAGGGGGAGAGAGGGGAGAGGGGAGAGGGGAGGGTGGGGAGGGAGAGGGGAGGGGAGGGGAGGGGAGGGAGGAGGTAGGGTGGGGAGGGAGAGAGGAAGGGGAGGGAGGGGAGGGGGGGAGAGGGAGAGAGGGAGGGAGGGGGAGGGGAGGGAGGAGAGAGGGAGGGAGGTGGGGAGAGGAAGGGGGGAGGAGGGAGGGGGAGAGAGGAGAGAGGGAGGGAGAGAGAATGGTGTGTGGTTGAGTAAGGAGTGAATGCGGTTGTGAGAGAGAGGGAGGGGAGGGAGGGAGGAGGTAGGAGGAACGGTACCAATATGTACATAATCAAGGTGATGTAGACCCTGAACACTGTTCTCTCCTCCTTATGGCATCCCTGCCTCCTCCTCCCCACGATATTTTGTTTCTCTCCTCCCTCTCCTCCTCTCTTTCCTGTCTCCTCCTTCCTCCTTTCCTCCTTCTTCTTCTTTCCTCTCCTTCCTTCCTCCTCCTCTCCTTCCTCCCTCCTCCTCCTTCCCATCTTCCTTACTTGTCACGATACAACTCTGCTTACATCAGGTTATAATCTGTCAATAAACGGAGACAGACAGAGAGAGAGAGAGAGAGAGAGAGAGAGAGAGACAGAGAGAGAGAGAGAGAGAGACACCCTTCAGGTTTAACTCTACCAAAGTGGATCAGAAAATCTCCTCCTCCTCCCTCTCTCCTCCTCTTCTTCTTCTTCTTCTTCTTCCTCCTCCTTCTGCTCTTCCTCTATCCTCCTCCTCCTCCTCCTCTCCCACTCCACGACTTAAGATGAGCAGTGAAGATCAGCGGGGGGGGGAGGTGGGAAGGAAGGTATGAGACAGTAAGAGAGGAGGGAGGAGGGAGGGAGCAATGAAGGTGGTGAGAGGGAGAGGGGAAGGAGAAGAAGGAAGAGGAAAGCGAACAGTAAGTAAGGAAGGAAGGAATGAAGACAGGCAGGCAGGCAGGAAGGAACAAAAGAAGGAAGGACAGAAAGAAAGAAGGAAGGAAGGAAGGAAAGAAGGAGAACGGAAACTAGGAGGTAAGCAAGGAAGGAAGAAAAGAAGAAAAGAAGGAAGGAAGAAAAGAAGGAAAGAAGGAAGGAAGAAAGAAGAAAGAATTAAGGAAGGAAAGAAGGAAGGAAGGAAGGAAGAAGGAAGGAAGGAAAAGAAGGAAGGAAGGAAGGAAGGAAGGAAGGAAGGAAGGAAGGAAGGAAGGAAGGAAGGAAGGAAGGAAGGAAGGAAGGAAGGAAGGAAGGAGAACGGAAACTAGGAGAGTAAGCAAGGAAGGAAGAAAAGAAGAAAAGAAGGAAGGAAGAAAAGAAGAAAGAAGGAAGGAAAGAAAGAAGGAAAGAATTAAGGAAGGAAAGAAGGAAGGAAAGAAAGAAGGAAGGAAGGAAGGAAGGAAGGAGAGCTGAGAGAGGGGTACCTACTAGCGTGTGTTAATTCGAGCTAGTGATATTTTTGTATGGTGGTGAGGAACAGGGAAACGCTCTCTGCCTTAATGATAGTGACGCGTGTAGGTGAGTCAGGCCTGATGACTTTAATATTTGACACGCCTGGTGACCTGTTGGTGTGGTGGTGGTGACCTGTTGGTGTGATGGTGGTGACCTGTTGGTGTGGTGGTGGTGACCTGTTGGTGTGGTGGTGGTGACCTGTTGGTGTTGGTGGTGACCTGTTGGTGTGATGGTGGTGACCTGTTGGTGTGATGGTGGTGACCTGTTGGTGTGATGGTGGTGACCTCTGTTGGTGTGGTGGTGACCTGTTGGTGTGGTGGTGACCTGTTGGTGTGGTGGTGGTGACCTGTTGGTGTGGTGGTTGTGATGACCTGTTGGTGTGGTGGTGGCCTGTTGGTGTGGTGGTGGTGACCTGTTGGTGTGATGGTGGTGACCTGTTGGTGTGATGGTGACCTGTTGGTGTGGCATCAATCTCGACACTAGTGGCACCAATCTAGACATTAGTGGCACCAATCTAGAAATGACTAATCTGGACATATGTGGCACTATTCTTTAAGACATGGAGGAGTGCCACTATTCTTAAAGACATGAAGTGCCAAAAAATCTCCCAGTTCAGGTGTAATCCCCACAGGTAAGATGCTGCACTCCTTCCCGCTATCATAACTCCGTGTTACCTGAGCCTACACCTGTGCCACCTCCTGCTGCTCTCACATACCTGCCTGCCTGCTCTAACTTTTCTTGTTGGCTGGTTGTTGTGGTTGTGGTTGTGGGGGGGTGTTGTTATTGTTGTTGTTAGTTACTTGTTGAGGTTGTTAGTTGTGTTTGTTCTTGTAGTTATTTTGATCCTGTTGTTGTTGTAGTTCTGTAAGGCCACAACACACACACACACAGTCATCATGGTACATCAACATTAAATGGAAATTATGTTGATGTGGTGAGGTTTGCGTGAGGCCTGGTCATGGAGCACCCCCTCTGCCCCACCTCACTCTACCCTACCCTTCCCCGCACCACCCCACCCTGACCGCCACCCCACACCGCCCCTCGCCATGGTTGTGTGGTTAAGTGAGCGCGGCGATGTTGGTACTGTGGTGGGGTGAACTGTGCAATGACTCTGTGTGTGTGTGTGTGTGTGTGTGACTGTGTATGTGTGTGTGACTGTGTATGTGTGTGTATGTGTGTGTTTATCTTGTTTTATTGTCTTTAACACACACACACACACACACCCACCTCAGATAGAAGTAATTGGCGGTTCCTCACAGCTGCTTGGGTCAACCAGGCGTACCCCCCCCTCCTTCCCTTCCCCCTTCCCCTTCCCTCACCTCCACCCCTTCCCCACCCCCACCCCTTCCCCAGGATCAACACCTCCCACCAACACTACAAAACAAAGACTGACGGTCAACACAGACACAACTAGCGTGACTAAAGAGAGTATTGAGCCGCGAATTATTCCTACAATTAACTGATAATTGATAATGTGGTAATTGTTGTGAACCCTGACTGAGATTTTGATTGGTTGCAAGAGTCCGAGGTTCTGATTGGCTAGGAGTTTCTGAGGTTTTGAGTGGCTGGAAGATATCGAGGGTTCTGATTGGCTGGGAGTTACTGAGGTTTTGAGTGACTGGAAGATATCGAGGGTTCTGATTGGCTAAAAGATGCCGAGGTTCTGATTGGCTAAAAGATGCCGAGGTTGTGATTGGCCAAGATATCCCGAGGTTCTGATTGGTTGCTGCTCTTGTCACCTCCTTCCTCCTCCTCCTCCTTCCCCTAAATTGTCTAAATATGGCTAAAATTCTATGTCTAAAATTGTCTAGATGTCTAAAATTGTCTAAAAATGGCTAACATTATCTAAATGTGTCTAAAATTGTCTAAACATATCAAAATTTCAATCTATGTCACAAATGATCAAAATTTTCAACCAAATGTCAAAATTTTAAATTGTCTATCTGAAATTGTCTATATATGGCTAAATGCGTCTCAAAACTGTTTAAATATGTCTAAAATTGTCAAATGTCTAAATATGTCTTAAGGGGTGTTTGAGAATGTGAAGAATGTCTTTTGGCGGTTCTACTAATTCTGTTGCTCTTGACTTAATGAACTCCCCTTCCCTCCTCCCCCTCCCCTCTTTCCCCCTCCCCCCTCCTACTTTCCCTCCTCCATTTCCTCCTTTTTATCTTCCTTCCTCTTTCTCCTTCTGTTCCTCCTCCATTTCCTCTTCCTCTTCCGTTCCTCCTCCTCTTCTTCTCCCACATCGCCATTTACGATGTGAGAAGAGGGGGAGAGGTAAGAGGAAAGGGGGAAGAAAAAATAGGGAAGGGGTAAGAGGAAGAGTAAGGGGAAAGAAGGAAAGAGGAGGAAGAGGGAGTGGGGATGTCTGGTGGAGAAAGAGGCAGGAGTGGGGAAGGAGGGAGGGTTAAGGGAAGAGGAGGGGAGGGGAAGAGGTTGAGGGGGAAGGTGGTGAAGGGGAAGAGGTAAGGGGAGGGGGGGTGGAGAGGTGGGGAAGGGGAGGAAGGAGGTTAATGAGGAATAGTCGTGGATCAAACCATCACCTGTGTTGTGGTCAAGTTGGTGATGACCCAAGTTGTCTGCCAGTGTCTGATGAGTCAGAGGGAGGGGAGGGGAGGTGGAGAGGGGGGGGGAGAGGGAGAGGAGGAGGAGAGGAAGAGGGCAGATGGAGATGTTGAAAGAAGAGTGGGATGAGAAGGTGGAAGGGATGGGATGGTGGCATTTTCCCTCCTCCCCTCACCTTCCCCTTCCACCACCCACCCACCTCTCCTCCCACTCCGCCTCCCCCACTCACCCACCTCCCCCCATCAGTGACTCAGAGATAACCTGTCTCCTCTGTTGTACTGTAAGATAATCACCCTAATGTTACTATACTTAATACTGTATTTTATTTAAGTGCTTTGTGTATATTGTTATTATTATTGTGGTGGTGGTGGTGGTGGTGGTTGTGGTGGTGGTGGTGGTGTTGGTTGTGGTGGTGGTGGTGGTGGTTGTTGTTGTTGTTGTTGTGGTGGAGGTTGTTGTTGTTATTATTTATGTTGAGTCGTGGAGTGTTTTGAAGAGTTCTAGAGGGTCGTGGAGGGTCGCTGGAGGGTCGTGAGGTGCCGTGGAGGGTCGTGAGGTGCCGTGAAGGTCGAAGAGCTAAGTGGAGGTCATAGGGTCTTGTAGGATCGCGGGGGTGGTGTTGAGGGTCGGAGGGTCGGGGGTCATGGAGGGCTCAGGTCACGAGTGGAGGAGAATGAAGAGTCGTGGAAGATCATAAGAGGCATTGAGGGTCGGGGGCGGGGGGTCATCGAGGTCAACCACCAACAATCGACCAATAATGCAGTGAACTTTTATAGCGGCTGTGATGGTCGGCCGCTTATTAACATTCATCTCCCTCCCCTCTTCCATTTTTCTCTCCCATCTCTTCTCCCATCTCTCCCATCTCCCCTCCCCCCTCTTCCACATCTCCCTCCCTCTCCCATCTCCTCCCTCCCAACCCCTGTTCTTGTGTGGTAAATGACCCGGGATGTAACCAAATGGTACGACAAGGGAAGGAAGGAGGGAGGAGTGAGGGGGGAATGGGAAGAGGGGAGGGGGGGTAGAGGGAGGGTGAGGGAGTGGGGTAGAGGGAGTGGGGGGAGGGGAGTGGGGGTAGGGGGAGGGGAGGGGGGTGAGGGGGAGTGGGGTAGGGGGAGGGGTGGTGGGTGAGGGAGAAATTAGTGAGGGGAGTGAGGGAGATCATCCCCACGACCATCAGAATGGGTGAGGGGGATGGGAAGTGGTGGAGGGGCATGAGGGGTGGGAGGGGAGGGGGTGGAGGGGGGGGACAAAACACCATGTTATATTACACTAGGATTAACACAATGACCCCGGCCTGAGCACCTGTCTCTCGCCCGCCACTGTGGGATTGTGAGATTATAGATGGAGTTTTGAGCGGCATTGTAAGTGGGAATGTGGGCGGGATTGTGAGTGGGATTGTGAGTGGGAATAAGAGTGGGAATGTG
>NW_024715014.1:2287417-2309917 GCF_018991925.1 Homarus americanus
GTGTGAGAGAGGTGTGTGTGTGTGTGTGTGTGTGTGTGTGTGTGTGTGTGTGTGTGTGTGTGTGTGTGTGTCCTGAAGGTTTTATAACACAATAGTAAGCTGTAGGACGTAACCCCAGTGAACAATAGTGTCTCTCAGCCGTGAACACTGTGTCTCTCAGCCGTGAACACTGTGTCTCTCAGCCGTGAACACTGTGCTCTCTCAGCCGTGAACACTGTCTCTCAGCCATGAACACTGTGTCTCTCAGCCGTGAACACTGTCTCTCTCAGCCGTGAACAATAGTGTCTCTCAGCCGTGAACACTGTGTCTCTCAGTCGTAACACTGTGTCTCTCAGCCGTGAACACTGTGTCTCTCTCAGCCGTGAACACTGTGTCTCTTCAGCCGTGAACACTGTGTTCTCAGCCGTGAACACTGTGTCTCCAGCCGTAAACACTGTGTCTCTCAGCCTGACCACTGCTCTCTCTCTCTCAGCCGTAAACACTGTGTCTCTCAGCCGTGAACACTGTGTCTCTCAGCCGAAACACTGTGTCTCTCTCAGCCGTGAACACTGTTTCTCTCAGCGTGAACACTGTGTCTCCCCCGTGAACACTGTGTCTCTCTCAGCCGTGAACACTGTGTCTCTCTCAGCCGTGAACACTGTGTCTCTCTCAGCCGTGAACACTGTGTCTCTCTCAGCCGTGAACACTGTGTCTCTCTCAGCCGTAAACACTGTGTCTCTAGCCGTGAACACTGTGTCTCTCTCAGCCGTAAACACTGTGTCTCTCAGCCGTGAACATAGTGTCTCTCAGCCGTGAACACTGTGTCTCTCTCAGCCGTAACACTGTGTCTCTCAGCCGTGAACACTGTGTCTCTCTCAGCCGTAAACACTGTGTCTCTGTCGTGAACACTGTGTCTCTCAGCCGTAAACACTGTCTCTCTCAGCCGTGAACACTGCCTCTCTCAGCCGTAAACACTGTGTCTCAGCCGTGAACAATAGTGTCTCAGCCGTGAACACTGTGTCTCCAGCAAACACTGTGTCTCTCAGCGAGAACACTGTGTCTCCAGCCAAACACTTGCTCTCAGCCGTGAACACTGTGTCTCTCAACCATGAACACTGTGTCTCTCAGCCGTAAACACTGTGTCTCTCAGCCGTGAACAATAGTTCTCAGCCGTGAACACTGTCCTCAGCCGTAAACACTGGTCCAGTCTGAACACTGTGTCTCTCAGCAAACGTGTCTCTCAGCCGTGAACACTGTGTCTCTCAACCGTGAACACTGTGTCCCCAGCCGTGAACACTGTGTCTCTCTCAGCCGTAAACACTGTGTCTCTCTCAGCCGTGAACACGGCTCTCTCACCGTCCAGCAACACTGTGTCTCTCAGCCGTGAACACTGTGTCTTCACGAACACTGTGTCTCTCAGCCGTGAACACTGTGTTCTCTCAGCCGTGAACACTGTGTCTCTCCCAGCCGTGAACACTGTGTCTCTCTCACGTGAACACTGTGTCTCTCAGCCGTGAACACTGTGTCTCTCTCAGCCGTGAACACTGTGTCTCTCTCAGCCGTGAACACTGTGTCTCTCAGCCATGAACACTGTGTCTCTCTCAGCCGAACACTGTGTCTCTCAGCCGTGAACACTGTGTCTCTCTCAGCCGTGAACACTGTGTCTCTCTCAGCCGTAAACACTGTGTCTCTCTCAGCCCTCTCACGTGAACACTGTGTCTCTCTCAGCCGTGAACACTGTGTTCTCTCAGCCGTGAACACTGTGTCTCTCTCAGCCGTAAACACTGTGTTCTCTCACGTGAACACTGTGTCTCTCTCAGCCGTGAACACTGTGTCTCTCTCAGCCGTGAACACTGTGTCTCTCTCAGCCGTGAACACTGTGTCTCTCCTCAGCCAGAACACTGTGTCTCTCTCAGCCGTGAACACTGTGTCTCTCTCAGCCGTGAACACTGTGTCTCTTCAGCCGTGAACACTGTGTCTCTCTCAGCCGTGAACACTGTGTCTCTCTCAGCCGTGAACACTGTGTCTCTCTCAGCCGTAAACACTGTGTCTCTCTCAGCCGTGAACACTGTGTCTCTCTCAGCCGTGAACACTGTGTCTCTCAGCCGTGAACACTGTGTCTCTCTCAGCCGTGAACACTGTGTCTCTCTCAGCCGTGAACACTGTGTCTCTCTCAGCCGTGAACACTGTGTCTCTCTCAGCCGTGAACACTGTGTCTCTCTCAGCCGTGAACACCGAACACTGTGTCTCTCTCAGCCGTACACTGTGTCTCTCTCAGCCGTGAACACTGTGTTCTCCCAGCCGTGAACACTGTGTCTCTCCAGCCGTGACTGTGTCTCTCAGCCGTGAACACTGTGTTCTCTCAGCCGTGAACACTGTGTCTCTCTCAGCCGTGAACACTGTGTCTCTCTCAGCCGTGAACACTGTGTCTCTCCCAGCCGTGAACACTGTGTCTCTCTCAGCCGTGAACACTGTGTCTCTCTCAGCCAGAACACTGTGCTCTCTCAGCCGTGAACACTGTGTCTCCTCTCAGCCGTGAACACTGTGTCTCTCTCAGCCGTGAACACTGTGTCTCTCTCAGCCGTGAACACTGTGTCTCTCTCTCAGCCGTAAACACTGTCTCTCTCAGCCGTGAACACTGTGTCTCTAGCCGTGAACACTGTGTCTCTCTCAGCCGTGAACACTGTGTCTCTCTCAGCCGTGAACACTGTGTCTCTCTCAGCCGTAAACACTGTGTCTCTCAGCCGTGAACACTTGTCTCCTCTCAGCCGTGAACACTGTGTCTTCTCAGCCGTGAACACTGTGTCTCTCAGCCGTGAACACTGTGTCTCTCTCAGCCGTGAACACTGTGTCTCTTCAGCCGTGAACACTGTGTCTCTCTCAGCCGAACACTGTGTCTCTCTCAGCCGTAAACACTGTGTCTCTCTCAGCCTGAACACTGTGTCTCTCTCAGCCGTAAACACTGTGTCTCTCTCTCAGCCGTGAACACTGTGTCTCTCTCAGCCGTAAACACTGTGTCTCTCAGCCGTGAACACTGTGTCTCTCTCAGCCGTAAACACTGTCTCTCTCTCTCAGCCGTGAACACTGTGTCTCTCTCAGCCAGAACACTGTGTCTCTCTCAGCCGTGAACACTGTCTCTCTAGCCGTGAACACTGTCTCTCTCCAGACGAACACTGTGTCTCCTCAGCCGTGATCACCACTGTCTCTCTCAGCCGTGAACACTGTGTCTCTCAGCCGTGAACACTGTCTCTCTCAGCCGTGAACACTGTGTCTCTCTCAGCCGTGATCACCACTGTCTCTCTCTCAGCCGTGAACACTGTGTCTCTCAGCCATGAACACTGTGTCTCTCTCAGCTGTGTCTCTCAGCCGTAAACACTGTTCTCTCAGCCGTGATCACCACTGTGTCTCTCAGCCGTGAACACTGTGTTCTCTCAGCCGTGAACATCTGTGTCTCTCAGCCGTGATGAACACTGTGTCTCTCCAGCCGTGAACACAGTTCTCTCTCAGCCGTGAACACTGTGTCTCTCTCAGCCGTGAACACGTCTCTCTCAGCCGTGAACACTGTGTCTCTCTCAGCCGAACACTGTGTCTCTCTCAGCCGTGAACACTGTGTGTCTCTCAGCCAAACACTGTGTCCTCTCTCACCGTGAACACTGTGTGTCTCTAGCCGTAACACTGGCTCTCCAGCCTGAACACTGTGTTTTTTAAGGAAGGAAGGAAAGGAATAGGAAGAAAGGAAGGAAGGAAAAAAGGAAGGAGGAAGGAAGTAAGATGGAAGAAAGAGGGGGAATGAAAGAAATGATGGGAAGGAAGGAAGGAAGTGGGAAAGGAAGAAGGAAGGGAAGAGAAGAGGGAAGGAAAGGAAGAAAGGAAAAATCAAGTGACTGAAAAAGGAACGGAGGGAAAAGGAAGAAGGAAAGGAAGGAGGAAGGAAAGAAAGGAAGACGGAGGAAAAAGGAAGAGAACCCAATAGAAAGGGAAAGAAAGGCGAAGGAATGGAAGGTAGGGAGGAAAGAAAGAAGTAAGGGAGGAAGGAGGAAAGAAGGAAAAAGATTGGAATAATAAAGGAAGGAAGGAAGGAAGGGGTTGAAGAAAAAGAGAGGATAACATAAGTCGTTCTCTCACTTAACGTTTGTATAACTTCCAAGAGAATTATGTAAATTTACTTACACACTTAATGCTGTTACTTATGGCGGGCTAGGAGGGCCTGGGTGATGCTAGGAGGGCCTGGGTGATGCTAGGAGGCCTGGTGATGCTAGGAGGCCTGGTGATGCAGAGGGCCTGGGGATGCTAGGAGGGCCTGGTGATGCTAGGAGGGCCTGGGTGATGCTAGGAGGGCCTGGGGATGCTAGAGGCCTGGGTGATGCTAGGAGGGCCTGGGTGATGCTAGGAGGCCTGGGTGATGCTAGGGGGCCTGGGTGATGCTAGGAGTGCCTGGGTGATGCTAGGAGGGCCTGGGTGATGCTAGGAGGGCCTGGGTGATGCTAGGAGGCCTCATGATGCTAGGGGGGCCTGGGTGATGCTAGAGGCTCGGTGAGGGCCTGGGTGATGCTAGGAGGGCCTAGGGTGATGCTAGGAGGGCCTGGGTGATGCTAGGAGGGCCTGGGTGATGCTAGGAGGGCCTGGGTGATGCTAGAGGGGCCTGGGTGATGCTAGGAGTGCCTGGGTGATGCTAGAGGGCCTGGGTGGTGCTAGGAGGGCCTGGGTGATGCTAGGAGGGCCTGGGTGATGCTAGGAGGGCCTGGGTGATGCTGTAGGAGGACCTGGTGATGCTAGGGGCGCCTGGGTGATGCTAGGAGGCCTGGGTGATGCTAGTAGAGCCTGGGTGATGCTAGGGAGGCATGGGTGATGCTAGGAGGGCCTGGGTGATTAGGAGGACCTGGGTGATGCTAGGGGCGCCTGGGTGATGCTAGGAGGCCTGGGTGATGCTAGGAGGGCCTGGGGACAGGGAGGCCTGGGTGATGCTAGGGGCCTGGGTGATGCTAGGAGGCCTGGGTGATGCTAGGAGGGCCTGGGTGATGCTAGAGGGCCTGGGTGATGCTAGGGAGGGCCTGGGTGATGCTAGGAGGGCCTGGGTGATGCTGAGGCCTGGATGCTAGGAGGGCCTGGGTGATGCTAGGAGGGCCTGGGTGATGCTAGGAGGGCCTGGGTGATGCTAGAGGGCCTAGGGGATGCTAGGAGGGCTCGTGACTCACAAGAAATGATTGTTCTCTCTCTCTCTACAAACGGAAAGACGCTAATCCTCTACAGTGTGAGTACTACACACACACACCCGCACACACACACACACACACACACACACGTTCATATGTGTGTGTGTGTGTGTGTGTGTGTGTGTGTTTATTTATTATTATTTATTATTATTTTTATTAACCATCTGTCTGTCTGTCTGTCTGTTCATCTGTCTGTCTGTCTGTCTGTAAACTGACAGTCAAGGAGAGTGAGAGACGAACAGAGACAGACAGATAGACAGAGACGGAGATGGAAACAGAAAGGGAGAAGAAGGAGAGAGAGAGAGAGAGAGGGAGGGGGCATCAGGTGTACTATAAAATATAATAACAATTGAAGCTTAAGTGTCCGAGGATAATAACTCTCTCTCTGTCTGTTTGTCTTCTTTCCTTCCTTTCATTTCTTTGATTCTCTCCATTTGTCTCTCCCTCATACTTATTTTTCTCTCTCTATCTTTCTTTCTCTTTTCTCTCTCTTACTTTGTTTCTCCCTCCCTCCCTCCCTCCTCCCTCCCTCCCTTCCATGTTGTCTTAGCGTAACTCATGAATAATATCCCTCCCCCTCCCTCCCTTCCTCTCTCTCTCCTCCTCCCACAAACTTTCAATGTATAAACAAACCATTTATTAAATTCTGCCTCTCTCTCTCTCTCTCTCTCTCTCTGTGTGTCAGTTCAGCCAGGTTGTACACCCCACCAAAACATCACCCCGCCATCACCCCACCAATACCCCCACCTTCACCCCACCTTCACCCCACCATCACCATCACCCAACCATATGCCCACCATCACCCCACCATCACTCCACCAATACCCCCACATCACCATCACCCCCACATCAACCCACCATCACCCCACCATCGCCATCATCCCACCATCACCCCACCATTACCATCACCCCAATCCACCCCACCATCACCCTCCATCACCCCACCCCACCATAACCTCACCATCATCCCACCATCACCCCACCATCACCATCACCCTCCATCACCCTCCATCACCTCCATCACCCCACCATCACCCCACCACTCACTACCTTCACCCCACCATCACCATCACCCCACCATCACTATCACCCTCCATCACCCCCTCCATCACCCCACCATCACCCCCACCATCACCCCACCATCACTAATACCCCACCATCACCCCACCTCACCATCACCCCCCACCATCACCATCACCCCACCATCACCTCCATCACCCCACCATCACCCCACCATCACCCCACCATCACCCCTCCATCACCCTCCATCACTATCACCCACCATCACCCCCCACCATCACCCCTCCATCATCCCACCATCACTCCACCATCATCCCACCCTCACCCCACCATCACCATCACCCCACCATCACCCTCCATCACCCCCACCATCACCCTCCATCACCCCACCATCACCCCACCATCACCCCCACCATCACCACCATCACCCCACCACATCACCTCCATCACCCCACCATCACCTCCATCCCCTCCATCACCCTCCATCACCCTCCATCACCTCCACCATCACCTCTATCACCCCACCATCACCCTCCATCACCCCACCATCGAGGAAACAAACACGACTATCTATATTACGAAATGCAATTATCTTGTCTTAGGGCGAGGGAGGTGGAGAGTGTTCACCTGAATACTTCCTCCCTTATTCTTCACCTTCTCTCTCACCTCTCCTTCCTCACCTCTCACCTCCCTTCCTCACATTCTTCTCACCACCTCCTCACCTTTCTTCCTCACCTCCTCACCTCTCCCTCTCCTCACCTTTTTCTCCCTCACCTCACCTGCCTCCCTCACCTTCTCTCACCTCCCTCCCTCAACTCACTGATCAGCCTTGTTCCTTCCCTCACACGCCTAGAGAGGCAGGGTGGTAAGGGGCAGGGTGGGGGGCAGGGGCAGGGGGAAGGCAGGTGGGCAGGTGGTGGAGGGCAGGGTGGGGCAGGTGGTGGGCAGTGGGGCAGGTGGTGGGGCAGGGTGGTGGCAGGGGCAGGTGGTAAGGGGCAGGTGGTAAGGGGCAGGGTGGTAAGGGGCAGGGGTGGATGGGGCAGGGTGGTAAGGGGCAGGGTGGTAAGGGCAAGAGTAAGTGAGGTGATAATGGGGACAAGAGAGGGGGAGGTGAGGGGTGAGGCTTGGAGGCATAATTGATCACCTGCTGCGACCAACTCACCAATATTTACCTTTCCTGATCACTGCTGTTGTGACTATTACCTGTGTGAGTTACTTGTACGACAACACACACACACACACACACACACACACACCATTACCACACCCACCCACCCACCCCCCCCACACCCCCACACACACCCACCACACCCCACACCCACCCACAGATAGATGAGGTGATATATATAAGCTACGATAATGCCAACGTCGATATTATAGGTATTAAGATGACTGAATGAATGATATATATATAACTTTTATATATATATGCACAGGTGGGGAGGTATATCTAGTCTCTGTCTGTGTGTGTCTGTCTGTCTGTCTGTCTGTGTGTCTGTCTGTCGTCCTGTCTGTCTGTGTGTCTGTCTGTCTGCCTCTGTTTGTCTGTCTGTCTGTCTCTGTTTGTCTGTGTCTGTCTCTCTGTGTCTGTCTCTCTGTGTCTGTCTGTCTGTCTGTCTGTGTCTGTCTCCACCAAGGCACTGTACCAAACGTCTCAATAGCGTACTTCCTTCTCCCCGGCCCCTCCCCTGCTCCTCCCTCTCCCCTTCGACCTCCCCTCTCCCCAGACCTCCCTCCCTCGCCCTCTCCCTTAGACCCTCCCTCTTCCCAGATTTTCCCCCACACCCAGAACCGCCCCTCCCACACCCCATAGCCCTCACGTATGGTATATGTATGTATGTATGTATGTATGTATGTATGTATGTATGTATGTATGTATAGAGATGAAACAGGTAAGAGTTGAAGAAGTACTGACTGCATCACCTGCTAATTAATTTATGCAAATGAACTCAATGTAAATCCAGTTAGTCCACTACACCTTGAAGAAATATTAAGAGGTTCATATCAGGGGTTCAGTGGTGTTAAGGGTTCATATCACGGGTTTAGTGGTGTTAAGGGGTCATATCAGGGGTTCAGTGGTGTTGAGGGTTCATATCAAGGGTTCAGTGGTAAAAGGTCCATATCAGGGGTTCAGTGGTGTATGGTTCATATCAAGGGTTCAGTGGTGCAAGGGTTCATATCAGGGTTCAGTGGTGTTAAAGGTTCATATCAAGGGTTCAGTGGTGTTAAGGGTTCGTATCGGGGTTCAGTGGTGTAAAGGGTTCATATCAAGGGTTCAGTGGTGTTAAAGTCTCATATCAGGGGTTCAGTGGTGTTAAAGGTTCATATCAGGGTTCTGGTGTTGGGTTCATCATCATGTATCATACAGGTTCAGTGGTGTTGAGGGTTCATATCAAGGGTTCAGTGGTGTTAAGGTCATCAGGGTTCAATGGTGTTAAGGGTCATATCAGGGTTCAGTGGTGCTAAGGGTTCATATCAGGGTTCAGTGGTGCTAAGGTTCATATCAAGGGTTCAGTGGTGTTAGGTTTATATCAGGTCAGTGGTGAGGGTTCATATCAAGGGGTTCAGTGGTGAAAGGTTCATATCAGGGGTTCAGTGGTGTTATAAAGGGTTCAGTGGTGTTAAGGGTCTACAGTTCAGTGGTGTAGGGTTTATCAGGGTTCAGTGGTGTTAAAGGTTCATATCAAGGGTTCAGTGGTGTTAAGGGTTCGTATCAGGGTTCATGGTGTTAAGGTTCATATCAAGGGTTCAATGGTGTTAAAGGTTCATATCAGGGTTCAGTGGTATTAAGGGTTCGTATCGGGGGTTCAGTGGTGTTAAGGGTTCGTATCAGGGGTTCAATGGTGTTAAAGGTCCATATCAGGAGGCTCAATTTTAGCATGAATAGGTGTGTGTGTGTGTGTGTGTGTGTGTGTGTCCATAGAAAACAAATTTGGTCGATAGATTGACATACATACATACCATACGTACATGAGATAGATATGATAGATAGAGAATTTATAATCAATTGTCTATTACGGCGAATTTCACTTGAGTATGAGACGTAGAGGGGAGGGAGGGAGGGTGGGGAGGGGAAGGGTGGGGGGGGAGTGGGAGGGGGAAGGGGGTGACGCAGGTGTGGCCCCGCCAATCACATGGAAGTTTTATGTTCTCTTCTCCCTCACCTCTCTCCCTATCCATCTATCCACTCCTCCCTCCCTCCCTATCCATCCATCTCTTTCTTCCTTCCTTCCTTCCTTCCTTCCCTCTCAAATCATCAATCATCCATAACTTCCCCTCACCATCCCTAGCCTCCCTTCATCATTCCCACCGCCCCTCATCATTCCCCCACCGCCTCATCATTCCCCACCGCCCCTCATCATCCCCCCACCGCCCCTCATCATCCCCCACCGCCCCTCATCATCCCCCCACCGCCCCTCATCACCCCCACCGCCCCTCATCATCCCCCACCGCCCCTCATCACCCCCACCGCCCCTCATCATCCCCACCGCCCCTCACCCCACCGCCCTCATCACCCCCACCGCCCCTCATCACCCCCACCGCCCCTCAAAACCTCCCACCGCCCCTCATCACCCCCACCGCCCTCACACCCCCCACCGCCATCACCCCCCACTGCCACCACCCCCCACCGCCCCTCACCACCCTCTCTCTCCCTCATCTTGGACATATTCGTAATCAGTTAAAGGAGGAGGAGGAGGAAGAGAGAGAGGATGAGGGGTTAGGGGAGGGAGGATGAGGGGGTTAGGGAGGAAGATGAGGGGGGATGAAGGGGTGAGGGAGGAGGGAGGATGAGGGGGTGAAGGGAGGAGTGGGAGGGATGAGGGGGTAAGTAACGCTACATCTGAGGGATTATACGCCAGATTACATCCTGGTGTGGCACTCTCTACCACAGTGGCACTCTACACCACAGTGGCACTCTCTACCACAGTGGCACTCTACACCACAGTACTCTACCACAGTGGCACTCTACACCACAGTGGCACCTCTACCACAGTGGCACCTCTACACCACAGTGGCACTCTCTACCACAGTGGCACTCCACACCACAGTGGCACTCTCTACCACAGTGGTACTTACACCACAGTGGCACTCTCTACCACAGTGGTACTCTACACCACAGTGGCACTCTACACCAGGGTGGCACGCTACACCACAGTGGCACAACCACAACAATGCCACATTACGATAGTACCACACAACCACAGTGCCACACACCACAGTGTCACACTACCTCTGTGCCACACCTCCACAGTGCCACACTGCCACTGCCACACCCCCAAACCCATAGTGCCACACTATCACAGTGCCACACCCCATAGTGCCACACTATCACAGTGCCACACCCACACAGTGCTACACTACCACAGTGCCACACTACCACAGTGCCTCACTACCAGTGCCACACTACCAGTGCCACACCACCACAGTGCAACACCCCACAGTGCCACACCCCCACAGTGCCTCCACTACCACAGTGCAACACCCCATAGTGCCACACCCCCACAGTGCCACACCCCACAGTGCCACACCCCCACAGTGCCTCACTACCAGTGCCACACACCCCACAGTGCCACACTACCAGTGCCACCCCCCACAGTGCCACACCCCCACAGTGCCTCACTACCAGTGCCTCTCTACAGTGCCACACCCCTACAGTGCCACACCACAGTGCCTCACTACCAGTGCCACACCCCCACAGTGCCACACCCCCACAGTGCCTCACTACCAGTGCCACCCCCACAGTGCCTCGCCACCAGTGCCACACCCCACAGTGCCACACCCCCACAGTGCCTCACTACCAGTGCCACACCCCTACAGTGCCACACCCCCCACAGTGCCTCACTACCAGTGCCACACCACAGTGCCACACCCCCACAGTGCCTCACTACCAGTGCCACACCCCCACAGTGCCACACCCCACAGTGCCTCACTACCAGTGCCACCCCACGTCCCCACAGCCCCCCCCATGCCACACCCCCACAGTGCTCACTACCAGTGCCACACCCCCACAGTGCCACACCCCCACAGTGCCTCACTACCAGTGCCACACCCCCACAGTGCCACACACCCCCACAGTGCTCACTACCAGTGCCACACCCCACAGTGCACACCCCAGTGCCTCACTACCAGTGCCACACCCCCACAGTGCCACACCCCCACAGTGCCTCACTACCAGTGCCACAAAGGTTTATATGAAGAAGTTTAAGGTTTGTTCTGGCTGAGGTAATTATGCTTACCTTCCTGCTCCTCCATTGTGGTGCTCAGCCTGGCGGAACTAACGCCAGACCCGCCGTTGTAATGGTGAGTGATAGTGAGGCCCTGGCACCTGTGATGATGAGTGATAGTGAGGCCCTGGCACCTGTGATGGTGAGTGATAGTGAGGCCGTGGCACCTGTGATAATGAGTGACAGTGAGGCCCTGGCACCTGTGATGGTGGGTGATAGTGAGGCCCTGGTACCTGTGATGGTGAGTCCCTGGCACCTGTGATGGTGAGTGATAGTGAGTGTCCAAGCACTATAGCAGCCACTACAGTATAGTACACAATACCCCTCGCTCACTGCTGGGTCATAGGTTATGTGTCTCAAGTATGAACAGGTGATACAGTATTCCCTCCCTAACCTGGCCCGTAAGCCACGCCCCTCGTCTATAGCTACAAATATCTGATTGGTCCCCCTCAGTGTTTTACCTCCCCCCGTATTGCGCGTATATAAAGCCCGTATTTATATCAACCTTTTTATAATAAATATTTAAAATTTTCTAACATCCTCTCTGAAGTGCTAATGCCTTGAAATGATTTGCATTTTCATAGTTCAGACATCCATTATTATTTTAGATAATAAAAAGGTTTACTTACCAGTTGTGAACACATTGAGTTTGAATTTTCTATGAACCAATCGGCTTTTAGCATAGCATAGAAGAGTGGTGTGGCTTACGGGATAGGTTAACGTGGAAAGAGTATACAGTAGTCTTTCACACGTACTATAGGGCACCACGGTACTATAGGACACCCCGGCACTATAGGACACCCAGGTACTATAGAACACCCCGGCACTATAGGACACCCAGGTACTATAGGACACTCCGGCACTATAGGACACCCAGGTACTATAGGACATCCCTTCACTATAGGACATCCAGATACTATAGGACATCCCAGTACTATAGGACATCACGGAACTATAGGACATACCAGTACTATAGGACACCCAGGTACTATAGAACACCCCGGTACCATACAACATTCAGATACTATAGGACATCCCGGTACAAAAGGAGATCATGGTACTATAGGACATCACAGAACTATAGGACATACCAGTACTATAGGACACCCCGGCACTATAGAACACCCCGGTACCATACAACATTCAGATACTATAGGACATCCCGGTAGTAGGCAGCTATCAAACAGGGAGGACCTACTGCCTGGGAGTTAGTTAGTTTAACAAATTTATTGACAAAGCTTGGAGTACAGTTTGCCTATTCTGAGTAATTCAGTCAGGTCTTCACACTGAGGGTGGTATCACTTCTCACTGCCACGCAGGACAGAGGTTCATACACAAAGGAATAGATTATACAAGTCATCGTGGGCCCTTCGTGCCCTTGTGAAAGTTTGAACGCTCGTGACAGCGTACAGCGAATGATGGTGCGCCAAGTCCGTAGACTGTCATAGTTAAATAGGGTGCGCCAAGTCCGTAGACTTTCATAGTTAATTAGGGTGCGCCAATTCCGTAGACTTGCATCGTTTTCGGTCGTAAATAAAATTGTTAATTACTGCCTTCCTAAAGAAGTCACCGACATGGGACCAGGTTTGTTCCAGTCTACGAATTTTTTGCGATTTTTCCACCAAGTTTGATGAAAAACGATTGTGTCGTTTCGGCTGCCCAGAACAGACACACACACAGGCAGACAGACACACGCCTAGTCCTATAGTATATTAGATTCATTAACAGCTATATATATATAGGTCATATTCATGTTGGTAATGTTACTGTTCACTGCCATGCAGGACAGAGGCTCATACATATATATATATATATATATATATATATATATATATATATATATATATATATATATATATATATATATATATATATATATATATATATAAATATATATATATATATATATATATATATATATATAAATATATATATATATATATATATATATATATAAATATATATAAATATATAAATATATATATAATATATATATATATAATATATATAAATATATATATATAAATATATATATATATATATATATATAATATAAATATATATATATATATATATAAATATATATATATATATATATATATAAATATATATATATATATATATATATATATATATATATATATATATACAGTATATATATATATAGATCAGATTCATGTGGGTGATGTCACTGTTCACTGCCATGCAGGACAGAGGTTCGTACACAAAGAAAAACATCATATTCATTAGCAGTATATGTATATAGGTCAGATTCATGTGGGTGATGTCACTGTTCACTGCCATGCAGGACAGAGGTTCGTACACAAAAAAAAAATTATCATATTCATTAGCAGTATACTGTATATAGGTCAGAGTCATGTGGGTGATGTCACTGTTCGCTGCCATGCAAGACAGTGGTTCAGATACATTGGACGTCATATTCTAATTGAAGACTAATCAGTGTGGGCTAGCAAATTTGTGATAAATAGCAAGAATGTCCCCAAGCACCCCCGATTCAATATAGTGATTACAAAGTTCATGATACAATAAGCCAGGTGGCCTGAAGTCTTTGACAGTGTTACATTCAATAATATAGTGTTCAAGTGTATGCTTTAAAGGTTTATCACAAAGTTTACATGCTGAGTGTTCCAGTATGGGTACAGCGTTACTAGCGTGCCAGATGTGTCTGTATCCTAGCCTAATTCTGGCCACGACTACATCACATTGTCTGGTTCTGTCCTTATGCTGGCCATACCGGTACCTCTCGTCACAAAATTTGTCATATTTACTTATGCTACAACTGCCAGGTCTCTCTGCATTTCTCAGGGAAGATATTGGAAGCATAATGTGTTGTCTAATGGTAGACCCTGCTGCCATATGGCATCACGAAAATTGTGACCAAGTCCCAGGTTGGTGATCTGACTTTCTGCCTCATTTACACACAATTGCGGGGTCTCAATTGTTTCTCTTACTTTGACAACACAACATACATGTCGCTTCTCACTCTGTTGTTGTTGTTTGTATTTATTTATGGATCGTTTTTATTATTATTAGTTTTTATTTTATTATAATTGTTATTTATTTGTATTTTATTATTAATTTTATTACTATTCATCATGATTATCGTAGTTATTATTATTATTTTATTATATTTTCGCTCCCCAGGCCTTGATGTGGGTCATTAAACATGACCTGTGCCCGAGTGGGTACTATAGGACTCCCTGGTGCTGTAAGACACACCTGTGATATAGACACACCTCCCCCGGTATATATTGATTTTCTTTACTGGCCTCCCGGTGTGGGAGAACCACACGTTATACCTCTGCCCTAGCGGTTTTAACGGTTTTTAACGGTCATTAACGCCCATTACGGTTGAAAAAGAACGCGCTTGAGAGGCACAAAGAGGATGAGGGTTTTATAGTGTTTGTCTTGCCCCCCCTCTTCCTACCCCTCCTCCCTCACCCACCCCCACCCCACTGACCGCTACCCACCCCCACCCCCTACCCCCACCCTGACCCCTACACCTACCCCCTACCCCTCTATACCCCCCAGCTTATGGATAAATGTTTGTACATGCTTGTGTCAACATGGGTGCTGGGGGGGAGGGGGCGGCTCTCTGGACCGTGTGTGTGTGTGTGTGTGTGTGTGTGTGTGTGTGTGTGTGTCAAAGGTTAAGGTAGCGTGAATTTTACATAGAGAGAGAGATAGACGTATTATGTGTACATGTATAATGTAGACACACACACACACACACACACACACACACACACACACACACACACACACACACACACACACACACAGGCTAAGGGACTATGAATCAAACGCCACACAAACAATCCAACAAATGCAAACAAATAAACCAATTTAAAAACAATCATAAACAAATATAGACAAGCAAGCAAAGAGTCACAAACAAACAAACAGTGACAAACAGAATGAAACACAAACAAATACATACAAACAAGAAAAAACAGTCACAAACAAACAAACAAACCCAGTCACCAAAAAATTAATTCACACAAAAAAACAAACAGGCAGTCACAAACCATCAAACAAACAGTCACACACTAACAAAGACAGTCTTAAGCAAACAAATAGACAATCACAAACAAACACAGTCAAATTAACAAACATTAATCTACAATCTAACAAACAGTTACAATTAAAGACAGTCACCATCAAAAAACAGTCACAAACAAACACAGTCACATACAAATAGTCACAGTTACAAACAAAGACAATCAGAAACAAAAAACAGACAGGCACAAACAAAGTCACAGTAACAAATAAGGACAGTCGCCATCAGTTACAAACAAGAAACAAACACGTCACAAACAAATAGTCACCAACAAACAAGCAGTCATAGACACAAACAAAAATCAGTCACAAACAAACAAACAAACACAGTCACAAATAAAACAGTCAGTCACAAACAAACAAGCAGTCACAAACAAACAAAAACAAAGTCACAAACAAGCAAACAAAACCAAACAAACAAATAGTCACAAAAATCACAACAAAAAAAACAGTCACAAACAAACAAACAGACACAACAAACACTACAAACAAAAACAGTCACAAACAAAACAAACAGACACAAACAAAGTCACAAAACAAACAGTCACAAACAAAGTCACAAAAAGTCATAAACAAAAACAGTCACAAACAAACAAACAAGCAGTCACAAATAACAAACACTCACAAACAAACAAACAAACACTCACAAACGCCGCCAGAGAGAAATGTCTTCCAATCTCATTTTCCGGAAAAGTCCGAAGCATTAAATATTTATGTGGCGACCCGCGTAGGTATACTGTGTGAGGTATACTGTAGAGGTATACTGTGTGAGGTATACTGTGTGTGGTATACTGTGTGTGGTATACTGTGTGTGGTATACTGTGTGAGGTATACTGTGTAGTATACTGTGTGAGGTATACTGTGTGAGGCACTGTGAGGTATACTGTGTGAGGTATACTGTGAGGTATACTGTGAGGTATACTGTGTGAGGTATACTGTGTGTGGTATACTGTGTAGTATACTGTGTGTGTGTATACTGTGTGAGTATACTGTGAGGTATACTGTGTGTGAGATATACTGTGTGAGGTATACTGTGTGTGTGGTATACTGTGAGGTATACTGTGTGTAGTATACCGTGTGTAGTATACTGTGAGGTATACTGTGTGAGGTATACTGTGTGAGGTATACTGTGTGAGGTATACTGTGTGTGGTATACTGTGTGAGGTATACTGTGTGAGGTATACTGTGTGAGGTATACTGTGTGTAGTATACTGTGTGAGGTATACTGTGTGAGGTATACTGTGTGAGGTATACTGTGTAGTATACTGTGTAGTATACGTGTGTGAGGTATACTGTGTGAGGTATACTGTGTGTGTGGTATACTGTGTGAGGTATACTGTGAGGTATACTGTGTGTAGTATACTGTGTGTGGTATACTGTGAGGTATGTGTAAGGTATACTGTGAGGTATAGTGTGTGTAGTATGTGTGTAGTATAGTGTGAGGTATACTGTGTGAGGTATACTGTGTGAGGTATACTGTGTGTGAGGTATACTGTGTGAGGTATACTGTGTGTAGTATACTGTGGGAGGTATACTGTGTGTAGTATACTGTGAGGTATACTGTGTGTGGTATACTGTGTGAGGTATACTGTGTGAGGTATACTGTGTGTAGTATATCTGTGTAGTATACTGTGTGAGGTATACTGTAAGGTATACTGTGTGTGAGGTATATGTGTGTAGTATACTGTGTGTATATACTGTGTGAGGTATACTGTGCGAGGTATCGTGTGTGAGGTATACTGTGTGAGGTATACTGTGTGAGGTATACTGTGAGGTATACTGTGTGTAGTATACTGTGTGAGTATACTGTGTGTAGTATACTGTGTGTAGTATACTGTGTAGTATACTGTGTGTGAGGTATACTGTGTGTAGTATATGTGAGGTATACTGTGTGTAGTATACTGTGTGTAGTATACTGTGTGAGGTATACTGTGTGAGGTATACTGTGTGTGTAGTATACTGTGTGAGGTATACTGTGTAGTATACTGTGTGTAGTACTGTGTGAGGTATACTGTGTGTAGTATACTGTGTGTAGTATACAGTGTAGTATACTGTGTGAGGTATACTGTGTGTAGTATACGTGTGTGTAGTATACTGTGTGAGGTATACTGTGTGAGGTATACTGTGTAGATAGTGTGAGGTATACTGTGTGTAGTATACTGTGTGTAGTATACTGTGTAGTATACTGTGTGAGGTATACTGTGTGTAGTATACTGTGAGGTATACTGTGTGTAGTATACTGTGTAGTATACTGTGTAGTATACTGTGTGAGGTATACTGTGTGTAGTATACTGTGTGTGGTTACGTGTGTAGTATACTGTGTGAGGTATACTGTGTGTAGTATACTGTGTGAGGTATACTGTGTGTAGTATCCGTGTGTAGTATACTGTGTGAGGTACTGTGTGTAGTATACTGTGTGAGGTATACTGTGTGTGTAGTATACTGTGTGTAGTATACTGTGTGAGGTATACTGTGTGTAGTATACTGTGTGTAGTATACTGTGTAGTATACTGTGTGAGGTATACAAAGGAGGTATACTGTGTGAGGTATTGTGTGAGGTATACTGTGTGAGTATACTGTGTGAGGTATACTGTGTGTAGTATACTGTGTGAGGTATACTGTGTGTAGTATACTGTGTGTAGTATATCGTGTAGTATACTGTGTGTGTAGTATACTGTGTGAGGTATACTGTGTGTAGTATACTGTGTGTAGTATACTGTGTGTAGTATACTGTGTGAGGTATACTGTGTGTAGTATACTGTGTGTAGTATACTGTGTGTAGTATACTGTGTGAGTATACTGCGAGGTTGCTGTGTGAGGTATACTGTGTGAATAGCTGTGTGTAGTATACTGTGTAGTATACTGTGTGAGGTATACTGTGCGAGGTATACTGTGTGAGGTATACATAGTGAGGTATACTGTGTGAGGTATACTGTGTGAGGTATACTGTGTAGTATACTGTGTGTAGTATACTGTGTGAGGTATACTGTGTGTAGTATACTGTGTGTAGTATACTGTGTGTGTATACTGTGTGTAGTATACTGTGTGAGGTATATACTGTGCGAGGTATACTGTGTGAGGTATACTGTGTGAGGTATACTGTGTGTAGTATACTGTGTGGTATACTGTGTGAGGTATACTGTGTGAGGTATACTGTGTGAGGTATACTGTGTGTGGTATACTGTGTGAGGTATACTGTGTGAGGTATACTGTGTGTGGTATACTGTGTGTATAATAAGACTCGAGATAGAGATAGCTATAGAGAGAAAGATAAATAAAGGTAGAGACAGACGGACGGACGGACGGACGGACACAAAGACAGACACAGACAGAGAGTAGAGAGATAGAGACAGTCAGAGAGAGAGAGACAGACGGAGAGATAGAGACAGTCAGAGAGACAGGTCAGTACTTTACATAATGCTTCACACTGTATGTGCATTAATCTTTTTCCTCTCCACGACATACATACATACATACATACATACATACATACATACATACATACATACATACATACATACATACATACATACATACATACATACATACATACATACATACATACATACATACATACATATACATACATACATACATACATACATACATACATACATACATACATACATACATACATACATACATACATACATACATACATACATACATACATACATACATACATACATACATACATACATACATACATACATACATACATACATACATACATACATACATACATACATACATACATACATACATACATACAAATAAGCATAGATATATACATACATACAGGTACAGTGTGCGGGGAACAGGTACAGTGGGTGGGAGAACAGGGACAGTGGGCGGGGGAGGGGGGCAGACACAGTGGGCGGGAGAACAGGTTAATGAGTCTATAATTTAGGTATGACTGGCAGATACATGACCTCACCTCTCCTCCCCTACCCCTCACCCCTCACCTCCCTCTCCTTCACCCTCACCCTCCTCTCCTCACCCCTCACCTCCCTATGCATCAAACTGCCCACAACACTCTCTCTCTCACTCTCTACTCTCTCTCTCACTCTCTCTCTCTCTCAAATTATTGACTCGACTCACTCGTTCGTCGATTCTAAAACATTCATCCTGAGTTAAGTAATCGTTATAATTTTTCCCTAGGATGTAGATTTATAGAACGTTGCTCATCCGGTTAAGTATTAGTTATATTTTCCAGGTTGTAAAGTTATAGAGACGTTGTTATTCCTGTTATATAAGATATTTTCCCCAGGCTGTAAAGTTATAGAGGCGTTGCTTATCCGGTTAGTATATATATTTCCAGTATGAAGTATTAAAGACGTTGTTCATACTGTTAAGTAAGTTATATTTTCCCCAGGCTGTAAAGTTATAGAGACGTTGTTATTCCTGGTTAAGTATAAGTTATATTTTCCCCAGGCTGTAAAGTTATAGAGGCGTTGTTATCCTGGGTTAAGTATTAGTTATATTTCCAGTATGAAGTAATAAAGACGTTGTTCATGCTGGGTTAAGTAAGTTATTTCCAGGATGTAGGTTATAAAGACGTTGTTCATCCTGGGTTGAGTAAAACAGCGTCAGACGACAAAACACTGAGGGTTACCACGGGCTAATAATCATCACATTATCATACAACACACTAACACAACAACTCCCAGCCCGGCGCCCTCTTATTGCTACAACTATCATAACAACTACAACTAACATTATAACTACAACTTAACTATCACAAACACTATAAAATAAGAACAATTATAACCAGAATAACAACAATTATAACAACCATAACGACAACAATTATAACCAGATCATAACAAAACATAATATCTAATACTATAACAACAACAACAATTAGAGACATATAACCAGAGACACATAGAGAGATGAAGAGAGATACAGAGATAAATCAGAGAGATATTAAAGACGATACCAAGAAAAAAATGAGAAAGAGAAGCCGAGAGATATTGAAAGTGAGGGGGAGACTATCTCTTGGGCGAGGGGGAGACTATCTCGCTCTGATGGACTCACAAGACAGGTCTAGATGGACCAATCAGAGAGCGCGACGGAGTCATCTATCAACACCCTATTGGCTGGCGGGTCTGGCCTGCATATGAACTATTTCAACCCCCCCCCCTGTCTCTCCCTCACTATCTCTAAGTCTCTCACTGTCTCACCACACATTATCTCTCACTGTCTCATCACACATTATCTCTCACTGTCTCATCACACATTATCTCTCACTGTCTCACCACACATTATCTCTCACTGTCTCATCACACATTATCTCTCACTGTCTCACCACACAGTATCTCTCACTGTCTCACCACACAGTATCTCTCACTGTCTCACCACACAGTATCTCTCACTGTCTCACCACACATTATCTCTCACTGTCTCACCACACATTATCTCTCACTGTCTCACCACACATTATCTCTCACTGTCTCATCACACATTATCTCTCACTGTCTCACCACACATTATCTCTCAGTGTCTCACCACACATTATCTCTCACTGTCTCACCACACATTATCTCTCACTGTCTCATCACACATTATCTCTCACTGTCTCACCACACATTATCTCTCACTGTCTCACCACACATTATCTCTCTCACTGTCTCACCACACATTATCTCTCACTGTCTCACCACACATTATCTCTCACTGTCTCACCACACATTATCTCTCACTGTCTCATCACACATTATCTCTCACTGTCTCACCACACATTATCTCTCAGTGTCTCACCACACATTATCTCTCACTGTCTCACCACACATTATCTCTCACTGTCTCATCACACATTATCTCTCACTGTCTCACCACACATTATCTCTCACTGTCTCACCACACATTATCTCTCGTTCGTCTTTAAATCTTGACCCTGGAATAAGTGTTTAAGAATCTGACTAATAATTTACACCTTCACAGTTGACTTACAGTATTAATGTTGAGAGAGGGAGAGAGAGGGAGAGAGAGGGAGAGAGAGGGAGAGAGAGAGGGAGAGAGGGAGGAGAGAGGAAGGAGAGGGAGAGAGGGAGAGGGGAGAGAGAGGAGAGAGGGAGAGAGGGAGAGAGAGAGGGAGGGAGAGAGGGAGAGAGAGGGAGAGAGGAGAGAGGAGGGGAGAGAGGGAGAGAGAGGGAGAGGTAGCTTTTATCATAACCCTGACTCACATACACACCTGTACATACATAATAATAATGGAAGCCCCTCGAAATCGAGGATGGCTGGCCCAAGGGCCTCCTACAGTAGGCATGAATTTGTTTAAGGTGTAGAAGCTGTCACCAACACAACAACCACACCCTAAGTTAACGAGTTTCATGACCCAGGGTCAAGGAGTAGTCCGAGAAGACCGGACAACTCGCCAACTGCACCCAGGTTCCCAATTACTGCTGGGTAGACAGAGGCAAATGGCGTAAAGAAACTTGTACCTAGTTTCACCCTGCCCGGGGATCGAACCCGAGTCCGCTCACTTGTGGGGCCAGGAAGCTGACCGTTACACCACATACACTCTGTACAGACAAGGTTATTTTGTTTTACCTCTGACTGTTACCTGTCGACCTTGGTGATCAGGTGTACCCACCTCAGGGTCACATGGTGGTGGTGGTGGTGGTGGGGGGTGATGGTAGGTGGTGGTTTAACCCTTTGAGAAATACACATGATATAGGACAGTCTCTAAACTGGTAGACAGGAACAGAGAGAGAGATAGAGACACGGCCACCAGAGAGAGAGAGAGGTACTCTGGCCACCAGAGAGAGAGAGAGAGAGGTACTCGGCCACTACACACACAACTACACCTAAAACTCAGCTGTTGACAGACGCGCCAAATTTATGACGTCAAACCAAAACAAAGCCGCGTTTTATCTTCCTCTCATTCCTTTTATTCTGTTTATTCTCCTCTGTTATGGTTCACACACTCGTTCCTCTTTTTATTTGTTGACAATTGAATAAGACAACTGAGGAAGGAG
>NW_024715014.1:2314917-2319917 GCF_018991925.1 Homarus americanus
TAAAGTGCCACCAGCTGACACGCCATCAAGCTAATGTGCCACCCAGCTAATGTGCCACCCAGCTAATGTGCCACCCAGCTAACGTGCCACCTGACACACCACCCAGCTAATATGCCCAGCTAGTGTGCCACCAGTTAAAGTGCCACCCAGCACACGCCATCAAGCTAATGTGCCACCCAGCTAATGTGCCAGCTGCCACCCAGCTAACACGCCACCACGCCACCCACCTAACGTGCCACCCAGCTGACACACCACCCAGCTAATATGCCACCCAGCTAGTGTGCCACCCAGTTAAAGTGCCACCCAGCTGACACGCCACCACCTAATGTGCCACCCAGCTAATGCCAGTTAAAGTGCCACCCAGCTGACACGCCATCAAACTAATGTGCCCCCAGCCAATGTGCTAATGTGCCACCCAGCTAACGTGCCACCAGCTGACACACCACCCAGCTAATATGCCACCCAGCTAGTGTGCCACCCAGTTAAAGTGCCACCCAGCAGACACGCCATCAAGCTAATGTGCCACCCAGCTAATGCTTACCCAGCTAATGTGCCACCAGCTAACACGCCACCCAGCTAACACGCCACCCACCTAACGCACCCAGCTGACACACCACCCAGCTAATATGCCAGCTGGTGTGCCACCCAGTTAAAGTGCCACCCAGCTGACACGCCATCAAGCAAATGTGCCACCCAGCTAATGTGCCACCCAGCTAATGTGTCACCCAGCTAACACGCCACCCAGCTAACACGCCACCCAGCTAACACGCCACCCACATAATGTGCCACCCAGTTAAAGTGCCTCCCAGCTAACACGCCACCCAGCTAATGTGCCACCCAGCTTATGTGCCACACAGCTTATGTGCACCCAGCCAACACACCACCCTGCTAATGTGCCACCCCTAATGTGCCACCCAGCTAATGTTCACAGCTAATGTTCCACCCAGCTAATGTGCCACCCACCATATGTGCCACCCAGCCAACACACCACCCAGCTAATGTGCCACCCAGCTAATGTGCCACTCAGTTAAGGTGCAGAGAGAGAGAGAGAGAGAGAGAGAGAGAGAGAGAGAGAGAGAGAGGATCACCAGGTATACATAGGTCTTAAAGGTCACATATGGCGATGAAAAGGCCAACTGCAAATTAAGGCAGGTGTGTTGATAGCTCTCTCTCTCTCTCTCTCTCTCTCTCTCTCATCAAATAATATGACTCGTGTGAAGGGGGAAGGGCTGCAGGTAAGGTTAATAGTATTTCAGGATGTTAACATTATAGTGTGTGTTAATATTATAGTATGTTAACATTATAGTGTGTTACTATTATAGTGTGTTAACATTATAGTGTGTGTTAATATTATAGTGTGTTAACATTATAGTGTGTTACTATTATAGTGTGTTAACAATATAGTGTTACTATTATAGTGTGTTAACATTATAGTGTGTTACTATTATAGTGTGTTAACAATATAGTGTGTTACTATTATAGTGTGTTAACATTATAGTGTGTTACTATTATAGTGTATTAACAATATAGTGTGTTACTATTATAGTGTGTTAACATTATAGTGTGTTAATATTATAGTGTTTTAACATTATAGTGTGTTAACATTATAGTGTGTTACTATAGTGTGTTAACATTATAGTGTGTGTTAATATTATAGTATGTTAACATTATAGTGTGTGTTAATATGATAGTATGTTAATATTATAGTGTGTTAACATTATAGTGTGTTAACATTACAGTGTGTTATTACAGTGTGTTAATATTATAGTGTGTCAATATTATAGTGTGTTAATATTATAGTGTGTAAATATTATAGAGTGTTAATATTATAGTGTGTTAACATTATAGTGTGTTAACATTATAGTGTGTTAACATTATAGTGTGTTAACATTACAGTGTGTGTTAATATTATAGTGTGTTAATATTATAGTGTGTTAATATTATAGTGTGTTAATATTATAGTGTTAATATTATAGTGTTAATATTATAGTGTGTTAACATTATAGTGTGTTAACATTATAGTGTGTTAACATTATAGTGTGTTAACATTACAGTGTGTGTTAATATGATAGTATGTTAATATTATAGTGTGTTAACATTATAGTGTGTTAACATTACAGTGTGTTATTACAGTGTGTTAATATTATAGTGTGTTAATATTATAGTGTGTTAATATTATAGTGTGTAAATATTAGTGTTAATATTATAGTGTGTTAACATTATAGTGTGTTAACATTATAGTGTGTTAACATTATAGTGTGTTAACATTACAGTGTGTGTTAATATTATAGTGTGTTAATATTATAGTGTGTTAACATTATAGTGTGTTAACATTACAGTGTGTGTTAATATTATAGTGTTAATATTATAGTGTGTTAACATTATAGTGAGTTAACATTATAGTGAGTTAATATTATAGTGTGTTAACATTATAGTGTGTGTTAATATTATAGTGTTAACATTATAGTGTGTCAATATTATAGTGTTAATATTATAGTGTGTTAACATTATAGTGAGTTAATATTATAGTGTGTTAACATTATAGTGAGTTAATATTATAGTGTGTTCACATTATAGTGTGTTAATATTATAGTGTTAATATTATAGTGTGTTAACATTATAGTGTGTTAACATTATAGTGTTATTATAGTGTGTTAACATTATAGTGTGTGTTAATATTATAGTATGTTAACATTACAGTGTGTTAATATTATAGTGTTAATATTATAGTGTGTTAACATTATAGTGTGTTAATATTATAGTGTGTGTTAACATTATAGTGTGTTAACATTATAGTGTGTTAACATTATAGTGTGTTAACATTATAGTGTGTTACCATTACAGTGTGTTATTACAGTGTGTTAATATTATAGAGTGTTAACATTATAGTGTGTTAACATTATAGTGTGTTATTATAGTGTTAACATTATACTGTGTTAACATTATAGTGTATTAACATTATAGTGTGTGTTAATATCATAGTATGTTAACATTATAGTGTGTTAATATTATACTATGTTAACATTATAGTGTGTTAACATTATAGTGTGTTATTATAGCGTGTTAACATTATAGTGTGTGTTAATATTATCGTATGTTAACATTAAAATGTGTTAATATTATAGTATGTTAATATTATAGTGCGTTAACATTATAGCGTGTTAACATTATAGTGTGTGTTAACATTACAGTGTGTTAACATTAGAGTGTGTTAATATTATAGTGTGTTAATATTATAGTGTGTTAAAATTATAGTGTGTTAACATTACAGTGTGTTAACATTATAGTGTGTTATTATAGCGTGTTAACATTATAGTGTGTGTTAACATTACAGTGTGTTAACATTATAGTGTGTTAATATTATAGTGTGTTAATATTATAGTGTGTTAAAATTATAGTGTGTTAACATTATAGTGTGTTAACATTATAGTGTGTTAACATTATTGTGCGTGTTAATATTATAGTGTGTGTTAATATTATAGTGTTAATATTATAGTGTCTCTTAATATTATAAGTGTGTTAATATTATAGTGTGTTAATATTATAGTGTGTTAATATTATAGTGTGCTAATATTATAGTGTGTTAACATTATAGTGTGTTAATATTATAGTGTGCTAATATTATAGTGTGCTAATATTATAGTATGTTAATATTATAGTGTGTTAGCATTTTAGTGTGTTAACGTTATAGTGTGTTAACGTTATAGTGTGTTAACATTATAGTGTGTGTTAACATTATAGTGTGTTAATATTATAATGTGTTAATATTATAGTGTGTTAACATTATAGTGTGTTAACATTATAGTGTGTTAATATTATAGTGTGATAATATTATAATGTGTTAATATTATAGTGTGTTAACATTATAGTGTGTTAGCATTTTAGCGTGTTAACATTATAGTGTGATAACATTACAGTGTGTTAACATTATAGTGTGTTAATATTATAGTGTGTTAACATTATAGTGTGTTAATATTATGGTGTGATTTTAACATTATAGTGTGTTAACATCATGGTGTGTTAACATTATCGTGTTCACATTATAGTGTGTTAACATTATAGTGTTAACATTATAGTGTTAAGATTATGGTGAATTAACATTATAGTGTGCTAATATTATAGTGTGTGCAAATATTATAGTGTGTTAACATTATAGTGTGTGTTAATATTATAGTGTGTTAACATTATGGTGTGTTAACATTATGGTGTGTTAACATTATGGTGTGTGTTAATATTATAGTGTGTTAACATTACAGTCTGTTAACATTATAGTGTGTTTTAACATTATAGTGAGATTAACATTATAGTGTGATAACATTATGGTGTGTTAACATTATGGTGTGCTAACATTATGGTGTGTTAACATTATGGTGTGTGTTAATATTATTATAGTGTGTTAATATTATAGTGTTAATATTATAGTATGTTAACATTATAGTGTGTTAACATTATAGTGTGTTAATATTACAGTGTGTTAACATTATAGTGAGGTTAACATTATAGTGTGTTAACATTATAGTGTGTTAACATTATAGTGTGTTAACATTATAGTGTGTTAATATTATAGTGTGTTAACATTATAGTGTTTTAACATTATAGTGTGTTAATATTATAGTGAGGTTAACATTATAGTTTGTTATCATTATAGTGTGTTAACATTATAGTGTGTTAACATTATAGTGTGTTAACATTATAGTGTGTTAACATTATAGTGTGTTAACATTATAGTGAGGTTAACATTATAGTTTTTTATCATTATAGTGTGTTAACATTATAGTGTGTTAACATTATAGTGTGTTAACATTATAGTGAGGTTAACATTATAGTTTGTTATCATTATAGTGTGTTAACATTATAGTGTGTTAACATTATAGTGTGTTAACATTATAGTGTGTTAACATTATAGTGTGTTAACATTATAGTGTGTTAACATTATAGTGTGTTAATATTATAATGGGTGTTTTGATTCATACACCGAGTGGAGAGTGAGATATTAAGTG
>NW_024715014.1:2322417-2330725 GCF_018991925.1 Homarus americanus
CCACCACCACCACACACCACCACCACTACCATCACCACCACCACCACACCACCACCACACCACCACCACCACCACCACCACCACCACCACCACCACCACCACCACCACACCACACCACCACCACCACACTACCACCACCACCACCACACCACCACCACCATCACACCACCACTACCACCACCACCACCCACCACCACCACCACACCACTACCACCACCACCACCACCACCACCACTACCACACCACCACCACCACCATCACTACCACCACCACCACCACCACCACACCACCACCACCACCACCACCACCCACCACCATCACTACCATCACCACCACCACCACCACACCACCACCACACCCACCACCACCACCACCACCACACCACCACACCACCACCACCACCATCACCACCACCATCCACCTTATCCTTCCTAAACTTTATATACACATGAGGATTTCGTTAACCGAGACATACACCACATTTTGTTATCCGGACGTCGTTTACAAAAGTATCAACCACTTCGTTAACCGGACCTCGTTAACCGCGGGATCAACGAAGTCGTTAAGCAGAGCGGGCAGGCGGTCACCTGGGGCCGGTAATGACCCAGTTTAAGCTCGTTAAGCCCTCTGATCCTCCCTCGTTAAACGTTGACGGTCGCCTCGTTTAGCCTAACACCTGGAGCCCCCACCCCCCTCTCTCTCTCTCTCTCTCTCTCTCTCTCTCCCTTAACACCACTGAACCCCTGATATGAACCCTTAACACCATTGAACCCCTCATATGAACCCTTAACACTACTGAACCCCCGATATGAACCCTTAACACAATTTATCCCTTAATATGAACCCTTAACACCATTGAACCCCCGATATGAACCCTCAACACCACTGAACCCCAGATATGAACCCTTAACACCACTGAACCCCTCATATGAACCCTTAACACTACTGAACCCCCGATATGAACCCTTAACACAATTTAACCCTTAATATGAACCCTTAACACCATTGAACCCCCGATATGAACCCTTAACACCACTGAACCCCAGATATGAACCCTTAACACCACTGAACCCCCGATATGAACCCTTAACACCACTGAACCCCCGATATGAACCCTTAACACAATTTAACCCCTTATATGAACCCTTAATACTACAGACTCTAGTTATGAGACAGAATAAAACTCCTAAATGCGTTCTCAAGTTCTCCAATTATGAGTGAATGTGAGAAAGTGAGAAAGTGTGAAAGTGAGAAAGTGATTGTATGGGAAAAGTGAGAATTTAGTTTTACTTAATTTACACTTACCAGGTCGGGTGAGTGCCAGGAGGAACAGAACGCAGAGGGCGGCGTTGGTGAGGGTGTCCATGATGGGCGTGTGGGCGTGATGATGGGCGTCCGGGCGTGGGGATGGGTGTGGGCGTGATAATGGGCGTCCGGGCGTGTGGATGGGTGTGGGAGTGATGATGGGTGTCCGGGCGTGTGGATGGGTGTGGGCGTGATGATGGGTGTCCGGGCGTGTGGATGGGTGTGGGTGTGATGATGGGCGTCCGGGCGTGGGGATGGATGTGGGTGTGATGATGGGCGTCCGGGCGTGGGGATGGATGTGGGAGTGATGATGGGCGTCCGGGCGTGGGGATGGGCGTACGAGTGGGCGTGTGGATGGACGTGGGGTCGTAGAGAAGGGCGTGTGGAGGACAATTTCAAACGGGAGTTGCCATTTGACCCTCTGTGTGGGCGGTGGGTGGTGATGGTGGGCGGGAGAGGGGCGTCCCTAGTTGATGAAAACTTCTACGCCCGATTCATATATGTAGCCTTCACCACCTGGCCGCCCACTTGTTCAAGAACACGCCGCCCACTGGTTCAACAGACGCCGCCCAATGATTCAACAGACGCCGCCCACTAGTTCAACAACAGACGGCTCCCACTTGTTCAACAGACGCCGCCCAGTGATTCAACAGACGCCGCCCAGTGATTCAACAGACGCCGCCCACTAGTTCAACAACAGACGGCTCCCACTTCTTCAACAGACGCCGCCCAGTGATTCAACAGACAGCAGTTAACAGGAGTGATCGCCGTTCCTAACGTTCACTCTAACACTTTCCCCGCTAGATCGTCCCGTTGAGTTCTCTAAAGAGTCCACGAGACGTTGTTTGAACTAGCTAACCCCTGCACGCTTATGTTACGTTCAATATGTTCACTTCGGCAATTCCTCGCGTTCACAATAACTACCCAGAATCCCTCGCGTTCACAAATGTTTTAAGTTCTCATCCTTAGTTATTAATTGCGGCTTTTTTTTGGGGGGGGGGGAAATGAACTTGGATAAAACTCTCCTATTTTATAAATAATCTTGGGGCGTTCACACTCTAGCGTTCACTATATTTTCCTGTCTTTTCTTAGGCTTGAGTTCAGTAAAGCGTTCATGGAAATAATTAATGTCCACCTTGTAATTATTCAGCGTTGGCTTAGCGGAGTTTTAAATGTCAACCAAATTCACTGCGGTTTTTTCTCTGTTGGAAAAAAATAATGAAGTAAGATGACGTTCACTGGGTGATAAAAATATAGCGGCGTTCACTGTAACTTCAAAAACAGGCGTTCACTGTAACTTCAAAAACAGGCGTTCACTTTAACTTCAAAAACAGGCGTTCACTTTAACTTCAAAAACAGGCGTTCACAGTAACTTTAAAAACAGGCGTTCACTGTAACTTCAAAAACAGGCGTTCACTGTAACTTCAAAAACAGGCGTTCACTGTAACTTCAAAAACAGGCGTTCACTGTAACTTCAAAAACAGGCGTTCACTGTAACTTCAAAAACAGGCGTTCACTGTAACTTCAAAAACAGGCGTTCACTGTAACTTCAAAAACAGGCGTTCACTGTAACTTTAAAAACAGGCGTTCACTGTAACTTCAAAAACAGGCGTTCACTGTAACTTCAAAAACAGGCGTTCACTGTAACTTTAAAAACAGGCGTTCACTGTAACTTTAAAAACAGGCGTTCACTGTAACTTCAAAAACAGGCGTTCACTGTAACTTTAAAAAGAGGCGTTCACTGTAACTTCAGAAACAGGCGTTCACTGTAACTTCAAAAACACTTCTGTAAAAAACAGGCGTTCACTAACTTCAAAACAGGCGTTCACTTAAACTTCAAAAACAGGCGTTCACTAACTTTAAAAACAGGCGTTCACTGTAACTTCAAAAACAGGCGTTCACTGTAACTTCAAAAACAGGCGTTCACTGTAACTTCAAAAACAGGCGTTCACTTTAACTTCACAAACAGGCGTTCACTTTAACTTCACAAACAGGCGTTCACTTTAACTTCAAAAACAGGCGTTCACTAAAAGTTAAAAACTAAGCGTCCATTGTAAGTATTTAATATAAGTTGGCGTTCACTTTTCCTCCTAATAACTGTACTGTAAACCTGTGGACCCTAACAAGGCGTTCTGACGTTCATTTAGAGCACCAAAAATTACTGCGTTTACTTGAGGCGGAGAAAAGACCTCTGTACGTTCACATCGGGCCAAACAATAGAACGCTTATGTGCACTATAACTGTGCACGAGTTCACTTTACGTGCACTATAGCCCTGTGCGTGGCGTTCACTGTATGTGCACTATAGCCCTGTGCGCGGCGTTCACTTTACGTGCACTATAGCCCTGTGCGCGGTGTTCACTTTACGTGCACTATAGCCCTGTGCGTGGCGTTCACTGTATGTGCACTATAGCCCTGTGCGCGGCGTTCACTTTACGTGCACTATAGCCCTGTGCGCGGCGTTCACTTTACGTGCACTATAACCCTGTGCGCGGTGTTCACTTTACGTGCACTATAACCCTGTGCACGGCGTTCACTTTACGTGCACTATAGCCCTGTGCACGGCGTTCACTTTACGTGCACTATAACCCTGTGCACGGCGTTCACTTTACGTGCACTATAACCCTGTGCGCGGTGTTCACTTTACGAGCACTCTAATCCTGTGCACGGCGTTCACTTTACGTGCACTATAGCCCTGTGCACTATAGCCCTGTGCACGGCGTTCACTTTACGTGCACTATAGCACGTGTTCAGAGTTCACTTTAATGTCTGTTTTTGAGATTATCAGTTCACAATAATCACGGTCCAGTTTAATCTCAGTTCACTATAAATTGTTCACCATCATCTCAGTTCACTATTTTCAGGCTGTGACGTCACATTCTGTACCTGTGAAAGAAATTGAACAGGTTAATTAAGATATGCACACTAAGCCCTTGAGCACGATGACTTAACCCCTTGAGTATGATGATTTTACCCCTTGAGTATGAAGATTTAACCCCTTGAGTATGAAGATTTAACCCCTTGAGTATGATGATTTAACCCCTTGAGTATGAAGATTTAACCCCTTGAGTATGATGATTTAACCCCTTGAGTATGAAGATTTAACCCCTTGAGTATGATGATTTAACCCCTGGAGTATGAAGATTTAACCCCTTGAGTATGAAGATTTAACCCCTTGAGTATGATGATTTAACCCCTTGAGTATGATGATTTAACCCCTTGAGTATGATGATTTAACCCCTTGAGTATGATGATTTAACCCCTTGAGTATGATGATTTTACCCCTTGAGTATGATGATTTAACCCCTTGAGTATGAAGATTTAACCCCTTGAGTATGAAGATTTAACCCCTTGAGTATGATGATTTAACCCCTTGAGTATGATGATTTAACCCCTTGAGTATGAAGGTTTTACCCCTTGAGTATGATGATTTAACCCCTTCAGTATGAAGGTTTTACCCCTTGAGTATGATGATTTAACCCCTTGAGTATGAAGGTTTTACCCCTTGAGTATGATATTTTACCCCTTGAGTATGATGATTTAACCCCTTGAGTGTGATGATTTAACCCCTTGAGTATGATGATTCTACCCCTTGTGTATGATGATTTAACCCCATGAGTATGATGATTTTTACCCCTTGAGTATGATGATTTTTACCCCTTGAGTATGATCATTTAACCCCTTGAGTATGATGATTTTACCCCTTGAGTATGATGATTCTACCCCTTGTGTATGATGATTTTACCCCTTGAGTATGATGATTTAACCCCTTGAGTATGAAGGTTTTACCCCTTGAGTATGATGATTTAACCCCTTGAGTATGATGATTCTACCCCTAGAGTATGATTATTTTACCCCTTGAGTATGATGATTTAGCCCCTTGAGTATGATAATTTTACCCCTTGAGCATGATGATTTAACCCCTTGAGTATGAAGATTTAACCCCTTGAGTATGATTATTTAACCCTTGAGTATGATGATTTCACCCCTTGAGTACGATGATTTAACCCCTTGAGTATGATGATTTAACCCCTTGAGTATGATGATTTAACCCCTCGAGTACGATGATTTAACCCCTTGAGTATGATGATTTAACCCCTCTAGAATGGTGATTTAAACCCTTGAGTATGATGATTTAACCCTTTTGTACGATGACTTAGTTGTTGTCGTGGTAGAAATAGTGGTAGTGGTGGTAGAGATAGTGGTAGTGGTGGTAGAGATAGTGGTGGTAGAGATAGTGGTAGTGGTGGTAGAGATTGTGGTAGTGGTGGTAGAGATAGCGGTAGTGGTGGTAGAGATAGTGGTAATGGTGGTAGAGATAGTGGTAGTGGTGGTAGAGATTGTGGTGGTGGTAGAGATAGTGGTAGTGGTGGTAGAGAGTGGTAGTGGTAGAGATAGAGTAGTAGAGATAGTGGTAGTGGTAGAGATTGTAGTGTGTGTAGTGGTAGAGATGGTGATAGTGGTAGTGGTGGTAGAGAATAGTAGGTGGTGGTAGAGATAGTGGTAGTGGTGGTAGATTGTGGTAGTGGTGGTAGAGATAGTGGTAGTGTTGGTAGAGATAGAGATTGTGGTAGTGGTGGTAGGGATAGTGGTAGTGGTGGTAGAGATTGTGGTAGTGGTGGTAGAGATAGCGGTAGTGGTGGTAGAGATAGTGGTAATGGTGGTAGAGATAGTGGTAGTGGTGGTAGAGATTGTGGTAGTAGTGGTAGAGATAGCGGTAGTGGTGGTAGAGATAGTGGTAGTGGTGGTAGAGATAGTGGTAGTGGTGGTAGAGATAGTGGTAGTGGTGGTAGGGATAGTGGTAGTGGTGGTAGGGTGACTTCAACTCGAGCAGCCACCATCACCTCTCTCGTTCTCCCCTGCACCCACACCATCACACACACCCACACCATCACACACACCCACACCATCACACACACCCACACCATCACACACACACACCATCACACACTCCCACACCATCACACACTCCCACACCATCACACACCCACACCATCACACACACCCACACCATAACACACACACACACCATCACCCACACCATCACCCACACCATCACACCTCTCGACTCACCTTAGAGCTCTGTGTGTGTGTATAAAGGCATAATATCCCCAGGTGACCGACCACAAGACGAGACTCACCTGGCCTAAGACTGGTGCTTGTGTCTCGCCACCTGACAGAGACATTGACCAGGTGTACCGAGGGGACATTATTATTATTATTATTATTACCATCATTTTAGTATTATTATTATTATCATTATCATACTATTATTATCATCATTATTTTACTATTATTATTATTATTATCATTATTTTATTATTATCATCATCATCATTTATTATTATTATTATTATTATTATTATTATCATTATTTTATTATTATTATTATTATCATTATTATTTTATTATTATCATTATTTTTATCATTATTATCATTATTATTATTATTATAATTATTATTATTATTATTATTATTGTTATTATTATTATTGTTATTATTATTATTATTGTTATTATTATTATTATTATTATTATTATTATTATTATTATTGTTGTTATTATTATTATTATTGTTGTTTTTGTTGTTGTTGTTGTTATATCGCCGATTCTCTCCTAAATATTTACAGAAACAACATATGAGACTCCTGTAGACTTACTCGTTCAGCAAAAACAATGCAAAAATTAATAGTTTATCTTCCCATGACTTATAGGATAAGATTACAGTACAACACTATCACACTCACACCATCACACACTGTCACCATCACACACCTACACCACCACACCACCACACACACTGTCACCATCACATTCCACATCATCACACACACCATCACACCACACACACCATCACACCACCACACACTCTCACCATCACACACCTACACCACCACACATCACCATCACACACTGTCACCATCACACACCCACACCACCACACACTGTCACCATCACACACCCACATCATCACACACCATCACACCACCACACACACCCACAGCACCACACACTGTCACCATCACACACCCACACCATCACACCCAGACTCATAACTTGTACAGCACGTTCCAATCCTTAGCCACAATACCTTATTGGTGAAACTAGTGAGTAAATGACTCTACCACGCTGCTCTACTCCGCCAGTGAATCACTCAACACAAACCATCAAAATTAACACAAGAGTAAGACAAATTTGACCCTTCGTGACAATAGTGATAGTTCGACGGTTAACGACCCCTATTTAACAACTAACCCCTATTTAACAACTAACCCCTATTTAACTAACCACTATTTAACAACTAACCACTATTTAACAACTAACCCCTATTTAACAACTAACCCCTATTTAACAACTAACCCCTATTTAACAACTAACCACTATTTAACAACTAACCCCTATTTAACAACTAACCCCTATTTAACAACTAACCCCTATTTAACAACTAACCCCTATTTAACAACTAACCCCTATTTAACAGCTAACCACTATTTAACAACTAACCCTTATTTAACAACTAACCCCTATTTAACAACAAACCCCTATTTAACAACTAACCCCTATTTAACAGCTAACCACTATTTAACAGCTAACCCCTATTTAACAACTAACCCCTATTTAACAACTAACCCCTATTTAACAGCTAACCACTATTTAACAGCTAACCCCTATTTAACAACTAACCCTATTTAACAACTAACCCCTATTTAACAACTAACCCCTATTTAACAACTAACCCCTATTTAGCAACTAACCACTATTTAACAGCTAACCACTATTTAACTTAACATTAACATCCTTAACTCATAAGAGCTATATAGGTTAATTCTGTGTTAATATTTCCTTAATATTTACCAGGTGTTATTGTTGTCTCAGCATTGTTATATTGTCTTATTAATTACCATTGTTTGTATACCTGTACTGTCTAGGTATAGTGTTTGTATACCTGTACTGTCTAGGTATAGTGTTTGTATACCTGTACTGTCTAGGTATAGTGTTTGTAT
>NW_024715014.1:2335825-2548325 GCF_018991925.1 Homarus americanus
AGTCATTGTTTGTCAACTTCAGCAGTAAAACTTTCATATTTTTGTGTGAGGAATACCATTAGTTGCCATATGACACACCAAGGTTACTTATTGTAGTTTACATGTACTGTACAAGATATTTTACTAACCCTATCAAAATGAAGTACTATGGAATGTTCCCATTTAGATTATGGTCTTACCTTTTAGCATAAAATAATGTACACAGGATAATCTTATTTTCTACACTTGTGTTTTTGCTCTAAATGTTTTGGTATAATATTGCCCAATACATGAAACTTTTTTCGTGTGATAATTTCCATTGGTGTGATCAAAAAATTATTATCCAATGACTGTCATGATATGTAGGAGTTAAGATCACCATCCAATGGATCATCATTCACGTGGCACCCATATACAGTACAGTACTTCAATTTTGCTTTAATTCAAACTTCATGGCTTAAAAGTATTAACCAAAGGTTGTTTATGAAATTATAATTAGCTTACACCAAATATTTCTAGTACTGATGAAAATATTTTGGTACTACAACTGTTTTCTTTAATATGTCTAACACCAGAAATATCCATGTACTGGAGTTGTAATTTTCACAAGATGTTTTCCTTTGATTTCATTGGATAGCTTGTGAATTTAAAGCTTTGTTACTATTAATAAAAATTTAAGGTTCTCTTTTAATTGGTAAAATCCATGCTTGATATACTGTATGTATAATTTGGGGTTGCTCAGAGAACAAACTGGCACACTCTTGGGTGGCTGAAACCCACAAATTTGTCACTTGATAAATTTCACATTTTATATGATAAAATTTTCCCATTCAACAGTAATTGCTACAGGTAAATGGAAGGATTCATTCCATTTTATATAATATTTCTTGCTTTCTTTGATAAAATTAACCAATTTTGTAATTAAACAATGCCAATTACAATTATAAAATTTCCCATTTTCTATGATACAAATTTTCCACTTTATTCAATTTTTTCTTCATAAATTTGCCTTTAAATTAACTCCAAGGAGTCTTTGGTGACAACAAATTTGCCTTTAAAATAACACCAAGGCTATATATAGTCTTTGGTGACTGTAACACCCAAATTTGCCTTAAAATTATCACCAAGGTTATAGTCTTTGGTGACTGAAACACCCAAATTTACCTTTAAATTAACACCAAGGCTATAGTCTTTGGTGGCTAAAACACCCAAACTTGCCTTTAAATTAACACCAAAGCTACAGTGTTTCGTGACTGAAACACCCAAAATTTGCCTTTAAATTAACACCAAGTATATAGTCTGTGGTGGCTGAAACACAAATTTGCCTTTAAAATAACACCAAGGAGTCTTTGGTGACACCCAAATTTGCTTTTAAAATAATACCAAGGCTATAATAGTCGTCGGTGACTGAAACGCCCAACGTTGTCGCCATCAGAGAGGCGTTACACTTAGAGGTCTGTGCACAGACTGTCAGGTCACATTTCCATGAGGCGGGCATACAACACAGTTCCTGCCATAAAGGAACGGCTAACAGAACAACACCGCACTGGTCGCCTCCAGTTTGCCCAGCAGTATGTGGGGGAGGACCTGGGGTTTTGATTGTGAGTAGTCTTCACGGATGAGAAGACTTTTGCCAGTACTAACCACGGTAAAATTCATTTGTGGTGGCCAAATTGCACGAGGTAAGTGAACTCAACATACTGTATTAACAAGTTCATAATGATTAAAATAAGATTTAGACCGTATGTGTCGATATAGCCGTAAAACATTATACATTTTCAATTAAAAGTCTTCAAGATTATCGCATAACATTTAAAAAAAATTTCAAGCATTATACTACAAACTTAATATAAGAAGTAATAGCTTAATTAGGCCAATATATTTATACAGCTAGACCCCGACTTACGACGGGGTTAGGGACCCAAATCCAGGTCGTAAGTCCGACATAGATAAAAAAAAAAAAAAATTAAATAAAAAAATTTACAATGAAATACAGTACAGTGAAAGTAATAAATAATGAGGAATGGATACAGTGTGACGGAGCACTTACCTTTAATGTAGTCAGCTGAATGCACATGGGGCCCCCATAATTTTCTAATTATACATGGAGACTACATTAACTGAAAACGTTTCCGTATAGAAAATGCATGTCATTGGAAAAAAAAAAATATGGTCACAACTGCGGCAGTTGTAAGTCGGGGTCTAGCTGCAATTGTATCGTATTTTCCCTTCCTACAGATACAACAGGGCCAACATAAACGAGGTGGCTATAAGTGGGCATGTGACACTGAACGTGTGGGGGCTACATATCCCGGCACGGTATGGGAGATGTTTTCCAAATTCCTTGGAGGTTTACGGCAAATAAATACCTAGACATCGTGCGGAATCAGTTCCTCCCTTCAATTTAGGAACGCAATTTCCCATTCCCTGCTAGGCCAATTACTTTTATTCATGACAGATGCCCCATCCACATGACCAGAGCAGTGCATCAGTGTTTGACGGGCAGCAACACCTCAGGATCTTGGAATTGCCGAGCAAGGGATGCGACAAGAATCCCATTGAAAATATCTGGGCAAATATAGTCAATTCCTGGGAGCCTGAGTTTGAGAGGACGTTACCATGTGACAAGACAGTGGGAGATTTTTAGAAACAAACCTGAGCTTGTTACAAACAAGGTATCATCCATGCAGCGGAGGCTGCAAGCTGTAATTGATAAGGAGGTTGGATGGACCCATTATTAAACACTATACTATAAATAATACACCTGTCTATATTGTAATCTTCGAAAGAAATATATTATAAACCTTAAATATAAATTATGCAATGACAATAAAGCCAGTTGCAATATGATTAAAAAATAAATAAAAAAGTGAGGAACATAAACCCTCCCCAAAATACTGAGAGCTATTCATCCCCTTTCTGAGTCCTCATCAACTCTATATAAGTATACTCTCTCTCTCATTCACTGAGTTATTAATAATAATACCATCAAATGCAGTTAGTACAACACCAAAATGACCACTTCAGTCTTTTCCCTTCTCCACACATCCGTGCGGCGCTGGTGCAGGGATACCATATGTCATTATTGTGTCAGTTGAGTCTGTTACAGTGTCTGTTCTCTAACTTACGTCAAATTATATGATTTAATGCTCACACTGGAAAGACAATTACTGTAATTCCTTCATGAAACACTCAAGATTAAGAGTGGAACATACTCTATATTCTTGAAATTTGAAGTGAGAATCTCGTGGCAGCCCTGGTTGTAGCTGCGTTGCCAATTCATTGATATAATTTTTTTATTTTTAAAGCAAATTCATGAATATTTGGAAACTTGTCATGATCTTAAATAACGATGAATAGTTTATTATTGTAAAAATATTTATCCCGACAGCGATACAGCCGAAAATAAATCCACCAATCACAATCACCTTTATATACAGCCTTCTTTCCTTCAAGTATTGCCACGTAAAATTGCAAGCACGAGACCCAGGGTGGGGTCGGTGCATCTTTGGCTGACTGTACATAATTATAAAGACATTCAAAATCTTGAAAGGGATGGAAAAAGTGAATCCAGGTCCTATTTTCAAGCACCACCATGATGGGACACAACTTCAAGCTCGCCAAGTTATTATGCAAAACAACCATAAAGAAATACTTCACAAAGAGGGTGGTAGAGTATGGAACAGTTTACCAGCTTAAGCTGTGGAATCAAGAACAGTATTGAGCACCAAAATAGCCCTAGACAAGACTATCGAGAATAATTTAATTTTTTGGCATTGCCCACATGCTGAAATCAGGTACACTCACCCAAAAAGTATCTTTACGGAGGGATCCAATGATTTTCATAATGAAAACTGCAACTCCGGTTGTCTCAGCAGGGTTGTCAAAATCCTACATCCGTCATGTCATATTATCTCAAAATCGTAAAGATACTTTTTTGGAGTGAGTGCACACACACCCCCCTCTGCACACTTACCTTATTCAATTTCCAAAACCTACAGTACAGTAAAGTAACTGGTTATTAATCACTGGAAAATTAAACTCCTCTAAAGTTAGGAAGTTGTTATTAACATCTGATTTACACAGTTCCCACTAGATGGGATTTTATCCTTCTTAATAATGAAGGAGGGCTAGTTCAGGGCTTCTGGAAACAGGTCTCCAGCTGTATGCACAATGTGACAAAACATGCCTGTCAACTCTAACCATGACTGCAGTGAGAATCTAAGTCTGCAAACTTGTGAAAACCAAACACAACCCATAACTCCACGGCACATCTACACCATTATCATACATCCAGTTAAAAAATCTTCACTTGCAAAACAGGTTCTCCCAAGCAGTGGAAACAAATTCTATCAAAATTCAATAAATACAAAATCAAATTAATCACATACTACTTAATTAACACGTCTAGGTGATGAACATTTTCTGTTACAAGAACACATGGTTACCACAGTATTCGCCTGTGGTTATCCAGTTTTTTTAAGCAGACTTAGTTTTCCTGCATTAACTAGGTCATGGGAAAGTGTGGTATAACCAGCGAGTGTTGGAGATGCCAAACTTTATTATCAAATGGTCATTTCATACAAATGCTTCCTTAGCTGGAAATGGTATGCCACGTCTACTAAACAAAAAAGTTTTAGTGGAAACATCACCTTGGCTCTGATGGTACACACCAATATATCAAAACTGAAAATGTGGGCCAAATTTTCCCTCAGGTACTACTACTACTACTGCACAATTATAGGCATCCCCCGCGTTACGGAACCCCGGGTTGCGGAATTTCGCTCTTACGGAATTTGTAAATTATGACCAATATTTTGCGATACGGCCAGTAAATCCGCCCTTAAGGAAATTGTGGTTAAAAAAAAAAAAAAAAAAAAATAATAATAAAATAAAGTTTTTGTCAAAAATTCTAATTTGTTTGGTGTGGATTTCTTAGTGTTTGCTACCGCCAAGCGTGGCATCGCCACCGGGGCTGTCGGAATTTCCGACTCTTGTTTATCGAATACGCTGATTGGTTCAAATCCGGTACTTCGTCTGTTAATCGGTAAATTGATGACGTAGTCGGTAAGCCGTAACGTCACTGCTCCGACTGTCGGTAAATTACCGACTTTAGGAAATATGCTTTTTCATGGCTAAAACACCATATAGAATATACAGAAATATATTGTAGATGTATTTTATTACCTTACCTACATTTTATTAGCGATATTTTAGCAGAATCATATTCTGCTGTGTCACACACGAAGCGATATCGATACCATGTTACAATGTGTGAAATAAGGTCGTGTATATATTTCTTGTGCTTAGTTATGCTTCTAAATGTTTATATATTTGTATTTTTTATGCAGTCAAAATAAAATTGTTGGAATGTTTTGGTTATTTTTGTATTCAGTATTATCGAAAAGTAATACAAATTACAATTGATAAAATACAAATCTAATGTTATCTCATATAACACTCTGAATGGTGTATAATGCAGTGTTTATTATTCAGAAATTTATAGAACTAATGACAGGAACAATGAAATTCACTGAGTATGAGGACTGCTCTAATACAGGTATAATTACTGTATCTGGGATCTTCGTTACCCCTCACCACTCATTCTATTATAGAAAATCGTAATATTACGTCATGTTCTCGCAACAAATCACAACGCGAGCAGTTGAACCAATCAGCGTGTTCGGTAAACAAGAGTCGGAAATCCCGTCAGCCCTGGTCACCACGCGGAGTCAGTCCATTGTTTACATCCAGTGTGCGCGCATGTTTCTCGCCCCAGCAGTTGGATTTAACTTTTACAAACATACAGTAAGTACAGCAGAGTGCATTACCTTTATTCAAGATGATTGGAAAGAGGCCATCAAGTGGAAATAACCGCAATAGTGCAAAAAGAAGCCGCAAAGGCATTACATTGGATATTAAACTTGATGTTTTAAGAAGGTATATCATAAATTATTTAATGTACTCTATTGTATGTGTTTATAAATGCTTCTTTTCATTCATATAAGTGCTTGAATTACTTTTTGGGGACCGAAAGAAATTCCTTAGGAATGCATCTCCAGTTTTATAATGGAAGTCAGTGGGAAAATAGGTTTCGCGTTACGGAATTTCACGATACGGTCAATTTTCCAGGGACGCAACCCTTCCGTAACGCAGGGGATGCCTGTATATTATATCTGCTCAACTGTGATTCCCTTCCCTTTACAAAAATATAAGAAACAAAATTATGAATTATGGTACAGTGCTATGCAAATTTAACAAGAAAAAATTATATTACCAAAATGTCACTTTCAATATGTTTAAAAATTTGCATCACACTACCTATGTATTTATCTCAAGTACTAAAATTTAATAAAATAAGCACTGTTTACGGACAAACGGACGGATGGTTGAACAGGGGTTAGTTACACCAAAGTTCCCTTCCTGTTTCACCAATGAGGAAAAATGAAAAAAGCTAACTGGAACTGTTCATGAGACACCTTAAAACATACCCAAACTTCCCTTTGAAACCTTGTAAAACACATACTGTATTACACAATGTGCAGCGTTACTAATCAAAGCCTGGAACACATATTTTGATATTCCTTTTCCTACTACAGGTATCCCTCGATATACGAATGGGTTAAGTTGCCCCAAAAAATAATTCGTTAAGTGAATTTGTGTATCTCGAATAACAGAACAAATGGGAATAATAGGGTTCAGTTCGCAAATGACAAAAATACCCCAATATCATACCTAAAAAACACAAAATCGGTCCACAAACAAGAAAGAAAAACACAAAATAGGTCCACAAACAAGAAAAACACAAAATAGGTCCACAAACAAAAAGAAAAACCTAAGTAGGACACAATTACTGTAATTTACTACCTACTACTACTTAACATTAATAAAATACCAACTATAGATGAAATTATGAGATAAAAACCATTAAGGAAAAGCTATATCAAAGTTTAACACAGCCACCATTTGTATATACGTTGGCTGTGCCACACGAGGCCGCACTATTGCCCTCAAGCCTCGCCATAGCAACCTAGCCCTGCTGGGGACTCTCCCCCTCCTGACCCTTTGCAACGCTCACACACATACACTGCAAAGAAATGTTTATTCCCTTATTTTTTTTTACCTTATGATAGTTATTTCTTTTACTTTTTTGCATATTATGTATGTAGGATTGTGTGTGAATGCGACTAATAAAAAAACCTAAAACTAAAATAAAAAAAGTGATGAAACGAAGTTTATAGTACACTCTCTCCTCGACTTAAGGCATATTCGACTTACGACAACCCAGACATACAACAGCCATGTTCGTATAAAATATTTTTCACATTACGTATTTTCGAGTCCCGACGTCAGTGATCGTGCTGTGAACTGGCAATTTTTTTTTTTAGTTCCCTTTAAAATGGCTGGCAAGCATAAAAGTGAGAGTTCTCTTGGTGCTGAGAAGAAAAAGAGACACCCATTTTAGAATTTCTATCTATTATTTTCGCCTTATTGACTTACGACCTGGTCGTCGGGACGGAACCTCGTCGTAAGTCGAGGAGAGACTGTATATGCAAATTTACGGGTTGAATAATAACCATAACATAACTCCCCCAGCTCACCCTGCTCACTCTTGCTGGCACACAAAGAAATGATTATTCTCTTTATGTTTTTGACCTTGGGATAATTATTTTAAAATTTTTTTGCACATTATATTTGTAGGATTGAATGTGCATGTAAATGAATAAAAAAAAAATATGAAAATAATTTTATTTATAATGTACGTATACCCAAAATTACGAGTTGAAAAATTACAATAACTCCTACTTCAGCCTGGTAGCGAGAGTGCTAGGGGGATGTAGCTGCCCCAGTTGACTCACGGGGAAGCGCGAATTGAATTTTTGCCGAGACCAAAATTTGTATAAGCAGGGGAAGCTCTCATAACACGAGTGTTGGTAATTTAGGAAATTAGGAAAGTGAATTTTCGTATCTCTAACGTTTGTATAGCGAGGGATACCTGTATTTACTTCAACCAATGTCAACAGCAAGTGAAGCCATAATAGCAAGTGTATGTAAAACGGATTTGAAATTAATTCTTAAAAATTAGGCCTGTTGTTTCTACTGGGCCTCAAGTATTAATGTTACCTGATAAACTTGAACCTGTATGCTAGATACACAGGTCCCTCACTTTGTATACTTTCACCATTGCTTTATTCTTCTACATAAAAATTTGCATTATACAGGAATGTTTTCTAAGTAAACAGGTTGAATGACCATGGTCTGTGGATTGGCTAACACTAAATTCAATTAACATAACAAGCCAAGTGTTGTGGAGGCACACTGATTAGTGGAAACACAAGTGCCAAAGGTACAATGCATGCCTGCACCAAATGCTGCCCACCACATTGTTTACAGCATAAGCTAGTCTCACTCACCGACACAACTGCTCACATATATTCTACTTACAGCACTTTCATTATGACAACCTAAATATCCTACCAATACTCCTCTTCAGCAAGATACTCCAAGCACAGGAAATCAACTCAATATTTAAACTGTAATCCAAGTTAAAAATAACTTAACTTGTATGTAAGGAAATAATGGCATTACTTGCATATGCCATGCCTATACAGTACAGTATAGTCAACAACTCAAGTGTAAGTAGGATTAGAAGAAACGAGGACGTGAAAAGTACATTAGCCTAGTCAACATTAATAACTGTGAGGAAAATGTTAACTGAGGAACCAACTCCTGAAGATGGAAAAGATGTTTTAAGTATGGGTAAAGAATCAGAATCAAAGACAGAGGAATCATCTTCAGGTATGCTTGGGTGAGAGTGAAGTTGTAGAAGCACCTACTGAGACAAGAAAGGAGACCATCAAATGCTGAGCTGAACATCAATAAGCTATCAAGAGTTCTTCACACATGCTGACCAGCTAGCCTAAGTGGCTTTGGATAAAGACCCAAACCTAAAACTGATGAGCACCTTGGCTATCTATAAGAAGCAGAGTACATCCAGGCAGTTCACAGCCACCAAATTTTTCAAGTTCATCATCTCAACTCTTGATGCCACCACCCCTGCTACCTCCCCAGACCGTATTAGCCCTATTAGGTCCCGAGAGCTTTCAAGCCCAGCTCGCCACCTGGAGCTACCTTCATCTCCACTTGACATGCTGCTGCCTCACCTTATTAGTGCTGTGAAGTCTGGTGCAGATAACTCTTCACCTAATGCTCCACCTTCTCCCTACACCAACAGCTATAGTGGGTTCTAAGAGTCATACAGTACTTGTGAAAACACTATTTATGTTTTATTTTGTAAACTTTTTCACTGGGCTAATAAATATGAATTTTAGTAATGCATCTGTGATACAGAAGTGACAATATTGGGTTCAAAACATAACCCCCTCTAACTGTAAAAATGGTTTCACTTTGCAAGGTCTTGTTCAAAACACATCATGCAAAGTGAGGGACAGATGTACGAGTAGAGTGCACCATTTACTAGTCAAGATAAAAGAAAGTAGACTCTTCTGTCACTCCGACAGTAAGTTTTCACATCTATACAAATGCTCATATGCTATAATATACACTTTACTGACATGTTAAAGGCATATTCCTTACTAAAGAACTTTGTATCTGCCCTGGGCCTTAACAGGACCAGCACTCGTCCTAAGTTTTACAAGTTCTTCTCTTATAAGTCGAATAATTTCAGCCTTTGCCTTTGACACAGCTAACTCAGATGTAGATTCAATAGCCAAGAACAGCTTGCGTTCCCCCTCTGGTGGATTTTTACCCTGAAAAAAAGAAAAAAGTTTGTATTGACATAGAGTGTCAGCTAAGCACCGACAGTGAAATTAAATCATACAGTACATATAATGACCAAGAGTCGTAACTGTGACTTGATCAAAGATTTGTGTTAAAAATATAAGTCTTCCCTCTTTACAAATAAAACTAGAGTTAATATACAGTAGAGGTAAATGTGGGTTACTTTAAGATATTTCTTATTTTAATTGTATGCATCCTCCTATAGTTCGTAAACACTCCTAATTCAATAATGACTAGAGATGAATCGATATCAATATTTGGCAGATACCGATACCCCGACACTGTACAGCACTTATAAATGGCCGATACTCAGCCGATACTGATATACTAAGAAATGGCCAATACTCTGCTAATATATATATATATATATGCACACACGCAGGGCCCTGTACTTTATACACACACTGTAATAGCAGGGACAATCAACAGGCACTGTACTTACTGCAGGGCAGAATGTTCCTCTGACAGTGATTCCAGCCTCAGAATATTCAGAAATTTGGGCCAAGGCTTCCTTACTAGTAACACGCCACCTGAAATAAGAGCAAAGATCAGAAACAAGGCAAAAATATGCAAATGTTACGAGCAACAACATAGGTTTTGCTGTAAATCAACAGTGAGTGTGCAAGTTTGGGCAATCTCTGCAAAATGATAAGAGACTGTACCCATTAAACACTATAAACTGGAAGAGAGGTGGAGGGTGAATCTGAAGCTAAAGGGATTGTGGGCATGAGGTGTGAGTGGGTATTGGGGTGATACTGGCCCAGCCTATCTTGACATAAACTGCCCAAACACCACTAACTAAATGGGTTTTTAAAATGCAAATTATGCGATGCCTGTACTGTAAGTTTAAAATCAGGGTTTTAATTGTTTTACCATGAATAAAGACTGGCTTTACTATTTCATAATGTTAGTTTCCATTTTCCAGATAAAGAAGTACAGTATTGGAATATAGCCAAAAAAATGGCTGACCTAATTCCTCACATTTGAGCAAAAGTGGTGAAAATTTAAAGTTAAATTAAAATAAAATATCAGAAAATTATTGTGTCCAAATACATACATACTTCTATAAAATTTTAATACAGTATGCACAATTTACTACCCTGTAGACCCCCCAAAAATAATCATAAAATACCAATATCAATCTGAAAGTACAGTTCTGTAGTTATTAAATAATAAAGTTTTGTTGCATTTCTGTATCTCCATTAATAAAGTACAGAAGAAATAAACATAGCCGAAGTATAGTTATGAAATACTGAATATTTAATGAATGTTTACAACACCCTATACCTGTTAAAAAAGCACTGTACTACCACACTAAAACCATTTCCCTGATTAACAGTAAGATCTTAAATAATAACACCTAATATCTTCCCCTAATATTAACCACCTTGTAGTAACCTAACATAACCCTATCTTATTTCATCTCAAGATGAACCACACTTATGGTAACCTAACCTAACCTAACCTCTCTAGTGTCCTATTTCCCCTTCTTCAAAAACTGTGAGAGGTTCCAACGCCCTTCAGTTCCATTACAGTGTACATAAGAAACACTATAGAGATGAAACTATCACGAAGACTTGAAACATTTGGTACAGAATCCTGGACATTGACTCAACAATTCCTCAACTCTCCTTGATACACTAACAAATGAGATGACCTGAAGATTCACCCACCATACCCACAGTTTATTTCACCTTAAGACTAATCACTCTTATGGTAACATTATCTAATCTAACATAACCACCAAGCTTATTTCACCTTAAAGATTAGCTAACTTTGTAGTAATCTAACCTAACCACCTAGCATTACAGTGGTTAATCTTCTGGTAATATATGCTGGGTGTTATCTTCAGGTCATCTCACAAGTACTGCATAGAGAAGCCAGAGATCACTTAGTATAGAATAGTAAAGGTGTGTTGTGTTGCACGGTCTGTGATGCCCGCCCAGCTCACCTCGCCTGCTGTGGGAAGTCGTTGATCTCCAGTTCCTCCTCGTACTTGTGGTGGGTTTCCTCCGTAGCCTCCTCCTCCTCCTCCTGGTCGTCTCTTGGTTGGTAGTTTAACTTGTTGTTCAGTTTTTGTGCCATCTGGGAGTAAACAAAGGGTTAATGTCCTGTAGAGATTTTAATGAAAGAAATGTGTGTGTGCGCACTGGTCCCTCCTCCTTCTATCACTGGCAAGTAGACGATAAATCATACCTCATTCGTCTACTAGTCAGTGTCAGTCCTAACCCAGTAAAAATATATGTTGGGTAAAAATACTGGTCATCATAACCAATCTTGGATCTTATTTGGTCTCACTACTAAAAAAAGCGTTTATACATACTGAGAACGTCTACCTGAAGAAAAGAGTCAAATAATACACAATCTGAAATAATCTGTATATGAACTAATTGAAACAAAGTGGAAAGAAATTCAGGGTCTTTGTTTTATTTATTTTTTTGCTTATATATTCGAGAACCCTAAATGATTACAATACAGTACTACAGTTTAGGACAAGCAATAAACAGAAACCTAAAAATCATAATTGAATGATTGACTGTGGTAGTTACATCCCTGCCAACGCAACAGCTTAGGTCATATGTCGTCGGATTAAAATAAAGACTCAGACTAAAATCATATAATGCAAGGTAAAAAAAAAAAAAAAAATCATAAATGTCCTTTGCAAAGATCAGACTACACATGACTACTGATTTTTACATTTTCCTGTTTACTGCACTTCCTAACCTAAAATATAGTCAGTAATTTAGGGTTCTCAAATAATAAAAACAAAAATAAAAATAAAATAGGAAAAATAACTCTAACACCAAACAAGAGACACATCCATGGGAGGGGTGGAGGGAGGGGGTGGGAGGGGTGGAGGGAGGGGTGTTTGAGGGGTGGGGGAGGGTGTTTGAGGGGTGGGGAGGGTGTTTTGAGGGGTGGGGAGGGGTTGAGGGTGGGGGGAGAGGGGTGTTTGAGGGGGTTTGGGGGAGGTGCTTGGGGGATGGGGGAGGGTGTTTGGGGAGGGTGTTTGGGGGGGGTGTTGGGGGTGGGGAGGGGTGTTTGGGGGTGGGGGAGGGTGTTTGGGGGTGGGGAGGTGTTTGGGGGTGGGGGGAGGGCTATACCTGTTCTGCTACTGTCTTGGCTGATATGGTCGGTTGCATGGCTGCTCCGCCCTTCAGGATAAACTCGGCAGCTTGTTGACTGGCGCCCTTGGCCTCCTTGCCGATATTATGTTGAAGATTGATGCGTTGGGCCAACTTACGAGCCAACTCCAGCTTGTCGGAGGCAGAAGGACCGCCCATGGGAATCCCAGACAGGCCATCTCCAGGGGCTGACGACACCTCGGGAGTCTGTAACATATCAAATACCCTCAAAAATAATACAAAAATAAAATAAATAAATAAATAAAAATAAAATATCTACAATCTCATCAAATACACTCTTGAATAATGGTTCCTTTAAAATATATAATAAATAACCTTTTATCTATTTCGTACAATTTACGACGAACAGTTAACTAAGGTGTTTGAAGAAGTACTAGCAGTGATAGCAAAACTCATTTACAATAAACTGGTGAACAGATTAGTGGAGAGAGAAAAAATTATGTAACATGAACTTGAAAGTTAATACGGTAAATACAGATGCAATGATTGTTCCCAAGTTAAGAGAAACTTATGTTCTTAAACCAATCCTAAAATAACAATTATGGTGGAGAACAGAGAACAATAATAATCTGAAGAAAAAAATAATTGTATTTGGAATGTAAGTAAATGTGTGGTGGTGGATGTGAAGAAGAAATTAAAACATGAATGGTAAAAAAACAAAAACATATAATAGTCATAAGAGATGTGTTCACTAATAATAAGAGGTATGTCAAATTAATCATAAGAAATACATCCAAATAATCATAAAGACACAATAAAACCTCGATAAACCGGACTTCAATATATCGGAATTCTCTTTTTTCAGACCAAGATGCTCTGGTCACTAGAAACATTAAAAAAAATAAATAAAAAATACATGTTTTAAGAAATGGGGAAGATAACAAAAAATCTTATGAAATGAACAACACTCATTGAACACTGTACAGCGGTTTAATGAGATTTGCTATAGGCCTACTGAGAACTAAGACAATTGAGTAAGTAAGCAGGCTGGGGCTGATCAGGTGTTGTTGCATTCGTCAGGTTTATTTATTTATTGATTCAGTGTTATATTCTCATATGATTGGCCTCTTATGGTTTATGGTTCATCATGATAAATATAACATCTTCAGTAATGGATAAAAAATACAATACTGTATGGAATTTGTAATATGACTTTTGAAAATACAGAAAAATAAGCTGTATCAGGTTTATTTACTAAAGATGCATTATTGTGAGAGCTTTCAGCAGACGACCAGCTAACAACAGGGGTCACTATAACACACTGTACGGTATAGTATTTGATATGAAGAGACCGTCCTAAGAAGATTATTTACTCCCTTTGAGTGTCATATGTTGGCTCCACTTGGCTACTTGTACACTTAGACAAATGTTTAATGAATAAACAAGGGTATATGCAGATGCATAGTACTGTACACTACAATATTACTTATTAAGTGATGATAAATACACAATGATAGTATTTATTATGTGGTGATAAATACACTGCAATAGTATTAAGTGATGATAAATATTGTACTAATTTACTAAGTGTTGAAGACAAACATTGTGGTAAGCCAATCAACTGTTTGCTCTTTGTAAACAAATGACTCATTTCAGTGTGGGATTCTTTTTTCAGGAAAGCGGATTCTTTAAGGATAATATTTTATCAACCTGGCACCAAATGATCCTAAATTATGAAAATGATGGTGAAATTCCATAAAGAAGTGTTAAAGGAATCTTGGGGGAGGGAGTACCCACCTGTGCTACCCTCTCTCCTCCCCTCTGCTCCCAGATAAACACTCATCTTCCACATACAAAATGCTCCTACACTTATTTTTTCTTATTTTTATCTTTATAGTACTGTACTGTATACAGTTTTCCTTTTATTCATAAGACAAATTCTGTGGTTACTTACATATAACACTTGACAGTAAATAACAATCATCTCGGTGACAACAGTTGTTGACAACCAGACTTATATTTCTGATTTTCAACCCAGAGAGTTCTGTTTCATATTTACTTTTTATTGTTGATGTAATATTCTTTTAATAACATTGTTATACACTTAAAGACCTTAGTTGTTGAAGTGCAGTAATACCATAACATCAACTGATTTTCTTTAAACAGTTCAGATAAGCAGTCACTTTTTTCGGACTGGGGTCAGCTCCAATTAGTCCAATTTATCGATGTTCTACTGTATGTCAAAATAATCATAAGAGATGCATTAACTAATCATATAGAGATGTGTACAAATAAAAGGACCATTAATTTCACGTTAAGAAAGAGACAGGTGACGTGTGCAAAGCATAGTCAGACTCAGCAATGCTGTACGGGTCAAGAGGTACAGTACAGAACTATAGACACTTAGAGTAAACACCAAGAGGCTTTGAAAACATATAGGTGCTAGTGGAACAATGCTAAAGTCAGCTTACATGGATAGAAAGCACTAAAATACACTAAAGATGAGAATGAGAGAAATACCAAGGATGAAAGGAAGATGAAGGAAAATGGATAAAACTGAAGGAGGGAAGGACAGGAGAAGACACATGCCAGGATGTATGAATGAATGATATCAAAAGTCAAGACTCCAGTGAAATAAAAAATAGAAGGAATGAAAAAAAGAAGAAAAAAAGAACACATTTAGAGAGGAAAGTTAGAGCGTCGTGGTTGCTAATCCTCAGACACAAGGTTAACAACTCGACTAATAGATATAAAGGGGAGACAAAAATGCATCAATATAACAACTGCTACATGCATACAACAGACATACATACATTACAGCGCAAGTGCTTCACAGCGTCTTCAAAATACAGAACAATATGTGTCACCTTTCATCTCCACACTGAACGACGTGATCTTGAGCAACTCACTACACAAGGCAGAGGAAGGAGAACACGCGCCAAGCAAGCACCCGAGGAACAAAGGAAAATGCTAATGAACACAACTAACCACCTTGATCTCCTTGACCGTCCTCTTTGTGTTAAGCATACTCTCTATCTGCTGGTCAATGTCCTGTTCTATGTCCTCGTCATCAGAGTCGGCCAGGCCCAGCGCAGCCTTCTCGAACTTCTTCTTCTCCGAGGCAAAGTTCGCCTCAGATTCGTCGAACTTGTAGCCCTTGCCGTGGAAACCTCCTCCAGTTTTCACCTTCTTGCCTTCTCCCTCCATTTTGTGTTTGTATTCATCATAGAATTTCTTTAAATGACAAAAGAATAAACAATTTAGAAAAAGATTATTATATACACTCCACCTACACTCATTACATCAACAATGTTATTATCTTTACTCTATTCCAAGATGTGTGTGTGGGGGGGGGAGGGTTTCAGGGGCAGCAATAACTTAAAAAAAAAATGGAGAAAATAAGGCATAGATGTGCAAGGACTCAAAAAATTGCTAAGAATGACACACACACGAACTGATCACTATAAGAACAGCCTAGTCCCAACCATTGTAAAAATTATAAATAACTTTTAATCAACAGTATATTCACTCCCAGTCAATCTTACTTTTTGCACTGTCACTACCGATATGTTGAAATGCCCTGTAGTTTGAGCTTCTCCCCACCAAGTTATTACATATCATATTTGTATCACTTATGTCACTTGTATATTATTTGTAAATCAAGAGACCCATTCCCCAATTATGTAATTGTATATTTTCAGCCTTCCGGCTGTCATGCTTTTTCAAAAAAAACACACACACACACAATTCATATTCTTAATTTATAAATGGAGTATGGTATACAAGTAGCCCCCAGGCCTCTACATTAATTCACATAATTCCACATCTTTATTCTTCGTATCAACTTGCAACAACACTAAGACCATGTCTCTAAATCACAAGTCCCATTCAAAGTGTACATCTTCAACCTTCCAAAATAAAGAGATCAATTAATACCTAACTTTACCAGTAATGAAACAGCAAGACATACCTGAAGATCTGGAGGGACGGGAGTGTCTGACAGTTCCATAGCACGGATGAGTTCACCACCGTAGCGAGGTTGGTCTTGAGTCAGGAAGGTATATGCCCAACCCTTATTACCTGCACGACCAGTACGGCCACACCTGAGATTAAGAACGGCACGTTAAGGTGTTTCCCTCCCCAGTCATCCCATTCTGTGTCCCCTAAACCACTCAAAACAAAAGAAAAAATGAATAGTGGGAAGGAGATTGAATGAGTCGAGTATAGACCACACTACAGGACAGCAGGAAGCAATACACAAATTAGGACAGTTAGTTTCCTCTAATAACACCAGATATTTAACTCAATATCAGTATAATGGTAAATAATTATATATTTATCAGTCTTACAAAAACAGGTCATCCTTATGTAGTATATGACTAGCAAGGAATATGAAGTGATCCCATACAGGTAAACAGAGAAAACAAATAATGGGAGAAATGTGTCACACTTGGTGCAGATCACCCCAGCAGCAATGGTGGGCAAGAGAGAATAAAAGAATGAGAAACACATCATATTTACCTATGAACATAATCTTCATAATGATTAGGACAGTCAAAATTGACCACAAGAATTAGTTGCTTGACGTCTAGGCCACGCGCTGCAACAGACGTGGCTACCAGGATTGGCACTCTTCCAGCTTTAAAGTCCAAGATTGTACTGTCTCTGTCTATCTGGTCAACGCCTCCATGCAGCACAAGTGCCCTGTATGAGTGACTGAGTAGGTCCTGGCCAAGAGAGAAACAATATATCACGATTTCATATGTAAGAGCCTGAGACAACATGTCCTATTAAGAAAAAGCATGATGTCACATTAATGAGCCAAAGTTCTGCGTTTTATTTGTCTATCAAATAAATAATAAAGAGCACACAGTCACTTAGATCATGATGGCCAACACACCCAGTACAGTAAAGGACAATCACTACAGGAGTAAGAGAAGTACCCAGCCTCCTCCTCCTCTCCTGCAGATGGTGACTTTCCCCTGGTCACATGCTCTACACAGCCTCTCTCTTAGTGCTCCACCACTCACTCCAAAACTTATAAGTCTACCAAATGCTGATGCTCTCAAAAATTTTCTACCTTTCATTTTCTTTTCCTATTTTTGTCTGGAACCTAACTAATTACATATTTCCATTTAAATCAATTGAGGCATCTAGCACAGCACAGACAAACTCACCTTCCACTAGAAAATCTGCTTTTAATTGTGTTAAAATTTCCCAGGCTTTAACTTTCAATCTGGCCACCAAAATTTAAATAGAGAGTACCTGCAGTGGAGTGGAAACAGCCAGAACACGCACTCCAAGTTTATTAATACATGTACTGTAACATGTATACAGTACTATACTGGTATAATACAGGTAATCACATGACAAGGCACTTCATTGTTCGTGTTATTCTTGCCTAAAGTGCCTCACATCTAATAGCCAGTGAGTGTTAAAATAAATAAATAAATAAATAAATAAATAAATAAATAAATATATATATATATATATATATATATATATATATATATATATATATATATATATATATATATATATATATATATATATATATATATATATATATATATATATATATATATATAGATATATATATACTCACCTTAAATAATGAGTCCGCATTTTCCTGCTTGTCCACAAATATGATGATCTGGCCGCGCTCGTAATACTGACCAAGGATCTCAAGCAGCTTGAGGAACTTCTGGTCTTCGTCAAGAATAACTACTGCCTGTGTCACATCCTTGCACACTACAGATCTTCCTCCAACCTGGACAAAGACGAATGATGCAATATTATTCAGTACTGTACAGTAATGAAGCAATGTAACAAATCATTCTTTTTTATTTCTCTCTGGCAAGACTCTTAACAGTATCATTCTGGGTGACTGACATAATAGTACAGAACAGTACAGTAAGTACAATACAGTACAGCACACACACAGCTAGTGCAGTCTACCAAACTCCTGGGTGTAACTATAGACCACAAACTGGACTGGAAGGCCCATGTAAACAACACTATCAAGGCAGCTTCGTACTGACTCTACATGCCAAGATGACTCGGGTCAATTGGGGCACCCACGCCAGAGCTGAGGATTATCTACAACGCATTTATACTCCCAAAATTAACGTATGCGTCACCAGCCTGGTCGTCTTCTCTCAACTCTACCCAACAACGTCAGCTAGACGGTACAGAAGACGGCCTACAGAATCATGCTCGGCGCAGACTACTCCGGCTACAACAACGCTCTCTCCACCATGGAAATGCCATCCCTCAGTGACCTCCACCACCACGCACTATCAAGGTTTGGTAGTGGACTACTGCACCATCCTCGTCATCGCCACTTATTGCCACCTGCAGTACTCCGCCCACCTCACGCAGTCCGCCACTACAACAAAATCAGACCATAAGAGCCCGCACTGATAGATATAAGAATAGCATCATCCCATCTATTGTTAAAATAATAAACAGCCCTGTAAATGTATTGAACGTATACAGTATTATTATGTCTAAATCACATGTAAGTTTGTATATTTTCAGCCACCGACTGCAACTCTATTTATAAAACGTTTATTATTATTACACACCTCGCTTTATTCACTGTCATGCCTTCTCTGTAACTGTGTTCTGCTAGTCTTACCCTTCCACAATGTACAGTACAGTATTTGCCACCCAACATGTGGTACTCAAGTACAGTATATATTCCTACACACACAACTCTAAGATTGTAAACATGGTGAAAATGGGGTTACATTCCAGGGCTCCATAACATTACCAAAAATATACTTAAAATGCTGTACCAACATTTATTTGCAGGCAAAAGTTTAAGGACCGCCAGCACAGAGGTCTCAGTATGGTCAAGGTTTACAAGTAATGCAGTTCATTACGTCACAGAAAATTTCATGGTACATTAACATGATATAGCAGGACCTCACAGTACTTTACAGCTCATGGGGTATTTTCCAGTGAATTCTATGATATGAAACAGTGGAAGGTGTTGGGTGTATGCTGACTACCTATGTTTTGTACCCAAGTTCACTGGAGTGTGTGCGGATTGGCAAATTAAATGTTACCTAAAAGTTAGCAATGTACACCGTAAATATTAAAGATTGGGTTCTCAAAATGGCCGCGAATAGCCAAATCCGCGAATAACATTTGCTGACCAGGGTGGGGGGTACATTTTTACTTGTATGCAAAGAAATGTATAATCCCTTTATGTGTATTCCCTTAGGACAATTATTTCTTTTACCTGTACTGTACAGTATTGCATGTGTGTGTATAGACAAACACACACAAGCACATACTATAAGAACAGCCCAGTCCCAACCATTGTAAAAATTATCAACTCGTAATCAACCAATGTACTGTATTCACTCCCAAACAATCTTACCTTTTTGCACTCAATCTTACCTTTTTGCACTGTCACTATGTTGAAATGCCCTGTAATATAACCTTCTCCCCACTTAGTTATTATATATCATATTTGTATCACAAGAGTGACACCCACAGACATATTTGGGTACATCCAGGGTGTTATCCGCGAATAATAGAGAACCGCGAAATAAAAATCCACGAATTATCCGGGCATGCTGTATCTAAAAAAAAAAAAAAAAAAAAAAAAAACAGGGTCAACGCGCACACACACCTCCTCTGTTGCAGTCATGCATCTTTACAAGCCACAGGCCCCAGTATACCCACAATAGTAGTCACACTAGTAGTTTACATACTGTGAGATTTATGACTTAAGTACAGGTTAGAAATACAAAGAGCTTGTAAATTTCCACCATGAGATAATTATGCCAATTCGTTTCACAACTTACCATAATTTCAATAGGTTTTGTGAGGATCTTCTTGGCCAGAGCTTCTACCTGGCGTGGGAAGGTGGCCGAGAACATGACAGTCTGACGGGCGGGTTGTATATTGTCAATTATTCTCATTACCTGAAGAAAAAAAAAGTTACATATCAGAAAAACTGAATGATATAATTTGTGCAACCTCTATAAAGTACTACACCATCAGGGATGTTATTACCACAATCAATCAATCTATACAGTGCAGTACAATACTACACAATATATTAAAAAATGTTTAAGAGTATTTGTGTATTCTATAAGTAATGTTCATAGTAGCTATATAGAAGCCGCTGTTATGGAAACTTGAGTGTCGAGGAAACACGTACAGTAACGGTAAACCCTCCTATTACCAGACAGCGGTATAATTCTTGTAAACCCTGTCTCTTATTGGGAGGATTCTGTTATGGAGAATATCTGGTATTGAGTAGTCTGTTATTGAGAGGGGTTTACTATATCCATTACGGTACAGTACTCTAATGACATAATTAGAATCATTAAATCACTCATAGTCTTGGCATCAGGATTGACATTATCCCACAAGACACCACCAAACACGTGATTTATGTATGTTATCTTATCTACACAAACCTGAGGCTCAAATCCCAGGTCAAACATGCGATCAGCTTCGTCCAGCACTACGTAAGTCACTCTGCGGAGGTTGGTGACGCGTCCACCGTTGGCCGCCAGCATGTCGATCATCCGGCCCGGAGTACACACGATAATTTCTGCTCCACGTTTAAGTTCAGCTATCTGTTCTGAGATTCCTGTACCGCCATAGACGCAACAAACTTTCAGGTTGTTTTTGGCAAATTTCTTACATTCTTTACCTGTTGAGAGAGTTAACATTGTCACTAAAAACACCAAGCCACTATTGTTTTTATTGTTCAATTTGTACATGTATCTCTATTTTTCTGGCTAAATAAATGTTAATATATCAATACCAATAACTTAAATACATTTTTAACATAGAGTAATTATACTAGACTCTTTGTGCATTAATACAATTATGCCAGTAGGAAATAAAAACTATCAACAGTGAGATGCGAAATATAGTAATTCCTCCATTTTATGACTAATCACTCGACCGGAGATTCCTACATATGTAATACCTAACTTATTTTCTTAAGACTAAAAATTCCAATATTCTACCTCCATTCTGTATATAATGAATTGTGGTAATATAAGTTATGAAAATGCTGTACCATAAAGATACCATAAAAACCATTTTGTCCATGTAAAAAAACAAAAACAAAAAAAATAATAGAGAAATGCAGTGTAATTTTCAAACAACTGGGCCGGCCTTTACTGATTAATTTCATGGGTTCATTACTGACATTGTGTGTGTGTGTACACTACAAAAGATCATAATTATTTACCCCATCTTACAAAGCAATGACTACAAACCTTGGCTACATACCTTCCCAGCTGATTGTATCTAGTTATTTCTGGGAAGAGAAAGTAATCTGCCCATATCATCATTCAAATAGTGTTAGTTCAATGTTAATTAAATGTACAATAATCGACATACAACCGAGTTTAGTGAGTACAATACTAAATCAATTTCGTTATCGATGAATATGCATGCACTGTACAGTTATGTATGTATCTATGTATTTATTTATTTACAAAGAGTGAGACATGGGGGATCAGTAACACCTCTTAACGTCAAGGACTAATAGTATAGTATTTCACTGAGCATAGATGTTACACTAAAGTCGTCTATCTTTGTGTTGTCTGTCATCAAGTAGTTTCTATAAGAATTCTTGAATTAGTTTTACATTATATTTTATAACCATCTAAAAGCATTGGTGGTCATATCATTTGTATACAGTAAGAACAAAAAACAAAAATGCAGCAACCAAGACAGTGATTCCTATAGTGTTGTAGTCAATGAGAGAAGCAGTAAAAGTTATCAATTAGTAGAGTACTTACCAATCTGCATGCATAGTTCTCTTGTGGGGGTCATGATGATAGCAATAGGGCCATCTGTGTCTTCCAGGGGCTGCTGGTCCACGATGTGGCGGAACATAGGAAGGAGGAAAGCCAGAGTCTTCCCCGATCCCGTCTTGGCAATGCCTATAACATCCCTGCCCTTCATGATGGCCGGAATAGCCTGATAATGAAATAAGGAGAATTAATCGCAATATATATTATTTTGTAAATAAAAAAGGATTAAGCAACTCATGTTTAGGACGAAGATCACAACCATTAAATGAACCAAGATTACGTTATTTTGAGACTGTAACTCTTATAGCACCGACTCTTTGAACAATGTTTCGTAGAATATACTCATACACTTATCACATTTGCAAAATTAATATTAGTACTATTGCTAACACCTAAATCAGGCACTTGTACTGTATATAAAAAATGGACCTGCTTGGAATGCACTCTAAGGCACTAAAAAAGGTATGACTGCTGTAAAGACTACACATTAAAGTTATGAACTAAACCTTCATTCTTACCACAAAAACAACACATACTGTACTGGATACATCAAAATGAAGACAATATATAATAAAGTGGGTAGACAGTCTTACCTGTACTTGAATGGGTGTTGGTTTTTCATAATTACTCTTTTTTAGTACATCCAGGATCCTCTTACTCACTCCACACTGGGCCCAGGTCTTGATAGGTTTAGGGCATCCTTGACCTTTCACCTTGATGCCCTCCAGCTCAGCTCTGCCAGGATAATAAACACAGTAACTATGTGATAGAGCTCTCAGGTGTAATATAAGATACAACATTTTAATAAAAGGGAAAAAATCTAAATCTAAGAATGGTTAGTACTATTAAAATTTTCCTTGATAGTGTCAGTACAGGACATTTATAACAGTAAGTTCTTGCACTGAATCACCTGAAGATTACCCTCCCCAGCTTATTTCACCAAAGATTAAACATCCTAATGCTAAACTAACCTAACATAACCTAACCCAAAACTAACAGTATCTGGAGACTAATCTTCAGGTGATCCTTAGAAGCTAGAATTATGAAAGGTCTCATTTGTGGTCACACACTCCATACTCCCTACCACCACCCCCTTCTGCTTCTCTCTTATCCATTCAACTCGCCTAACATTTTTCAATCCCACATATTCTTCACTGTATGTCATTCCTTGTTATATCTCTAAATTCCCATAAAATTCACAGACTGTCCAACTTTACTACTCCCAAGCTATACACAGCTATACATTAGGTGTTCGAATATGTACACCTACAGGCAGAGACCAGCAGAGGGGGTGCCTGGAACATTACCTGTATGCGTCAACATCTTCCTTGCTTAGGTTGGCAATCTCTGGCACTTCCACGTAGAAGTCCTTTCTGAAGGGCACGTAGTCGATAGTTGTGTGATCGACTTTCACTAACTCCTAAAATGAAAGATAAAAATTTACATTAGATAGTGCTTTATGGTGCAACAGGAGGATACAGTACAGTACTTAATATTAAAAGAAAATTAAGATATTTTTTAAGTGCCATCCTCCACAAAATGAAATCTGGCCAATATATTCCAGCAACTTGTATAAACAGAAAAAATAAAATAAAACAAACTGCAAAACAAAAACAAAATATTTGACAGTACATGGCCGGTGAAACACACGGACATTAGGAAAAAAACAAAACAAATGGATGATATTATATACTGTACCTTTTTCCCTTTAGAGTTGATGCTTGCCATAGTGTCCTTCAAATCCTCTCCTTCTTCCTCTGACGAGTACTCCAATGCATCCTGATTCTGCTCCATCAGTTCCCCCTTCTTCTTGGCGTTAACCCTCTTGGCCATACCCATGATAATAACCGACTTCTTCATTCCTATAATTTCATTTCCTATTGCTGTGAGAGAAGGAGGAGAAAAGGAAAATAGGATCATGTGAAAGACTAGCCCTCCTACTTTATGTCACAATAGTCTTTCTGTTGATTCCTGGTTTTCTGAAGATGCAGTAGTACAGTGTTAGATTAGGTTAGGAGGTGTTATAGTACAGTACGAGTATAGGGCTAGGTTAGGTTGGGCTAGAATAAATTAAGCCAGATTACGTTAGATGGTATTAGTACAGGGATAGGTTACATTAGGTTATGTAAGGTGTTATCATAATATAGGGTTACACACACACAAAAAAAATAATAAAAATAATAATAATAAAAATACCACCACCAAACACACCCACCCAACCATGCAGACACACACCCACACACACCACCTACAATACTTACTGTGTGACTTCGGCATTCTTCTCACACCTCCCCGAATGTCCACCCGGTTAATCTTGCGCACCTCTTCCTGGATGCCGGACATGAAGGCATCTAGAGGATCGACTTCATCTTCCTGGGGGTGGTGACACATCATCCATCAACATGTTATTACAGTACAGGTGAGGAGGAAGAACAAGCATCAACGTCTTCATGGTGAATTATGTTAGGAGAATGTCTGGGGTAAAACTATGGAGCATCTTCTTTCACATGATAACTAAATACTGTACTATACCTTGAAGCTAATCTAACATAACTTAACCCAACCTAACGTCATGTCAAGAAACCCAACATGACTTAACATAACCTAACCCAACTTAACCTAGTCCAAACCAACCTAACCAAACCTATTCTAACTCAACAAATCTAACCTAACCCCTCCAAGTAGCATTAAGTGAAATAAGCTGGAGGCCTAATCTTCAAATGATCTTAAATTATATACATTACATTAGAGAGTTAAGTTATATGATTCTAGCTAACTTCGTTATCTTACTGTACTTGCACAATAAGTCTTGCAGCATATTTTATGAGAAAAAATATTATGATTAAAAAAAAAAGTGAAAAAATGAGTTTGGCTCGAAGGTATAACGAGTATAAAACTGTCAAGAGATGGTGATATGGAAGGAGAAGAGAGAGAAGGTGAAGGACAGAGGTGATCGTGGTTTGGTTAGGTAAGACAGATACAACGTGACCTCCACCTGCAGACCATAGAGGGTGGGGAGAACAGAGAGATTGAAAGGATTTACATCAAATAGCATGAGAGCAATTGTTAAAAATCTTAAATGATAAACACAACACAGAACTACTCTAAATCCTTCCCAAGATATAAGATTTTTCATTTATGATTTGCTACTAGACAGCGGATTGAATCACAGTGGCGTTATGTACATAAAGGACATACTGTACAACACTCCTCTGTACAAAACATTAATAATCCCACATACGGTACTCTGTATGCTAAAGTAAAAAACTCCATTTACAAGAATTTGTAGCAATAGATGAGAGGATTTTCCCTTAGGTACACTGACCATCATTTGAGTTAGGTGACTTTGGCTAATCAGACGTTTTATGTTTGTTTCAGATCCCATTTTTTTAATGAGACTGATCACTATATATTTTACAGAAAAACTTAGTTCATATATAAAATGAAAATGTCAATTATTCTAGGGAGTTTAAATGAATTGTAGGACAACATTTGGGACTCTGTATCCAAAACTCAAGTTGACGCTCAATGTATTATTCACAATACTGTACTGTACATGTATCAATAATGTGTCGGGTGTGCAGGAACCCAACTCTGTTTACTGGCTGGGGTTAATTGTACTGTATGCTTCAAGTAACTTCCAAAGCCGATAAACAGTAGAAAGAATGAAAAAGAAGTGACCGACAGTATACTAGTTCAGTCAAATCTATCATCACTCTAAAATATTTGAGAAAGAAAGACAAACTGAGCCAACCGCTGGTGACAAAATACACATAATATGTCAGACGGCAAAAAGCTAAGCTAATAAATAAAATATGCAGAAAAATATAGTGTCTCAAGATGCACTCCTTACTTCGTCCTGTTTCCCGTCACCATCTTTATTCTCTCCTTCCTCCTCTTCTTCATCATCTTCAAGACTCCAAGCTTTTATGGAGACTTTGGGAACGTTGGCTCCCAGGGTTCCTTTCTCCGCTTCCTTCTTGGCCGCTTCTAACTCCCGCTTCTTCTTCTCTGCTCTCCACTTCTCAATACGTTCCCTTCTCTTCTGCATCTCTGCTTCGAGGCGTTTTTCTGCCTCTTCCTGTAAAACCACGGCAATGTTGTCAGTCCGAATTCCTGTTGCCTTACTGGTTAGGTTAGACAATTAAAGAGCTACTTCTGAAATGAATCAAGTTCAATCTTTAAATTTATACCTGGATTTATTTATAATTTTGAGTATAATTTTTCTCCAACCCTTAAGCCCCGGGTTAGAGTGCTGCTGGCATTACCCACCCCCCACCCCCGCACACACACGAGGTCAATTGAACCCACGGCAGCCAGCGTAAAGTGAGAGACGCGTAAAGTGAACAACATAACATATGGGATTAATTGAAATACAGACCGGGCCGACCCCCAAACTCCACTTTTTCAGACACAATACCTAAGTTGTAGTAAAAAAACTTCTTAATTTTATGATGGTATGCACACACAATTAATAATTAAGAGAAATATCAATAATATTAGGTTTTTTAACACTTACATTAGTAGAAAAGATGGCTGGGCACACGGGGATGGGGGGTTGGTTCCGAGGCAGAGGGCAGATTATTGGCCCTCACCCGTATCACTTGTATCACTATCCACCACAGAGGCTTGCAGGGCCTCTTTGTTAAACCCCTCAAAGTCCATACAAGTCCATATCCTCACTATCATTATCACTATCACTGACTTAGGCCGGCTGTGGTGGGTGGCGGGTGAAGAACTCGGTAATGTTTTGATGACTGGGCGACCTTGTGCGCACCCTGCTCGCGCCGCTCTCCGCGTAAAAGGGTACACACACCGCGGAAAGTGAGCATTCCGTGTTCGGCAGGGTACCGCGTAAACGTGAAGACTCATAAAGTGGGACCGCGTAAAGCGAGGGTTGACTGTATATCTTGATAAAATCACACGGGAAAAGGGAAACAACGAAAGCTAAGGTGCTCCATTGTTTCCCTTTTCCCGTGTGATTGGTATATATATATATATATATATATATATATATATATATATATATATATATATATATATATATATATATATATATATATATATATATATATATATATATATATATATATATACACACACACACACACACACATATTATAAAAGTGGCGGGAAAATAGGCGGACGTTCTGGAACATCACCTGGGGCCTAAGGGTTAACAGTATAGACATTAAAGTATACTGTATACACACAAGGGGTCTTTTTACAGTACAGGTATAAACAAGAGTAAAAACATTACAGTATAAATATATAAATTCAAAAACCTTGTCTATTTTGGAGGGATCAAAATCAAGACCCGTCTCCTCCTCATCCTTGGGTTCAGCAGGTACTGGCTCCTGAGGCTTGGGGGGGTGAGTTAAAAGCTTGATCTTGGGAGGAGAGTGTGACTTGCTCCTCTTGCTCCTCTTCCTGTCCCTGTCCCGTGACCTGCTCCTGCTCCTCTTCCTGTCCCTGTCCCTGTCTCTGTCTCTGGACCTTGACCTCCTGTCCCGGTCTCTCTCGCGTGACCTGGACCTGTCCCTGGATCTTGAACGTCTGTCCCGGGATCTAGACCGTCGCCGATCTCTGCTGCGTGACCTGTGACGGTCTCTGGAGCGAGATCGTCGGGTTCTACCCCGATCTCTGTCTCTATCTCTCTCCCTGTCTCGAGATCTGTTGATGGAAATATTTAACAATGATTGGCCGTATGAATCAAACACATACATTTGAACATTCAGACCTTTTACGCAAACGTGACTAAAATTTAGCTCTAAGCGCTGCTATTCCCTACACTGTGTATGACTAGTAATAGTAAATTACCAAAAGAAAGGGGTTTATAACTCACCTTGACCTTCTGCGGTCTGGACTTCGGGACCGACTCCGGGACCTCCTGCGCCTGGTTGAAGAACAAATATATTAGAACATTCATCAAAGTAACTAATACTGAACTATACAGTTCTGTACAGTACTATAAAAATATCTCTTATGTTACCGTCTGAACACAGCATCAACATATGTGAAAATTTTTAATCTTGACATCTTTCCCACTGAACAGCTGGGTGACCGAAGCAGGAGGAAACACACAAACACTTATTATTTACGACCGTCCAATCACTTATTGCTGTAACATTCCTGCCGACCACATCACTGTCATCTTTTACTGTCACTCATGTATGTTAAGACGTGGATTGGCTATTGTAGGTATCGTGAATCTAGTCTATACCGAGTTGCTATTATAGGAGGTTGTCGTACCCTTCTGCTTACCTCGTCCTATATCTCCTCTACCTCTGCTGCCACTCACTGATTCTGGCTGGGTTTGGTATCCAGTGTAATATTAATCAGGTTTACACTTTCATACACAATTCTTTCACTTAACGTATGTAGAGGTGGTGAGAGCATATACTTTCTTCCTTCTTACATGTATTTCAAAATATTTATATACAGTACTGTACACGAAGAAATTTCTCCATGGACGATAAAAAGTTTTCTTACCTCTAGAAAAAAAAATGCACGAGGAATATTTTAAATTCCGCAACATATCACCCTTATGAATTTTCCCGTCTTGAATCTTAATAACCCGCCCTTCAGCCATGTTGGAATGTGGCAGTAGCTATTTATATCTACTACTTAAGGAATATTTTTTATCAGTTTAGAGCAAATATATCATTCTCTTCGGTGATTCCTTTCAAATTTATATTTTTAAGAGTAAAGTAGAAAGTAACAATGGTACTTTAGGTTAGGTTAGGCTTGGTAGGTTAGTTTAGTACATTTTATGAACGAAAAAGGTAATGTCTGAGAACAGCACTAATTTTACATTAATAGCTGACTTGCCAATATGTACCATGTTATTGTCTGAATCTTGTGACTGCTTGACTTAATACGGTAATTATTGATGACTGACCCACGGCCGATTTTTCATAGAAAACTATTATGAAAATGCCACAATTTCACTGTCTTTTATAGTGGACACTGTCGCAGTTTGTGCAAATGTGTTAAAAAGTGGTTAGTTCTAAATTAAACATAACATAACCTTAGTTGATATGAAAAACAAGCAGAAGTGTTGCTAGAAGACCTCACCAACCTAACTAGACAAACCTACTAACATTACCTAACTTCCCAGCTGGGGAGCTTTGCCCCTCGGTATATTAAACAGAAATAACTTACTATACGGTGCAATTTTACATTTTTTGTGGATGTGAGAGCAGCCGTTCACACCGAAAGGTTCTTAAGCATACACTGAGCATTGGTGTTGATCAAACCCAGGCGGTGGAGTGTTTTGAAATACGTCAATATGATTGGCTGTTTACATCCTGGGATGAGACATCACCACCGAGAAGACAAAATATTGTGCGCCTTGGTACCTAATTATCTACCAAACAAAGCATTTGCACAAGAAATGATTATCATATCAGAATTCACTGATAAAAATAAAGTAAGATAGTAAACAGTACAAAAAATAACTTGTCCGCGGGTCAGTCGTCAATATTAACCCTTAACACACTTCCCAAACACCTTTACCTGTAGTATGAGTTCTCCCATCAATTTTCCATGGGTTAGGGACTCAGAAATTTCCCTGGTATAACTAATGCAATTATGGTCATGTCCACAAATACTTTTTCTACCTCCTCAGCTTCATAACACACAAAAATACATTCATAGGACCAAGCATCACTGAGTCTCCAAAGTCCATCTTGGTTAGAGGTAAAATTTTAGTTTCGGTCATCCCTGTATTTAGATATCCAAACTAACCTACCCTAACCTAATCTAACCTAACCAATTCCCCAGATGACCAAAACTAAAATAATACCTTGGTTATATTTGAAAGAATCAAGATTTTTTCTACAAGTAATCCGAAAGTGTCCCATAATAAGGTGAAATTTCAATCATGCACCAGTCTTTCTCTTGCTGTTATTAATACATTTGTCGTAATGTTTAGACAATTCTAAGATCCTTTTCTTCTGTGATATTCCCGCCAGAAATTAAAGGTAACCGAGATATTAATTTTTCAATATTATTATATATGGTAGGTCACAAGTGTCACCATTTGTTGTTTACGTCTCAAAGAGAAGGTCTGACCACACATCGCACAGTGCTCCTTACCTCCATGTTGGCGTCTCAAGTTTTTCAGTACCAGAATAACCAGATATGGCTGAACAGGTGGAAAGAGCTGTGCCGACATTGTGATAAGAGTATATTTAATATCAACTGCAGAGTTTCGTCAGAAAAATAGTGTTAGGTCAGGTTAGGTTGGTTTGTTATTATGTGATTTACTCGAGAAAAAAAATCGTTAAGATTGATGGGTAGGGGGGGGAGGAGATCTCAAAAACTATTGATTTCTGACTGAAATGAATATCAAATACGTTCGAAACCCATCAAATACCATCGGAAAAACTTTTTTAATATCCCAAAAAAGTCCGGTGCATTAGTGAAAATTTACCCATAATAACACACACACACACTGTTGTCGACCATTACCTTCGTTCTGTAGTCTACAGTATATCCGCCTGTCTATAGTGTATCCAGATCCCTATGGTATATCTGGCTGTCAAGTTATATTGTTTATGGTATATCAGGCTCTTTAGCTTTTTTTTTTTTACGGGGATTAGCCCACCAGGACACAAGTCACTGACCCACATCAGGGCCTGGAGGGCGAAATATAATAATAATAGTAATAATAATACTAATAATAATAATTAATAAAATAAATAAAAAGTATAATAATAATAATAATTATATACAATAATGAAAAAAATCAATCAATTTGAGACAAACAATTGAGACCCTGCAATTGTGTGTAAATGAGGCAGAAAGTCAGATCACCAACCTGGGACTTGGTCAGAATTTTTGTGATACCTATACTGATTAAGGTATATCTATCTGTTTAGCAATATTGTCTATTGTATATTAAGCTAGATAAAGAGCTGAACCCAGAAATAACAAATAAACAGACAGACATACCCCCAAAACAGAGGAACTTCCCGAGAATTAACAAACCCAGTAAACCCCCCCACAAGTGTTCCAGTCATTCCTCCTCAGCCATATATCTCCATCTTATCTTAACTATCAACCCATATTAACAACTTCGACACAGTTAGGGTGAGTAAATGTGCCTTAACTTACCTGCTATCACGAGACATTAAGGAGAAATAATAATGAGTTAACGACGCCGCTCAGGGCCTCCTCACTACACTTTAACAAACCTTTACACAACAGTGAACTTCCTCTAAACATTTAAGTAACGCCTTAATAAATCACTATTGTCCATTTTTTTTAGATAATATATAGTTTATAGTTATTCATAATCAATTTTGGTTAAGTTTATGTGGTTAATTTTTCTTATTTATTATTTTAAGTATTAGAAAGTCAACAGATTGTAAACCGGATTTATGTTAAAGTTTCCGACCTGTGCTTGATAGTGGTTTATTATTATTATTATTTTTTGAATTGTCGCTAAAGAACCATTATTTTTATACTTATATATCTAAATCTAATAGCCACCCCAGTTACAAGAGACTATGTTAATAATGAGGTGTATATTAATTATTAACAGTTTCTACCTGATCAAATGTCATCAAGATAATAGTCGTTACTCACACGTTGGTAGATGTTAACTAAAACTGCTTTATTTTCCAAAGTATTTTTGACATAATGATATTGTCACCCGTTTGTATATATTTTTTAGATTAATTATACCCAAAGGAGGACCAACTCAGGAGAAGACACACTAAAATACAATTTATAGGGAATACCGTGTCCAGGGTGTTTCTTATCTAGTGTGGCACCAAACATCAGAAGGATATATCCGCATAGTCCGGTTCCGGTAAGTGTTTTGATCTTTGGTTTCCTCCTAATTTACCTTTAACTAATGGCCAACTCAACTAGAAGTTTCCATAACGAGGGAAGGAGGTCAATGACCTGTATAGGATCCCTCCGTTGTTATTACTGGTATGAGCCAAACTTTAACATTGCAGTTGTATAAGTGCATGGCAGAATTTACCGGAGATTTCTGTCGGGCGTTATCGTGTGATATTGTGCTATACTTTCAGGTCAGTTTCCTGTTATTCTATTCTGTGCTATTACCTATATCACTCCACACTTAAAAACATAAGAACATAAGAATGGAGGAAACTGCAGCGGGCCTATTGGCCCATACTGGGCAGTCCCGTTTACACCCAAACCCTATTGCTCATATAAGCATCCAACCTATGTTTTAAGCTATCCAGCGTATTCGTGTTAATGATGATATTTGGTAACTTGTTCCATTCATCCACTACTCTGTTTCCAAACCAGTGTTTACCTATTTCGCGCCTAAATCTAAATTTGTCTAATTTAAAACCATTGTTACGAGTTCGCTCCTGGTTGGAAAGTTTGAGTACCTTTGTAATGTCCCCTTTGTTTAGCCCTGACTTCCATTTATACACCTCGATCATGTCATCCCTCACTCTACATCTCTCGAGGGAGTGCAAATTAAGATGCTTTAACCTGTCTCTGTACCTTACCAAGGGAGACAATAAGAACGTCTACAAATACACAGCTTATGCTGCAGAAGGGCAAGGGTTGATGTCAAGATATTAGTTTTAAAATTTACAAACCCCACAATTTCCACAAAGGACATTACGTATTCGTCACTTGCACACCGGCGACTCAGGGTTGCCTCACATGTATGATTGTCGTTATGGTACAGTACCTTGGTTAAGGGGTTATATTAATGTAATAAATTTTCTATAAATAAAGTCCGCAAAACTTGTAGTTAAGTGACACTGCATCTAAAAGCCTTTAGTCACTGACGGATGGGGTCGACATTTGGGCTGTCCCACGTGTTCAGCAACTTGTGCGCATGTGTGTGTGTGTAGATGCATCAACGCTTTACCTAATGTAATACGATTTACCTTGTCCCATGTGCATTACAGCGAGCAATGTCTTGTGGGTCCCAAGTGGCACCACCTATTATGACAGTCATATATTATGATCACTACGTCCTCAGTTGATTGAGCAGTTAGACAAAGTGCACCAGGATCCCCCCCCCCCCAATACCTTGCAATGTGCCCTTTTTTCAAGCCTGAAAATTTTTTCAAATAAAGACAATTTTGTTCCACACCAATGACTTTGATGATACGTCATAAAATGTTCACGGTCTTTTTTTCAATGTGTTCTGTGGAGGGGCGAACGTTTGGTAACATTTCGCTATCATGGGAAATTGCACACTGCTGTCTATTTAAAAGCATTTTGATTTTGAAGTTGATTATCACTTCCTACATCGAGTGTGAATTGATTTTCACTCTTCGCTGGTTATAACGTAAGCTCAGAGTTGCCAGGTTGGCTTTTTGGGGGCCAAATAACTGGAATTGGCCTTTTTGTAAATGGTTGATTTGAGATCACTGCTTTGGCCTCTTCAAAAAAGTTGGGATATTCTTGGTCTTTTTCGTATTATAGTAATTTATTTTCTCGAAGTTGTCATAAAATACAATACTTCGTTCATTGAATACACCAAAAACTTCTTTAATTCCGTCCTCTAATTATGCTTGTCTGCAACAACACTTCAGCCTTTAAAAGGGTGACCACAGGTTCCTAAATTTTCGGCCTTTTTTTAAAGTCTGGCTTTTTTGTTGGTTTTGTAAAATTACGAAAGCCCAAGAACAGCACTCTACACTACTGTGCAGTCACTTGACTCCCTAATTACCTTTCTTCAAGTTTTGCAAAAAAATATCTGGAACCCAACCGCCCAGTTACTGCCAAACTTAGCAAGGTGGAGGTATATTTAAAAATAAAATGTCAGGGTAAACTTTTTAAGAGTGATGGTTGTCCAGGAATATCAAAAGGGAGGGGGGGGGGGGTCCAAGAAGTTTTGGGTGGGAGAACATGGCGAGCAAAGCGAGCTGGGCATTTTGAAACCATGTGCACTTGATATTAGGAGATATTCTGATTAATAGTGTAGTGGAATTCTCCCCTACAAACGCTGTTTGTCGCTGCCTAGCCGACCCCACCAATTCCCCAGTGTATGCCTCGTGGTCTAGGTCAACCAGCGCCGCCATACACCACGGAGCGGGGGTCAACTGCTAAGCCACGCCTACCCCCGCTATTTAAGACCTGACCTCGTGGTGATCTGTCTCTCTTTCTACCTACACCAACCAGCCAGCAACACCTCCGCCTGCCTGGTGGTCCTCGCTCCTCCGCCTGCCTGGCGGTCCTCTCTCCCGCTGGCGAGCATGGCGACCCACATGCTGTCCTTCTCTGAGCGTCCTCACCAACCAGCTCTCTCTACATCACGCTTGTAACCATGCTGCCTTCCCATCACCAAGCTGCATTGTACATCCAATACAACATGTATATAGAGAGCACATTGTGAGTTTCCTTTCTCCATCCCATCCTGAGTGTGAACCAAACATCTCATACCCCACAAATGGTGACTCCCGAGATTCGCACTCACACAGGATGGAGGAGAAACTGATCACGCTCCCAGTCTTCAAGCAACATGGAAGACTGGCTTATCCACACAGAAGTAGCTCTCATCGACTCTACAACTACAGTTTCTACACCGCAGGTTAGACACCCTAGAGCAGCTCTGCTACTCTAAGCAGACACCACACCAGCTCCTCTTCCTGCCCTAAGCACCACGTCCTACCGACCCCAGCACACCCGTCCTGCCTCAGACGCCGACCCCGGCCCAGCAGTAACCCCTGCCGCCCCTGATGCGGCCTCTGTTCCTGAGTGCGGACCCACACACCCCCTCTTTTCGCCCTCAGGTACTCCCTGCTAATGTCCTGCACCCTGCTGCTGTCGTGGACCCAGCTGCTGTCACGAGCCCTCATCCGCTTCTGCTGACGCAGCCCCTGCTCCTGACCCAGGCCCACACACCCCAGCAGGCGCATCTGACGACTCTGTACCTGCCGTGAGGGAAGCACAACATTCATCGCCTCCACACACCCTTATTCTCCCTCTCTACTCCCACAGATATTGTGTATCTAGACAGTTGTCCCCAGCGACCGGCTCATCCACGCCATCGCCGTTGTCTCACATGAGGCACGCACCGCCCGTTCTGCCTCACATGTGCTATGCAACCCTGCAGACAACAAGTCTCCTACACAGCCTGGAGGGAAGGGGGAGTATTGTAGTGGAATTCTCCCCTACAAACGCTGTTTGTCGCTGCCTAGCCGACCCCACCAATTCCCCAGTGTATGCCTCGTGGTCTAGGTCAACCAGCGCCGCCATACACCACGGAGCGGGGGTCAACTGCTAAGCCACGCCTACCCCCGCTATTTAAGACCTGACCTCGTGGTGATCTGTCTCTCTTTCTACCTACACCAACCGGCCAGCAACACCTCCGCCTGCCTGGCGGTCCTCGCTCCTCCGCCTGCCTGGCGGTCCTCGCTCCTCCGCCTGCCTGGCGGTCCTCTCTCCCGCTGGCGAGCATGGCGACCCACATGCTGTCCTTCTCTGAGCGTCCTCACCAACCAGCTCTCTCTACATCATGCTTGTAACCATGCTGCCTTCCCAGCACCAAGCTGCATTGTACATCCAATACAACATGTATATAGAGAGCACATTGTGAGTTTCCTTTCTCCATCCCATCCTGAGTGTGAACCAAACATCTCATACCCCACAATAGTAATTACTTTTTAATATGCAAAAAGGCCTGAGTACAATACCACATTAAAGAAAAAGTATTGGAATTTTCTGATGAAAAGGGGGGATCCAGATTTCGGACCCGCCCTTGTTGTGAACTCTTGGAACAGTCTGCCAGTGGCGTGACGGCGCCGAGTGTGAGGCAAGCTCATTCAAGACCAGACTTGACTTGACCAACACGGACACAGGTACAGATTCTGGAAGCAATACATGCCAACAATCTGTAACAGACGTAAACCGACCTAAGCGGCTAACGTGCCGATGAGTGGCAAAGAGGATAAAGTAAGAAATGATTGACGCTACAAACGAAACAAGGAAATTTGTAGTGATGTGAAAGACTACTTTTGCAGGTGGTTCACTGAAGCCTCTCAACCTGTTGATAGTGTTGGTGAAATGTATCAACGACAGACATAGGTAGGCGACAAGGAAATAAAAAAAGTTACTTCTGAAATGCCAGAAAATCATTATCATAAAAATCGAGCAATTCCATTCTTCGGTCATCTTTTAAATAAAACGGAAACCGGCTTTGATGTAGTCGATGACATGTGTTGCCTTCTTCTAAATTATTCTGACGGTAATTCAAACATGATATTCTTGCTACTATTTGCGAAAACTCTCTTGACAAAGTGGCCTGCTCTCACCACTTTCTCTGTTAAATGAGTTGAGGTACTGGAAATATTTGAATTCCAATAATGAAAAGCCACCAAGATATCTATGTATTGTTTGTCTCCAGTATCTCGAAGGCTGTGAACACTCTGGAGTAAGGTGCATTAAGAGAAACAGGTTAACAGTGGGGAGGTTGACTGGCCTGGCTTTGATGCTTGTATATCATGACACTGAAATAATTTACTTACTTTATTTACTTAATGGCCACCCACTAGAGGTGGCCATGGTGAGGGAAGGACAGTGGCCCTTGTACGATCCCTCCATTGTTCTTGATAGTTTTGTCAAGGGCTATTTTGAAGCCCAGTACTGTTCTTGATTCCTCAGCTTGAGCTGGTAGGCTGTTCCGTAAGTCTACCACCCTCTGTGCAAAGAAGTATTGGTTGGATAATATTCGTTCTATATGCCATCTTGGCGAGCTTGTCCCCTAGTGTTGGTGGCGCATGACTTGTCATTGTTGACATGTTTGTTAAGAAACAACAGGAGGCTCTTCACCAAACAAATTCTATTTGAATAATATTTATGCCTTTAAATATACATTTTGTTCTTTATAAATAGCCCACTATTATTTCACAGTATTCAAATTTTATTTTGAGTTTATCTATATACATTGTGCTGTTTAATATGTACTTCCAATTTTTAGTTGTAACGGCTTTCATAGTGCTGGAGCAGCCAAGTCACTATTTCTATTTTACAACTTATTCCGAGTTCTTTTAATTGGAAAGATTTGTAGATTTTCATTGTATTGGATCTCATTTGAAACAAAAATAATACCGTTATTCATACTCGCTTATTGGTGGCCTGTTTTAAGGAGAAAAAGATCGTCAGGTGGTTTTTATTTTAGGGGGTGCCTTACTTTCTATGGACACTTTACTGTAATGCCTGGATTTATCCTCATACAGTATGTATGGTACAGTTGACTACAGCCTCTTAGTGAACTGTAACCCAGGCCTCTTAGTGAACTGTTAACTGTAAACCAGGCCTCTTAGTAAACTGTTAATTGTAACTCATGCCTCTTAGTGAACTGTAATTGTAGTTCAATCAGTGTCACGATTATAATTGTTCTTTTTTCTTCATATTTCATCGGTCACCTGAATCTAAAAAACAATTCATATAATCTGCCGTAATATATTTTAATATGAATTTTTTAAATATTGTCACAGCAGCAGCCAAATAAGGAATCAAGTTGTAAAATACATTATATTGTACAGTACATTGTTTATTCAGTGTTGTCAATAGTACTATACTGTACTTCACAACTCGGTAAATACTATCAACATTAAACTGTCAAACTCAGGGCTTCATTCATAGATGTTTACTGCTGAGCATTTGTACACAATACAGGTAGTACTGTATTATTGTACCTTATCTATGTGAAAAGTCTCGGATTTCTGTCATTTGTATCCAGTGGGACAGATTACATTTGTTAACTTGTAGATTTTGTGGAGGATATATGAAACACATTCCTATAAGAACACATATATTTGTATGAATTGAACTCACACCATGGTATAAACGACTGCCCTCAGCGCGTGCTCTGCTACACTGGCGAAAGCGATGCTAGTGGATGGAAGTCCGAGGCTGCTATGGTTTGGTGGTAAAGCAGTTTTGATTGGCTGGGCATTAGCATTTCTGTTCCCCAATGACTGGGCAAAATTTTTTGATTGGCTAGGCATTAGCACTCTTAATCCCTATTGGCTGGTCACATATCTATGGCACAAACGTCACAGCCTGCACAAACTAGGTAAATCTAGTTCAGGCACTAAAGTTCAACATATGACCCATCAAATCTTTATTTTATATCCACATAAAAAATCTTCCCTGGCCAGCCAAACCAAATAATTTGCATCAGGAAGCATTCAAGCGAATAAGCTTTGACCCTACACTAAAAAAAAAAGTAAAAAATAAAAATAAAGACTGACAATGACTTAATACAAAAGATAGGAAGGCATTTCATCATACAAGATGTGCTGCACCTTCATACCAAGTAGTAGACTGCTGTATGTCAGTGCTGGAACTGGACCCCACAGATAACAGCTTCACTATCTCTGTGCCCCCGCGAAAAAGCACAAGTAAATAAGCTCACTGTCCATTAGGAAGTTTTGTCATAGTATATGTCATCTGTAAGATCCACCTCTCATGAGAAACAGTTGGTCAGGTTCCACGCTAACCAACTGTTCCGCACTGCCTTGTCCTTACTACTGGCACTGAAGACGAAAAATACACAAGGAAAAGATAAAATATGAACTTGCAAAGGATATTTAAAAAAAAAAAAGAAGAAAGGAAATTATATGTACAGTACAGGGATATTAATGTAGTCATGTCAGGATAAAAAATATCAGTGCTAAGTACATTGAAAATATTTTTCTTTCCTTGTGAATTAATATTCATAAATCAATATCCAAATATCAAATGCCTAAACCATAACCTTATAATGCTCCAACAATGGGCATAAACACTTATCACAAATGACTGATAATGATTTATACACCTAAGTAAGTGGATTTGTCTACAGATGCCTTACTTGTCACCATTGGCTGATAGAGTGTGATCAAGTGGGTGATCCAAGTAACCAACAGATGATGACACAACATCACCCAATGATGACCGAACGACTCCTATACACCACATTATCACCACTTCCAGTTCTCTTAAAATTACTAACCAACTCTTCAACCTGAGTCCATTAATTAAGTATAATATATTCAATAATACATTATTTCTATTTTTCAATTAAATAGTAATATAACACTTTCATTTCTCAGTCATGATAAATTCTTATAGCACCTACTACTCATCAGTACTGCAACAGCTTTCAGAATCACCAACACCAAAGTGTGTTCAGACAATAGCACCAGGTGATCTCCATAGTTGGGATAGTCAAGTATAGTCTGGGTACAGATGGATTACTACAGTAAGCATCTCATCCACTATATGCAGTCCACAGTAATAAGACAACACTGCATCCTTAACCTGGGCAAAGAATTATGTAAAAATAAGATGAAGCTTATCAGTTACCTTCATCTCTAATTAAAACGGCGGGCACTTACTTAAGGAACTTTTATAACCATTTAATATTATTAAACTTGATAAAAATCAACAACTTTACCATATAATTATAAGCCACAAACTGATTAAAACATTATGACCATTTTCAGAGCCTCACTAAACTAATCAAGATGCGACTGTAAGCTGAACAGTATAATATATATTTATATTTATATATAGTCACGTGAGAATAATTAGACATTTTGAGGAGTTTTTTTGGAGTCACGTTTGGTTAACATAGCTACTGTATCACGAATTGCAGATCCTTAGGAAGACGGGAGACTCCTTTTGGAGTTACGAGTAAGGTATGGAACTTAGAATGGTGGTGGCCCATTAGGGTATCGCAGCATTGGGTCTAAACTGCGAGCAAAATTGTTGGCCAGACTACAGGCATAGTCGTCTTCAGAGGTGGGGACTAGTGTGGCCACTCCCAGCATGAGTAGCATAAGGGCCTGGATGGGGAGGGCAGCACGCATCACACGCCCCAGGAATCTGTAAGAGCGTCGGACAACGCCCTCATCACTGCCATCACCAACTAAACCGTCACTGTTTGGAGCAAAAGAAAAATGTGGTTAGGATGGATGTGTTAAATGTTTAAAGTAATATAATCATTTTTTGTTGAATTGTATATATCTTCAAAATTCTGTTGGAAATAAATTTACCCTCAAAAGTATATCATCAACTGAGAATAAATTGAAAAATAAAAGCAAATACAATACTACAGCAAAAACTCATTCAGAATAAAAAATTCAACTTGTGTAGTATGTAATATAATGAACTACAAATAAAAATCATTTAATATAATTCTACTTTGCGTGTACAGTAATTAACATTTAATGTGACAGAAGGTGCTTGGCAGGTTCCATCAGCCAAGTTGTACGTACTGAGCATCAGAATGGAAGCTCGCTGTCAGGGAGCTGGGTGAGGTTGGCCGCGAGAAAGAGAACTCGGCAGACTCGTACAGCTGGAAAAGAGAGTGCATTTCATGTGCTACGTGCAATGGTGCAAATCCTATTTTTCTCATGCAAGTCTGCAAAATCATATGAATAAACATATATTGTATGGCAAAAAATATGCATTGGGTAAGCTAATAGCACCACTCACCCCTGAAGATGCTAGTGATGCCAAAGAGCTTGTGAAGTCCTGACCAAGCAGTTGAGAAAGCTGAGTCAGATGCTGAGAACACATCTGACGCAGCAGCTGAAGACGACGCGCAAGAAGTGCAAGTCGCTCGCGTACAGCTGCGCATTGGTCATCCTGTTGGGTAGGGAGAAGGTGCTGTGCAGCATCGTGCAGGGACGCTACACGTGGCTCACACCGCTCAACCTCCGCCCGCACGTCGAGAACACGACTAACGCGCTCACGCAGAGCTGTTTCTTCCATGTCCTCTTCAGCTGCTATCTTCAAAAGATTCTCTTCTGTTGTGTCAGTCCATGCAAGCAGGTCAGTAATAGTGGTGTGGAATTCTGCATTCCCCATAAGAGTGGTCTGCAGTTTTGCCTGCCACACAGAAGCTGCAGCACATACTGCTTCCCATCGCTGATTGACAGCAGTTAGACGGTCTCTCACCCGTGTGGCCCGACGCTTATCACGAGTGTGTTCTGCCAGATGCTTGCCGATGACGTTGAGTGACATAATCACAGACTTGTGGCCATCAAGATCCATGAGGAACTCCTGTCATTAAAAACAAGGTAATTTCATATGGATGAACATAAGAAAATGGAAAATGCATATTAATATAAAAATAATAAGCAATTATATGACAAAAGTGGCAAGCTATACATCATACCAACACACTAACCCTGTGGTCTTGGGCAACTTCCTCCAGCTGCTCCATTGGTGTAGGTGGGTTGTGTTGAGTTGATTGGGTGGCCTCAGCATGAGTTAACCATTGCTCCAGCCGCCACATATCATTTTCAAATTGTTGCCAATTGCGTCTGCAACACAGCGGGCACGTCAAGGAAGACGTCTCGCTGCAAGCAAACATGCACATGCACTGTAAGCTACAACTAAAGCATGACTAGCACTGTCAACCAGGATTCCCATCAAATTCCCAAAACTTCTACTGCCAAATACAGAATTTCACTCCAAACTATTTTAACCTTTTTCAAGTCTATGGCAATATGTACATCTGGTTTCTAAGTTTTACCATACACAGTACAGTACAATGTCTGACAGATATGGCTTACACAGAGATGAATGTATATGGTATGAAGGGAAGTTTTCAGCCCAAGAGATAATCCTTCTTGAATGTACACAAGATTGAGCTGGATTAAGTTTACAGGTGAACAATAAGTTTGGGTAGCAACATTCTTCTAGTTGTAAAATGTGGTTGACTTATTTTCAGAAGAATGTGATAAAGTCTTGAAAAATTTACTGGAAGCTAACTCTGTTGTATTCCTAGTATTCACAAGCTACCTGAAGTATTTAATGAATGAAGTACCAGAACAAGTGAACTGAGACAAAGAATCAAATGAAATTCAAGAGTTGGGATCAATAGGGAGGCATATATTGTAGATGTACATTATGATGCCTGGTACCTGAAAGAATAGGTAAGGTATTATACAGTACATGACCCCCGCCCCTTTCTATTCTATCTACAGATCAATATATTACTAATGAAGCACACCATAATAGAGCACAATATATGCAATGCTAAGTATCAATGCTTGTTTTGGATGATAGTGTGTACCATAAATCTAAATATGCAATGCAAAATATTGTACTGAACTAAAAAGCCACTGCCACACACTATATACCCACCAAATGCAATAATATACAGTACTGTAATATGTACATTAAACATTACACACTATCCACTTCAATACTAAAAATACATTTGCTATTAACAGCAATGATTTTTAGGATAATTATTGTAATTATTCAAACCTTTTAATTCATCAAGAACAGTCAAATTTGTAGGGTTTACGCTCTATGAAGTTGTAAAATTTTCAGAACGTCAAACATAAAAGAATAGAAGTCTACAAGGGCACATACTGTATACGGTATCAAGATCATATTAACAGCACTGGATGTCAATAGAGGCTTAAAAGAATTTCAAAAGGAAAGTTGATGGCAATAAAAGTGTTCAGTATTACCTGTTCTCTTTTAGTCTTTGTTGCTTGGCCTGTGCAAGAACCTCTAATTGTTTAAATTCTTCAATAACGGCATCTATTTCAGGGTGAAGTTCTCGTGCTTCGCTGTCATCGCCAGTGTGTTGGACCAGGGAGCTCAGCAGGTCCACTGATGATCGACAACCAGCTAACTGCTTGGACTAATTCAAAAGAGAAATATATCAGAAACTGAACTACAGTATTTTCAACCAATCCAACTGGTTGTATAAATATGAATACAATATACACGATTAAAAGCACTTTAAATCATTACATCTACTCTATAACACTATCTCATGAACACTTACAAAGGAGTAGTACATCTTGTCAACTTCAGCCCCCTGTGGTGTGGGGCACTTCAACGCTTCTTCCAGTTGTGCTAGAAGTCTCTTGCTCTCGTCCAGTGCCACCCGCATCTCTACAGCCAAAGATCTACCACCCACAGCACCAATCAGAGACATGTCTGTTAAACTGAGGGTTGGTTCTAAGTTCTGGAGCTCTGCATCTGACATTAGAGTTACTGTGTAGTCATCATCATCCTGGTCAGGTATAGATCTTTCTTCAGAGAGTCTCATTGTCTCCCGAGTAGTTTCTAGTATCTGGGTAGTGGTGGTGGTGGTGATTGTTGTGATTTGAGTGATATCAATTTCGATAGCCTCTTGAAGAGTCAAAAGTCGACTGTGAATGAGTTTCCTAGTTATCCAGTACTCTGCGAGGCTTTCTTCTATGATGAGACAATCAGATTTACAACTTCTCTGGAACAGGTAAGTGATCATGTTGTCAAAGTCCTTTAGGGGCTTTTCATGCTTTTCATATTCAGCAACAAGTTCCAGAAGAGCCCTCTTCTTGTACTCAAGGTCTGCATGTGACTGATGTTCATATCCTGAGATTTTAAGATCAAAATCATTGAGCCATGACATTAGTTGCTCTCTTGTATTTTCAAATTCTTCATACAACCTTCTACTATACATAAGACGCCTTAAAATGACTGTAACACGGTAACTCAGAATGTGGAATCTTGCATTGGAGGTCTTGACCATCGTTCGGATTTCGTTCTTTTGGTCCAATCCGTTTTCCCTCCCGTAAGGCCGAGCAAGCACTCGATAGTTCTGGTTAAGATTTTCGTACTGAAGCGTTTGGTCATGTATCAATGGCTGTAGCTCATGAACTGTGGCTATCCTCTCCTCCACTGCACTGTATGGTACCAGAGTAGAGGATGACGATATACTCTTTACTCTGGACTCCATTGCTGTTAGCCATGATACAAAGGAGGTATTTACTGCAATCAGTTCCTGCCACATTTTCCAAGTTTTCTTGATGAATACTTTTCTTTCAGCAGAGCGAGTACAGATCTCACCCCATCGCCTCTCCAAGTTGTGGTGAGCCTCCTGCAGGGAGTCTGTGTCACCGTTAGCATCAAACTCTGTACAATCCCGAATGACCATATCACACAGGTTTAAGACAGAGGAAATGGTTCCACTCTGTTTTTCAATCTCCTTTCGAACCTCCTCTTCTGCCTCTAAGAGACGATCTATTTCTTTCTTAGAACTCTCCTGGAAGATGACAGGACTTGACAGCTTTTTCTCAATTAAGAAGAGCCATTCTTTGAGCTCAGCTAAGGTGACCTCAGCCTTGTTGATAGTGGTAACAATGTCTTGAAGCTTTTGCTTTCTGCTGTTACATTTATCGTGGATATGTTTCCATGTTGTCTCAATGCTCTCAACCTTTACTTTCAAATCAGCTGCCTGATCTTCATTACTACAGGATATTAATTCTTCACCTTCAGATGTAAGCCAAAGTTTTTCAATACGCTTAGAGTTGATATCTTCTTGATAGTCATGTTCCAACTTCCTTATGAGAGTATCAATGTACTGTTCAGAGCCACCATCAATCTTGGCCTCCATGTCTTTAGCCCAAGTAAGGAACTGCTGGTATCTGGTGTCATACAATTGCCACAACTCCAGTCTATCTTCTAAAGTGCTAATCCTGAGCCTGTACTGATGAAGAAGTTCAGCCTGTAACTGAGTGACACGCCACATCCTTTGGGTTACTAAACGGAGATCAGCTGGAGTTAGTGAATCTACCATCTCTTCACGAGTGGTTCTTAGCAATGACAGATCCCCACTCAATGCTTCAAGTGAAGCTGTAGTTTCATTATACTTCTTGATAGTTTCTTGCACACTGCTGAAATCAGAAGGCAAATCAGCTAATAATCCTGCCTGTAGCTCACTTAAGATAGAATTGAGTTTGGTGTAAACTTCCTCATAGCGTCGCCACAGATCAGAACTTCTGTTGAGGTAACTCAGCCAAGTTTCCACACCAGCACGCATGTTGGTCACACGCTGCTGGAGGGATGCCAGTTCTGCCTTCAGGATGGAGTGTATACTTGGGTCACAGGATGCCACCAATTTCTGGCAAAGTTTTGCAACATCCTCTACCTGCTCTTCTCCTCGACACAGCTGCTCTAGCAAGGACTGTAATCTGTGAATTACTTTTTCAAGTCGTCTACGAGCAACCTGTCTTAGCTGAAGCCCTTGCTTTTCTTGCTCCAGGGCCAATATCCAGGTTTGCAACTGAGCTACTTTGACTCGATACGTCTCCCACGTGGCAATGGTCTTAAGAAGAATCTGCTCACGTTCACTTACTGTGGTAAGAACAGTTTTGTGTCGTAGAATCAGTTCATGGAGACGCCCCTGTAGGTCTTTAATTCGAGGAGCAGCATCTTCCTGCTGAGCTTGTTCCTGAAGAGTCTGCAATACATTGGTCTGCGTGGTGAGGATGGAACGGTGAACTTGACACAGGCGAGAGGCTTCGTGTAGACCTTCGCGTGAGGCTGGGGCTGGTGCAGTCATCTCAGCCTCCACACTATCCACATACTGTTTCCAGGTGGTTAATGCTGCTGCAAGTTGTTCATCATCACCACCGAGACCCGCCACCACTTGTTCATAACGACAATGTGTGTCACGAACTGCAATCTGCCAAGCCTCTACCACCTGTGTAGGACCACTCTCAATAATGGGTCCACCAGAGCCACCTAAAGCCACAAGCTGGTCCTGCAGCTGTCCAGCTCTTTCTGCTGCCTCTTGGACCCCAGGTTCTGGCAGTGCCAACAGAGTTTGAGCTCCGTTGATGCCAGCTTGTAGTTCTTTCAGAGCAGCCTCCTCTTGTTGCTGCTCCTCTGCATCCACCTGTAGTGCCAAGTTGCTGCTGAGCTGAGTTATGGCCTCTGTAAGGTTGGTAATTCTGAATCCTAGACGCTCAACTTCAGCAACGAGGGGAGTGTCCTGGGCTGAGTCTTCTGCCACATGTAGCTGGATCTGTCGAGCCAACTGCCTCAACTCGGACACCCGCTCTCCAGACCAGGCCGCCTCACCCACAAGCACCTGCAACAACAAAAGCAACTTAGATCATGGTCATTGTTCAAGTATTAAAACAGCAAAACCACCATTTTAATGGTGTGTGAATCTAATTTTCCCAAAATGTGATAACTCATGGTAATAACAAGATTAGCTCCTAGTTTATTTTATATTAAGATTAGTCACCCTAATGCTAAACTAAATTTAATCCCCCCACGTAACATTAGGGTGTTTACTCCAGGTGAAATAAGTGGGCTAATCAATTTTTTGTTCTTTTTTTATTGGGCGTTAGCCCACCCGGGCACAGATAATTTTATGACCCACATCAAGGCCTGGTGGGCGAAAAAATATAATGATAATGATAATAATAATAATAAAACTAAATATAAATATAAATAATAATAATAGTAATAATAGAGCCATGAATAAAAAATATCAATAATGAGAAACAATACTGTATATAGATGTTGTCTTGTCAAAGTAAGAGAAACAATTGAGACCCTGCAATTGTATGTAAATGAGACAAAGTCAGATCAGCAACCTGAGACTTGGTCAAAATTTTTGTGGTGCCAGCAGCAGGATCTACCATTAGACAGCACATTATGCTTCCAATATCTTCCCCAGGTGGTAGTACTGTACCTGATTCCATACTGTTGATATATAGCGCGTACTGTTTTTCTTATAAATTTTTAATAGATTGGTTATTTGGCTGATTTCATCTTTTTTTTTCAATACGGTACTGTATAACCAAATAAGTACCTGTATTGCATTGTAAATGGACATAAACATGGTTGCATTCACTGCTTTGTATAATTTGATGTATTTACTGCACTTGACACATTGGTATATTTTTTAACCATTAGCACAGAAAAAATTGAGGGTAGGATATACAGTAATAATAATGGTGGGGGGGGTGACAAAGAAATGAATGAATCTTTATTTTGGTCAAATCAAAGTTATTATAACTGACACACACACACAGCTCCTCCCCGACGGGGTTAGGGACCTAGATCCAGGTCGTAAGTCAAAATGGGCATAAGTCAAAAATGCTTAAATAATACATAAAAAATCTAAAATGGGTGTCTCTTTTTCTTCTCAGTACCACAAAACTCTCACTTTTAAGCTTGCCAGCCATTTTAAAGTGAATTACAAAAGAAAATTTTGTCTGTGTACCGACGTTGGGACTCGAAAATACGTAATTTGGCAAAAAATTTTACGACTGAGGCAGGTCCTAAGTGCAGGTGGTCGTAAGTCGGGGAGGAGCTGCCCGCTAATGCCCGATCAAAGCGTTAGCTCTTCCCATTCAGGGTGTCACATGCACAACTCAGCAGCAGCATCTGCGCAGACAGAATAGCTAACGCGTTAGCTATTCGGTGCATCTAAAACGCCTTACCTATAGCAGAAACGATTACTTACTACAATAACCAAATTCTAAAATGTTCGCCGAGCATTTTAAACAATCATTGTATATCAGTAAAAGAATATAAAATTAATCCAGAATATTTCTCGTAAAAGTCTGTTGTGCTTCACTTTACTGTATTGTCAGTTACACAACAAATCAATAATTCTAAGAAATGACACAGAAGATTAAATAAATTATGTAACGTGAACCACATACAGTATAAAATTTAACAAAACATTTCCATTCTGTGACGGAAATCGGGGATTATTACGTGCCACTTGTTGCATGAACAATCCTGAGATTACTGGACACGGAGTGTAATCATCAAACGTTACAAAAAAGTGAAATATATTGTTATCTATATAAGTACTGTTATATGATACCACCATTCACAATACACAACCAGAATACAGTACAGGTACTATCTTTATAACTTAATAACCTTGTGAGTCACACCATCTCGGGAAATATTTATTTCGTCAACCACAAAATCACTCACAATAATATACCAAGATACTACCTTGTACTTAAAGCACCTAAAAACCTAGCCGACATGATGTATCCTGAGAAATACAAGAAAAAACACAAACAGTTGCGCCACTAACCAGAATACTCTTTGCACAACCCACCCCGGGAATAACTGCATTACAGTTTCCATTCTCACGTATTAACACCTTGAACAAATTACTTAATACGTCGCCTATAATAGCTAACTCACTTTTCCACAAGTGTCGAATGCACCCTGAATTTCCCACAAGTGTCGAATGCACCCTGAAAATATTGTAAGATTTTAAAAACCAAAACTCCAGGGACATACATAGACAGTAGCTCAGTTAGATTACAAGAAGAAACTACTCTCGGTCAAACCAGCTAAATGCACTGTGTAGCTGAGGTCAGAGCTGGGAAGTTATGTCAAGCTTCGGTTAAAATACCATATAAGTGTTTGACCCTCGCCAGACAACGCCAATTAGGTACAGACCTATGTTTGGGCAAATGCTGTTAAGTATAGACCCCAATTTGGGCGAGGACACCTACAAACTCTATATTGGGTAAGTTGTGTTAGGTATAGTCCCTAGTTTCAGTAAGAGCAGTGCAAACCCAAGCAATAGTTGAAGCCAAAGTACAGAACCTCGTGCATAGACGACTGACTCGAAGTACAAATCCTATCGAAAGTAAAGCCATTGAAGTGATAACAAGGTCTAATGTGTGAATCCCATTTTAAATAACACAAGTTGTGATAATCCCAGCTTAGGTGCAGATAAGCACAGTAATGCCAGCGCCGAGGGGTGGGGAGCAGGTAACACCAAGCAAGAGGTTTCAGTTTTCGACAATCACCACCAAGGTCACATGATGACTGCCTGTAGTGGCTGGTAAGTGGCCCCAGGCACCACAACACGTAAGTTCAGATATAATTTCTTAGCATGTTTATCTTCACACACGATCTGTGTGTATAATTTATCTGAATACCTGTACCTTTATTTGAAAAATTAAATAAAAGCCATATACCTGTGAAAACTAAATCGTTTAAAGATAAATACTGTCTCAAGGAGCTCAGACATTCAACAAGAGAAATAGTCCATGAATATATACAGGTAGGGAGTAATTATGGGTCAGAGGTTAAGTGTAGTTTGTAGGGTAATACAACATTGAAGGTTAGGGCAAGTTTACACATCTGGACTGTGGAAGGAGAAGCTTCCTAGAAGGGAGGGTCACAACACAAAAACCCCAAAAAATATACAAACAGCAGGTTAAGGGAAGATGTGTTTACAAACAGATCGGGTTATAAGGAGAGAGAGAGAGAGATTCACAAAGACCTAGGTTACGAGATGAGAGAGAAGCCCACAGAATGGCAGACTCAAAAACAGGTATAGGGTACCACCCATAGTGACCAGGGATGCCTAATGTGTGGGTGAGGAGAAAGGAGCAGGTCCCAGAGCCGGGGATTCCGAGGGATGAAGGTGGGCGTGGAGAGGTTATGGATAGGTTGGTTGGTGATACGGAGACGAGAGAATTAGCTCTGAGGGAGCAAGAAGGGTACAGTACAAGGTAAAATTCAGAAGTGGGAAATATAGGAGGTTGACAGCAGGTGGGCTATATAGGAATGTAGCGTACAAGCCTTATATAAAGACGGGCAGACAGCTCACACAAGGGAAGGAACGTAGAGATACAAATCTTGAAGATAAACTTTGTAATTGCAAAACTTGTCGTGTGCGTATTTTTTTTTCAATACAGTACAAAACGAAACAATGGAGATTTTGAAGTTTGTAACACGTAAATTTTCACACTAAACCAGAAGAATGGTGTTTCGAGCTTAATACTGGAAAATATCTTTGTATTTATGAGTTAAAATATTCCCTCCCCTGAATATAACTAAAAGCTAAACGCATCATCGTAACCCTGCGTGACTGATGTGCAGAGTACGTCGCACTCCAAAAAGAACACAAACGTAATATTGAATTACAAAATTTCAGTTCGCGATAAAACCTCACACCGGAAATGACGATATGATTTTAATACAAGAGACAACTGGGACAGGTAAAAATACAAACAAAATAAATGATGCGTTAGGTAAGATCTTCAAAGCTAACAACACTATCAATGTGCGACAATACAAATTTCACCACATTAACGATTACCACTGATATAAATGAGTGGTGAAGTGTTCTCTATTGGTACCTTATTGCCTTAACACAGTGTCTGTATAGTTAACTAAGTCAGAATTGCTGCACGCGACACTAAGAAAATCTAGAAACGAAGTTACTACAAGGCCGACTATCAACTTCCAGCTCCAAATATCCGGCGAGGATGTGATTATCCCCCCCCCCCCCCACCTTCGCTTCCTTTGCCCTGAGACAACGACCGAGATTATTATTAACAACTAAATTCCTCCTCTATCGCCTCACACACGTACAGCATAGCACAAACCATCACATAAAAGCATAACAACAGTAGGCTACGTAATATCGAATACTATGCTGTTGTGAAAGTGGATTGATGAGATGAAAATTTACACCGTGTGATGACCTATAGTTTATTTACAGTCACTTCACCCCATAATCAATAGTTTATTTACAGTCACTTCACCCCATAATCAATAGTTTATTTACAGTCACTTCACCCCATAATCAATAGTTTATTTACAGTCACTTCACCCCATGACCAATAGTTTATTTACAGTCACTTCACCCCATAACCAATAGTTTATTTACAGTCACTTCACCCCATAACCAATAGTTTATTTACAGTCACTTCACCCCATAATCAATAGTTTATTTACAGTCACTTCACCCCATGACCAATAGTTTACTTAGTCACTTCACTCCATAACCAATAGTTTATTTACAGTCACTTCACTCCATGACCACCAGTTTAATTAGTCATATCATCCACCTCTTATTTTTTTTTGGAAAATTCAGACTAACTGTTAACTGTATCGTATCAAGTCAAAAAAAAACTAAAAATATATATAATTGAGACAGGATAAAACGGTGTCTGTCTCAGTAAATAGGGTTTAGGTTAGTTAACGTTATGAAGTTTAATCCTAAGGTGACGCGAGCTAGGTGAATTCCCAATCCTTATGGGATCCGTATTAACTGTATTCAAGTATAACAAACTTATAAGATATCACCCTCTTCGCCCTATTATATAATCGCGTCTGTCTTGCCTGGGTATAAGAACTACACTAAGACGATAATGTAAATAGCAACCATGCTTCAAAATACAGTATCATTAATACCGCCAAATTCAATCTATAACTTTCTATCTTATGAACTTACAACACCAATAATGGAGACTTGTATGTCGGGTATAATTGTCTCGAGTGGCACGTCAGACCCACCCATAGATGCTGCCGCCGCTCTGTTGAGCAAGTAGAGACTAGCGGCCAGACTCTGCACCAGACTTCTATTCTGTTACGGTCATCTGTACAACTCTCCTTGGCGGGTATCTTTATTTACGTGACTTCGATGACCTCAGACCTCAGTGTTAAGTAACACGGCAACTCTGATGTACGTCATAATAAACAATGTTTATGGGTGCTTTATGTCTGTATGGGACGCGCCTTGGTTATATAACAGTAACTTCGAAAAATGCAAAATAGAAACTCTAATCATGCATTTTCTTAATATAATATTTAAAAAGGCTTTTAATTGTTTGAAGCATTTGTGTTTTTATAAGTAAACTACCGATACAAATAATGTAAAAAAATATAGAACTTTACAAATTAATTTTATCACAAACCCTGTCTCCTTTTCAAGCAGAGCTAGACTTTCACCGCAGCATTTGGTCAGTAATTTCACCTGTGGGGAGTGTGAGATGGTGAAGTTGTTTATCCTCCCTCACGGACAAGTGCGTGGCGGCGCTGGCGGACGAGCAGAAGGGGGGGGGGTTGAATCGAGGTGTGTCGTCACCGCCACGAATACTTCCATCCACTCACATCTTAGTATTCACTCTTAACCATGACGCCCTCATGCACTTAAAAAGATTTTAATCTCACGGATACTACTATGACAAGCTCGGTGCCCATGCCACAACATAATCATCCTATCAAACAACCACATCCCTGTGGCTAAACTCCACTCACAACTTAGGCCTTGCAGGTCAAACATCTGTTGGGAAGGAAGGTAGTTAGCTGGCCACATCCCCCAACCACTGATAATGTTAATGAATTATTTGGGCTAACCACAGCCAACCCTAAGGGCTAGTACTGTTTGGTTGACAGACTGAGACAAGCGCTCTCTAATCTAGTAGGTGCCGTCATGAAGTGTACCATTCATAAAGGGGCCAGGCTGGGGGGAGGGGGGGGGGTCAGGGTGGCACTATAATGTTTCTGAAACCCTTCCTAAATATTATTGATTCGTGACATATTAGATCTTAATCTCCCGTATAGCGTTATATTGTCTGGGGGTCTACCTCTCTCTTCCATATATTACAAGTCAATTAGTTTCCCCATAGTTATACAAAATATACTGTATTAGAATCAATATTAATAAGGAAAAATACTAACATAACGAATAATAACAATGAAGATTAATTAAATAATAGCCGTAGTGGTAATATATTAAATTCTATTAAATCTCCAATAATCTAACAGTCTACACACACACAAAACAGATAACGGTACGTTGAGAAATATCCTCCTATTCGAGAGGTATGCTATTACTAGCAGTGGACTGACGGACGGTGAGGCGCGCGTGGGAGAGCTCAACAGCTGTTCCCCACATCCTCAGACGACGCCCACCAAATAGGGATGGGGCACCAACCTCTATCTCCACCCCCACCACCGACACCACTACCCATGAACGATATACCACAGTCAATCCACAATCACAGAAGAGTTAAACATATTACCTAATCTTCTTGTTAAATGGTTAAAGGTAGTATAAGTCATTACTGCCTCCTCACTAACCACAACTGGTTGTCACTACCAATCGATCACTCATCTGACAAAAAACAAACCACACCACCACCTCAGCGGGCGTCAAGCAGCGGCCATGTTTTAAGTCATCATGCTCCACCTCCCACCGCAACTCGGTGTATCAGCTGTTGCTCCTCCACGCCTGAACCAATACAGATCATCATCAACAAACAGCTTCACTTAATTGCTCTACCATCAAGACAAACAATGCTCGTGTGCGACTGTCTCTTCACAAAACACACTCGTCCAACATTATGACGATTTTTTGTGTGTGTTGATAGCGTCGTCACAATGGTCGATCTGGAATTTACAAGCTAACCCAGACAACATGCGGAACTGACATAGTTGGTGGTCACGGACTCACGGTCCACTACCCAACATCGCCCAGACCTCAGAAGTTCACAGTTATCTTGCATCATCCCGACCAGTAGAGCGCACTCGTATCTTACATCACCGCCTAGCCTAGTTACTCTCTATGCATACCCCGCCACTCAACGCTCTTAGCCTAGCTAGGCAGATGTAACTAATCCAGAAAAAAGTCATAAAAAGGCACGGAAAAAACCTAAGCTAAGCTAACCTAACTTAACCTAACCTACGTGCAATGTCACCATATATATATATATATATATATATATATATATATATATATATATATATATATATATATATATATATACACACACACACACACACACACACACACACACATATATATATATATATTGTGTTGTCAATGTGTATAAGTCATGTGACTTTTTTCCTGTGGACTTTATTTCCGTCCACCGATGTAACAAGTACCACAAGCCAACCTTACTCTTATTGTGGCCTAGCTAGTATATGTACAGTACCTTGTGCCACTAGCAGCCTTGCCCTTAGTTACACCGTGTTCCACTAGCCAACCTTCCCTTAACCTAGCGGGTCAGACGTACCCTGAAGCAGTATCACCGTCAACTTGAGCCAAGCTGGCCAGTTATACCAAGCAACAACATCCACCATTACCCTTAACCCAGTTACTCAATTATAACCTGCACTTCACAATTTGCCTAAAAGCTCAATATACAGTTAACGTAACTCATAATTCAATAGCTCATATGTGCCCTGCCGCGTTCCTCAGGGAACCTCTGTATGGTAACTCTTCCATTGAGTCACGTTCATGGATAAACTATAGTGTACTAGTCTGTTAATTATTTACTTCGTAGTGTTACCACAGTATACCAACCTAGTAACCCTGAACACGGAACTCTTCGGAAAACAAAATCTTGTTATTTGACGCCAGTAGAGTAGAACACTTTTTGGCAACGGGCACGACCATGTTTGATGGTAGTGAATGTTTGTGTGTACGCGTGCTGTTTAGATTGTTAATATTTGTATTTGTTCAGAATTAGGTACAACCTAACATTTACATAACTGTCCCAAGAATATTGTTGGCTATTGAGGAATAATGCTTTTACAGGTGTCAATTTAACTATAAACTTTGTATTAAAAATGACTATGGTACAGGCTGATACATCAATTATGTAATACAGACAACGTACCGTACCATATGAGAATGACTGCACCTGACTATAATCGAAAATTAGTATTTTGGAGTTCCATTACTGAACCTGAATATATTGTTTAATTATAAATAAAACGCGCCCAATAAGGATGTACTGTACATGACTAACTGCAAATTATCTTAATGGACAGTTCCCCTCACACAACAAACAAACACAGGAGCTCCACACCACCCCAGTAATAGAAGGGATAATGATCATTTTCCTCCCCCCAGCTGGGCAACACAACACACCGTTCGTTACTAACACAATACCACGCGTTATGACCTTAAATGCTTTCATCTTCTAGCTGCTAAGGCCTAGTAAATGCTGTAACACCTTCTAAAACATACTTTTGCCCCCGGTCAAATTCAGGACGTACCGGCGTTATCTATGCTCTTGTTCCCTCCTTCCGTTACTTAAAACAGGGTTAGGGAGGAAAGCCAATAACAGGTGGGGAGGAAGGGGGGGGGGGTGTCGGTGGCGTGGTGTCGCCGGATATCCCCAAGTGACGGGAAGTCTGGTTGCCCTGTCCCACAGCCCTCCCATCCTTTACCCCACCACATTAAGTCTTCCTGTTCGACCCCACAGCCCATCACCAGGCCAGAGGTATGTTAGTCTTCCACATTCCTGAAGCCTTACAAGCGGTGTGTGTAGCCTAACCTGGTGTTTCTCGACTAATGCACGTATATACAGTGCATCCAACACATGTGTATCCAGGAGCAAGCAAATACTATAAAGCAGTACTTGGCTACACCTTTAAGTCTGGTGCCAAAAGGGGAGGGGCAAGGCAACAAACAATCCGATTGACAGCGCAACATCCGGGTGTTTTTATAATCACGATGATGAAGACGTTCGTGACCCCCCCCTATCCCACCACCACAAACATCTTCACCTTCCTTTTCACCTCCTCCACGCCCCTTGCCTGGCTAACACGACACCAATCCAAAGATGCGTGCATTTGTGTCATTCCTCTTACACATAATAGAACATATATGAGAATTATCGTAATATCTGCTCTTTCTGTTGAATTTCTTAACCACGCATATAGAAAAGGCAAGTATAAGAACTAAGAAGAGAAAAATAATAAAGGGATAAAACAGCGCAGAACCACAGAAGAGAGACATCATCGTTCTCGCCTAAATAACGTGACTATTGTTTAACCTGTAATTATTGAAGGGCGGGACGTAACGAATTAAAATACACACATTTTCCAAGGATACAGTCAAGACTATCCAAGATACCATCTACACTATCTCCAGCAGATGAGGTTTTATCTTCAGTAAAAAAAAGAGAGAAAAATTTCGCTTTGTATTGCAGAGCTCATGACCGGCGGTGAGAATGGTGGGCAGCTTATCACTAAACTCTGGCTATAAGTACTCCATCCAATGTGTTGTACTGTAGTTCTTATCATGTAGCATATACTACCATTTCGTTCACGATGCTTTCCAGTGTTTTTACTTTTAATTTAGAATCAAGCTTCGAAGTAATAAATATAAGATAAAGTACATTAAGCCGTCAGTGAAAGGCCAGCGTGACATTTTCTACTGGAGCATTTTAGCTACAGTTTAACCTGACAGTTAATTCGACTCGTTGCTGCAACCACTTTTGTAAAACATGCTCGAGGAACGGTGATGGCATCATTCAACAGCACTGTCGGTCGTTGTTTCATAAGATAGCCCCTGATAACTGATTCGTCTTTAATCTCCCGTACTTTATCTCACAATCCTCCCACCATGTGTGACTCGCACCATATGTTGGTACAAAACAACCAGCTGGTTTTTACTGTCCTACCACTACTGTAGGCTCCGGGGCCCTGCTGCCACGACAGTCACTATCAAATGTGAAGCTAACATATACAAACACTTCTATGTTTACATCTTCGCTGTTTTGTTTTTTTACGAATCAATACTATGCATATACCTGGATCACGCGCACCTACAGTGATTTATATATATATATATATATATATATATATATATATATATATATATATATATATATATATATATATATATATATATATGCGTGATTTCTCGACTTCCTGGTGCCTAGATCATCCGGTTCCTTCCTACATCCTGTTCGTCACAACAGGTACTGTCTCTCGCTATACACACTTATTTGATAATTAATTAAATTCATCCTGAAATATTCGTTACTCAAGTCTCTTTGAACTTTAAACTGTTTGGCAATAAAGGTAATTTACCAAATCCTCTTTGGAATAAATTAAATTTAAATCGCAATAATTTCCTACCAATAATGTAATGCATTTTTTTTATATAAATCATTACTGCTATTACAAAGATAAAAAAAGAAGTGTGTATGCGTGTCAGCCCCTGGTTTTAACACGGTGCTACTGTTCACAGTTCCAGAACATTGATCTTGTGTGCTGCCTGGTTTATCAGTCAACTCATTTAACCCAACGTCTACACCAGCTAGCGTTTGTTGTTATTCCTGCCTATTTAATGTTCCCTTGGTGATAAAAATGTGAATTATTACAGTAAGCTATCATTGCCTGTCAAAAGGTTCATGATTTTTCACACATTTTATTCCTATTACAATAACAGTGACTGCTGATTTAAGTTTCTCACTGTAATATAGCCCGTGCCATAAGCAATACAACCTGTCATAAATCACACGCCCTGATATGTACAGAATTCTAATGTCTGCCATTTATACTCGCGGTGAGCAGTGAGATGGATCTATGAAGTATGCCACTCCTTGACCCCTGACGTGACGTGTACCTTTATAAACTAACGTATCTCCGACTCATTCTGGCCCACTCGTCATCCTGTAACACTGTGTTCTTAGTTTGTTATGTTTATTTTAAAGCTGACACGCTAGGGTCTCCGCCTAGTTGCGACACACTACAAACTGTATACGACAAAGGTATTATTTGAAAAGTATTCCTATTTGCCTATTCATTTGCATGTACATCCATGTACAGTACAGTACGAGCATGGGCTGTGTATACAACTGTTTCTCCATATGCTCTCCCCATTCTGAACAGTACGGCTTCCCTGTGTGGCAGCAATGGGCATGACACTAGTGAGTTGATCTGTGGCACTCCTTGGCAGTGGCATGGCGGCCCCGCATATAGTATTGATCTGCGAGACATCTCCGCAGCAGAAGCAGCATCCCTCCTGCTCTCACCAGCTCATGTTTGGACCCCGCCCCTGTCTCCTTCACACCACCTGTGACCCAACAAACTCTAATATTGTACAGTACTTCAGGGTACGGCGCGTCACGAGGGGATCATTACGTTACAAACATTCTTAAACATAATTTTATTTTGTAACATGAAAATATATTAAAATAAATAATTGACACTGAATAAGCAAAATTCCCGACACTGAATTGTCAACATTAAGTTCAGCAACATGTACACGCAGCGAGCACGAGGGAGGGACAGGTGTACGCTGAGCACAGCTGTTGGTCCACGTTGGCTCTGACGGTTAACAAAAAAAAATGTAATATTAAGCAGCAGTATCATTAAAATGATGTATCCAAATCATATACGGTGGCAAACCTCTTAACTAAATTTCTAAATATCTTTTAAATATCCTCTGTACACAAACAGGAATTACGGCTGGGTGACTAGACTAATCTTAACGGCCGCGGTGGTTCGTAACGCAACGGGCTTCTGCGGCGGTGACGTCATGTTACACTCATTGTAAGGGATGAAAAGGTTGGCCTATCGGGTGTGGCTGTGACTGGCGACAGTATGGATGGCTCACACACTCAATAAGTGGTGAGGTGCCCGCGATCGATGACATTCACCAATGTCTCTCTTGCCTTGCTACAACCTCCCGTCGTTATTACCACTCCCAACAACATGCACAAGGTCTACCATCCAGTTCCTGCCTAACATACAACAATGTCATTCTATACATAACCATTATTCACTTTGAGAAATGCCTATGTCGGCGGTGGCCACTCGTGTACCCTGGCGCCCGTAACAACGAGAAATATGGAAGTTACTTTCCCCTACATACACTTACCTTCATGTTTCTCTTTGGACTAACAGGTAGTTCCCCCATGTTTAAAGCCTTATGTTCCTTGTGAGATACGTTGCTGGTTCCATAATCACATTTTATTCGTAACACCCAATCACCCTACGTGTTCCCAGTGTCCCTTTAAACTTTCACATGTTTTGGTCGCCGCCCACGTCCTACCACGACGCATGACGACGCTCAACTGTTAGAGCGGGAAATATGGGTTTGGCTCCGGGGGCCGCCGCGCAGTAGTTGCCAAGTGCTGCATAACTCGGCTGTCCAGGGATTTTCTCTGGGCTAATTCTGGTTACAGTTCTTTCATTTGTAACTATTTTCGTTTAGTGAGGACAAGGAAAAAATAGTAGCTTGTAGTACGGTGTTTAGTTACTTGCACGTGGCCAACTTTATACAGCCGTTGGCCACCGGTCAAACTTTGTCATGCGCATACAGAATTTCCCATGTTCATCCATCACAAGGGAGGCTGCACACTATTCGTTCACAAGTTAAAAGACCTAAGAAATTAAATTTCATTCACCTTACTGAAATACCGAGGACCACCGAGCTAATAACGAAACAAAATGAAACACGGACGCGACATTTCCTATTAGTGTATTTCACGAGCGCGTGTGAGCCATATGACGGGACAGTGCATGTGCTGCCTTAAATAATGTCTTTGTTTACATAATTGTGTCTGGCGCTAAGCCTAAAGAAAATAAGAAACTAAACTGAATGAACAACACACTCGAAAAAGGATGAGCGTACATCTGTTTAACATGTGAGATGTCTTGTGTTACCAATTAGTGCTTTCTTAACATTTATAGCCAATATAAAGTCGCAACATAAATTATATAGTTTTAACCAGCCTCTGAATATAGCATGGCATTTCCCAGCCCAACAACTGAGGGAGACAGGGAGTAATAAACTTTGGTTTGTAAGCGAGGGAAAAGTGGAGGAGACGGGCGCACCCTTGTGGCTGTGGCCCAGGTGAGGCGGTGACGTCATGGCCGCCGCCGCTGCTGCTGTCAGAGGTATATTTGGGTCCGACCAGCCGGCTCCTAAGGGCAGACCCATCATATTACCCAACACAGAATGCACCTTCTCTCTCGAAGACTTTTCCATCCTTCCCAAGAAACCATTGTTTTTGTGTGATACTCGCTGCCAGACGACACCACCACACACCATGGTAACTACCCAGCCAGCGGACATGCCAGGCCCAGCAACTGGTGGCCTCCTCCTCGTGTGGTTACGTCAACAGATAATGGTCGGGGAACGTGTCTAGTTACCATCTCAGCTTCTCTACACGTTCCCAGCTAACTGACTTCGTGGTCTACCGTTCCAAGACCCATAATAGAGGTTTAATGGGTCCACGTAGCACAAGCAGTGGGAGGCGTGGAGGCGAGGCAGCAGCAGAGCTCGGCGGGGTCGTGTGGACACAGCCCCCCGCGTCACGATTGGCTCGCCGGATGGAGTTTCACACTTGGCCTCTAATGTTTGGCTCGGTTGCACAACTTCAGTTTAATGGACTCTTGTCTTATTACTAGGCACGAATGTTTTCTCGCTCAAGTTGGCCAGCAAACTGTACTATTATTAATACCAGAACGAAGCACATGATGTTCGCGTACTAATGCTGTATTACCGTTCCGGGTATATATAACTATGAAGTACATAATTATGCAGTATATGCACTAACTTATGCACTTCCGAACAACGTGTACCGATGTCAAAGTTTCACTATATATATATATATATATATATATATATATATATATATATATATATATATATATATATATATATATACAGTATATATATATATATATATATATATATATATATATATATATAAATATATATATATATATATATATATATATTTATATATGTATAATTGAGCTGAAGTATTTGTGTGTACGTGTGCATACCCACTTCCAATAAAGTACGTAAGTATACACAGTCCATACAGTATATACACCCACACTTGCACCCAAGGACATGAATCAGACTCAGAGAGAACTTGACAACAAGAGCACTGAAGGAAAGTTTCTATAAAACAAAACAACACCGCGTCCACCTCCATCAGAATAATTCGTTCTAAGAAAATATGAAAGCCAACTTCACCCAAACGTTCAAGGGGAGAGTAAAGAAAAAATAATTACCAAGAAAATGTAAACTATGAGAATTTTGTCTTCTAAACGCTTACCAACAGCAAGACAAGGTATGGTTAGGTTAGACTTGGTTAGGTTCAGTTAGGCTAGGGGTACGCTAGACTAATTAAGATTAGGTTAGGCTGCATTAGATTAGGTGTGGCTACACTATAAAGCAAACTAGGCTACGTTAGGTGGCACTATAAGTTACTCAAGTAGGATTAGGATCGGTCTGGCTCGGCTTTTAAGTTAGACTAGGCTTTGTTAGGAGACACTTAGGTTAAGGTTTCTACGAATATTACCATACCGATATAGGCATTCAAAATCTTAAGTTAAAATATGCAACTACAACAATTTTATCTTGAACAAACAACATTATGACAACCAAAACGATGCTTTCATGTGTATGAAAGAGTACAGTATATAAACTACGTATACGATACCTTCTTGTGCATAGAAGACATTCACACCGATAAGACCTCCTCGTAGTCAACTTCAAAACGATACTCCCACTAACACCACGAATAAAATACAATGAAACAAAAGACAAACGCCGAACAAGGCAAGGTAGCAGCGAGAGGTTGTCGAGATACACAAAAGACGAGAGCTGAGACTGGTAGGCGGCGGCGGCAACGGTGTCACGGGTCAGCAACCACCAGATGACAGACACCCAGAGTTATTCATGTTGCATAATGACTCCCGGGTGATTAACGAGGCGGCACGATTCATTCTGTCATTTCCTCACTGTCGCCCTCCCCCCGTCCTTAACAATTCCGTGATTGACACTGTGTTGCCTTTCATGATGGACTGTCTAACGGTGGGTAACAGGGAGGGACAGACAGACACAGATATATATATCAAACAATGTACTCAGGCAACCTAGAGAAGGAATGGTATACCTCACGATGCCTGACAGGTAACCGGAAGTAGGTGTCGGGGGTCTATTTTCAGTGAGGAGTGTTTATGAGGGGAGGGGGGAGGCGGGTCTAATGGCTTTAAGACGTGGAGAGGGAACTAATTCTAGGACTTTTATACATAAATCTGGGGCGGGGAATAAGCATACAGAGCTAATTGTACATACATGGGTCAAAGAAATAAGCATAGAGCTAAATATGTACAGCATATATGGGTCGAAGAGGTAAATATACAAAGGTAAATATATATACAGGGGTCGGAGAGGTAAGTATACAGAGCTAATTGTGTATACAGGGGAATCTGTATGTTCCTTCACCTTTCTCTAATGAAGGCTTTTGTTAAACCACCAATGTATGTAATAAGTCATTTATGTCCAATGTATATTTTCAGCCTTCGGGCTGCAAACTTTTTCAATAAACAGTTTATTATTATTATTATTATTATTATTATTATTATTATTATTAAATAGGGAAGAATATATATTTTGTGTTGGAATAAGTACATACACTTAATATAATGTGTGTGTGAGGGGGAGCACATGTACAGACTCGTGGGGCAACAAGAGGTATTCATATTAGAACAACCTGACTCATGACCGGTATGTGGCGGGGACGTGCGCCAGAGGGCCTGTGTTTACATGTCTCCCCCCCCGCCCCTCCTCCTCCTCCTCGTCTTGCAACATATGCCAACACCCATGTTCTGTTTATCTACATGCACGCCCTAACACACACACATTTCCTCCTCCCCCCCCCAAAAGCAGTTGAACAGGAAGAGACGCACAACCTCTCCTCTCCCTTTACACAACAGTAAAGAGTTTGTAATATTCGAAACAACTGAAATTTGATCTTTAAAATATCATTGTTATGGATAAATTATCTCCCACTATCGTACACACACGAAAAAATAACAATACGGTTTTCTGCATTACCTACTGAGCAAAAAAGGTTATTTGTAATTTCGTGCAAACTCTTAGCTGGGTGACAGTAATGCGTTCCTTGGCCCGAGGCCCACGTGACGCCTATCCCAGAGCCAGAGGGAATGTCAATCACGCGTTCAATAAGACTCACCTGAAGACTAGACATTACGGAGGCCTCAATCTACCCGCATGACAAGGTATCGACTCCTGGGGAACTGTATTCGGCCAGCGAGGCAATTATTGGTGGAGTCTTGGAGGTCTGTCATCACACTAGTTCCTGTAGTGTAGTGTAGACGGCTCCAACCCCCTCCACGCTACCACCAACCCCTCCACACTGCCACCTACCACTTCCACCCCTCCACACTGCCACCATCTCCTGCCTCTCCACATTACCACCACCACCACCACCACCACCACCTATCCGTTCCACACTACCATCTTCCACCACCTCCACCCTGCCACCGCACCACCTCCAGCACCTCTTGGCCTCCTCTCCCCTATCATCTCCTCCTCCTCTATCCATCTTCCTCATGCCAAGCCATTTTTACCCCGAGAATTGGAACTGGGACACTGAAGTTAATTCGAGTGCCAAATGAGAGAGAGAGAGAGAGATAACAATTTGAGAGAAAGAAAGAACAATTCGAGTTTGAGAGAATGAAAGAGAGAAAGAAAGAGGTTAGCATCGTGCATGTCATCACAAATGAGCTTTACATCCTCACAACACGATCTACAGTATTTTCCTCTTGTCAAGTCCTCATGTACCTCTTCCAATCATAAGAAAACGTAAAAATAAAAATAAATGATAAACGTGTTAGATTGCATTCACACACACACATAAATTTACAAATATTTCATACAGATTTCTATGCCAACAAATCCGGATTGACGTAGACACTTAGACGAACGAGATCTACAAGTCAACTACTCCTCATGCCAACAAAATCCCGATTGACGTGGACACTTACACGAACGGGAGAGATATACAACGATACAGTCAACTTGCTCTACCCATCGCTCTCACTACCATATTAAGCGAGACTCGGCGATAACAAGGAGCGGGGACACCGTCTTTCCACGATGGTCCCTGGAACATGCCCATACTTGGCGGTGACCGCGGGATATTAAACCTTAGTGATGCCTCGCCCCGTGGAGAATGCTAATTGGATGCCGAGGAGGGACGAGGGTTACCGAGGAATGCCAAGGAGGGACGAGGGTTACTGAGGGATACCGAGGAGAGCCGAGGGATACCAAGAAGAGCCGAGGGTTACCGAAGAGAGCCGAAAGATACCCCGTGACCTTCGACAAAAAGCAGATAGAGGTGGAATGTCATCGGCGACCAGCAGCAACACACTCTTGGAATTAATGAAAGGAGGTGCCATGAGATTGATAGATAAAGATAGATTGATAGATAAATAAGTTAGGTAAGATTAGGTTAGGCAAGGATAGGTTAGTTAAGGTTAGGTTAGATAAGGCTAGTTAAGGTTAGGTTAGATAAGACCAAGTTAAGTTAATTTTCGTAGTTTAGCTTATATTAACCAGTTAGGTACATTCTTAAGACTATAGTTATGAGAATTGTCCAAGGAACGCACTCCAGAACAGATAATAATGACCCTAAATAAAACTAATATATACCGTGTAACTCCGAGGATTGGCGTGGCTGGTAAGGTTGTCAGGTATTGTTTTTCTCCGTCTAATTATTTATCGTTATCTCTTCCGCCTTGATCTTCTCACACATCCTCTCTCATTTCACTACTACTAACACATCCTCTCTCATTTCACTACTACCACCTCTCTCTCTCTCTCTCTCATTTCACTACTACTACCTCCTCTCTCTCTCTCTCTTTCTTCGTCTTTGATAGTAGTTTGATTCTTGTATCTTTATTCTTGCCATTTTTTTAAATATATTTTAAGTTTAGATACGTTAACGTAACCTAATTTTTTGCCTATATTACTAAATTAACCTAACCTAACCTAACCACACCTTGCCCAAACTATCCTAACCATGTCGAGCCTAATCTAATCTAACCTAACTTCACTTAAACCCAACTTTGTCTAACTTAACCTAACCTTGTCAAACCTAATCTAACCTCACCTATCCTAACCTAACCTTGTCAAACTTAATCTAACCTTGCCTATCGTAATCTTGCCTAACCTAACCTAATCTAGTGTTTGCTGTTCGTCCTGTAGTGCCACCACATAACACGCCTTAAAATAGCCCAGTGAGGAGTGGGAGGGATCGGGTGACACCAAGACGGCCCCACCAAGTTATAGGTGAGCCTGTATGAACGGGGGGTGACCTACAGTGCCAGCAAGCATGGTGGGAGGGAGGGTGGGTGACGTCAGGAAGCAGGGAGGGCAGGAAGGGAGGGAGGGAAGGGAGGTTATGACATCTGGTGTGAGAGAGAGAGAGAGAGAGAGAGAGAGAGAGAGAGAGAGAGAGAGAGAGAGAGAGAGAGAGAGAGAGAGAGAGAGAGAGGTGTGACGCGGTGCCTGTGAGGGGAGGAAGTGGGCCAGGGTCGTGGGGGCCAAACACACACGGGCAGGTGAGGACCCCAACACGAGTGCCAACACGTCATGAGGCACACGTCACTACTCCTCTCCCGTGACGTCATTGTCGACACACGTGGAGGAAGGGAAAGCAACAGAACGAAAACAAAACACGGAAGAACATTTAAAACCACGACACAAATACCAATCAATATGGCGCTGAAATTGCACACAGACTATACTAGCACTTGGGAACCCTCTGAATTTCTTCGGGACAGATCAACCAACACACAAGTACAGTATATTGTCCCCATCCACAACCCTTATCACGCCACCCCCATCCCCCACCCACAACCCCCAATCATCCAACATCATCTCATCATCCACCCACAACTACTCCCTTTACCCATGCACCCCAACCCACTTCCCATCATCTACTCCCCACAACCCACATTACCCACCCACAGTCACCATAAGACATTAACATCAATAGGAAAACAAATTAGACACGTCTAGTTCTCTCCCCACCCTCTTCCCAATCTCCTCCCCTCCCAACCCTCTGCCACCACCGTTCCCCCAACCTTTTCCCTCCCCACTATCCTCCCCTCCATACGTCTTCTCCCCACCACCCTTTTCCCTCTTCCCAGTATCCTCCCCATACTCTTCCCCCTTCTCCCCACTACCCTCACCTCCCTCTTCCCCACTCACCTGTTTTATTTACCAATGACTCATGCTCACACCACTCAAGCTTAAATAAAAAGCAGATACGAAGCTTTTTTTTAATACTGCAGTGTGTGTGTGTGTGTGTGTGTGTGTGTGTGTGTGTGTATGTGTGTGTGTGTGTGTGTGTGTGTGTAAGGTCACCAGCTGGCTCAGGCAACAGGTGGTAGGTGACTAGTCCATGTTTTCACTCACCAACAACACACTGAAGGAGACTCGTTTTCTGGGATGATTATCTATCTATAAAAGACTCTGTGTAACTTTTAAGATTTTCTGGGTATGTTTAAAGACTTTCAGGGTATCTTTAAAGACTCTCTGGGTATCTGTAAACACTCTTGGTATCTTCAAAAACTCTCTGGATATCTTTAAAGACTCAGGGTAAGACTGGGTATTTTCAAAGACTCATTGGATATCTTTTAAGACTCAGGATTACTATCAAGACTCACTGAAGGGGAAGGGGATAGTATCCTAATAGTTTAAAATGAATACTTAAAAAAAAAAGAAAACTATGTCAATATGAATGAATGAATAAATAAATAAATAAATAAAATGTAAGTAATAAAAAAACGAATAAGCATAAAACAAAAACAAATCAGTACAAAGCAAAATCGAATCAACACAAAAACAAAATCGAATCGACACAAAAACAAAATCGAATCGACACAAAAACAAAATCGAATCAACACAAAACAGAAACAAAAACGAATCAAGAAAACAAACGAATTCAATACAATCCAAACACGAACCAAGAAAACAAAATCGAATCGACACAAAACAATCCCACACGTAAATATCTTCTCCATGTCAACACTGTGCTATTAGTGTCAGCGAGCAGTGTGAAAGTATCTGTGTGGTGTGGTGGGAAGACAGGGGCAAAGGGTTGGGCCTATAGGTAAGAGGGAGGCGGTGTTTTTAATAAGATGGTTAGGTAGGGGGAAGGAGGTGGTGGAGGAGGAAGGGGGGTAGATGGAGGAGGAGGAGGAGAGAGGGAGGGTGGAGGAAAGAAGAGGGAGGGGAGAAGAGGAGGAGGAGGATTTAAACGACCCAAGATGGACCTCTAAGCCTGGAAGTAAGACGTTAGCCAATAGCGAAGAAGAAGGCTTGACTGACCCTCCCTCTCCTCTGGCTCAAGGTCTGTCTGTCTGTCTGTCTCCTGGCGTTCTTTTTGCTTTTAAGAGAGAAAGAGCGTGTAAACAGAACGTCACAACCTTCACACAAGCTCAACTGTCCTCTCCACCACTAAACGACGAACGACAGACATACACTCACACACACTCGGTGACACACACGCATGTCGGGATGTCACGGCCAAATGCTACCTACAGTATTCTGCCGTGGTCCGTCTTGTGTGTGTGTGTGTGTGTGTGTTCGTACATGTCCTTGTGTGGTAATCTAAACAACGGTGCGATAGAGAACCACCCAAAATGATTTCTTCCTTTCCGCGCCAATAGCCTTCACAACATAGATAGAGATGGCATCACTGACTCGGTATTCACCACACAAAGTATACAATATTTACTTTGATATATGAATATCAAGTGATATGTAAGAAAGTTAAGTGTCATATCAGGTGTTCATATCATATTCCAGCTCGATAAGGAGAAGGGCGACGAATCGTTTGCATAAAATTAACCTAAAAACCGATGTGGCTGGAGACCCGGCCATTTTGACAAGAGATCTCATATGTAAAAACGAAAATCAACTCCATGATACTAATTAATTTGGCGTGAGAATCGTACTAACTGTTCTGATAACTGACACGACCAAAAAAATTCATAAATGAGTGTTGATTTACAATGTCAGTATATTGGTGATATGATGCCAAGACGTAAAGTAAAAACAAATTGCAGACGGGATCGAGACCGTGTTTGGCCCAGCACATTCACTCCCATGTCGGTGTCAAACGGGGGGAATTAACGAGGCTTTGCTATTAGAATTATTATATGTTCCCCAGCTTCATCTCCTCTCTTGAAGCTCGTACACGACTCTCATCCTCTTTGTTTTGAAGTTAAAGCTAGTTACTGACTTTACACGAGACTGTAACTCGTCTAGATTCAAATTAACAACTAACTAAGCTTGACGTGTGTTCCTCCCCCATCTCTGGTGCACACACGTTTATTTTCGTTTGTTAATATTACATGACGTAGCGGTGATTTACACTCATACTTGTCTTCAGTCAAGCTAACAGCAAGCACACTAAGCCTGGGGAGAGTAGACGTAGAAGGGCATAAAACAGCTCGGAGGAGGGAGGGAGTTGTCGCGCTCTCCACACTGCGTACCGTCGCCATGACATCATCCATCCCACCATAAAACACCCATTTTCACCATCCCTAAGTGGCTACGTTTATCATCCTCGTACCTACTATCAAATTGTATCTCAAAACACCGAATGTAAACAAAATTATATAAGCAAAGAGCAACCCAATCGTGTTAACATGAGAGGATTTATCGACATGACGTAAATTTTTCGCTGGGGATGGTGTAAGCTGTAACGGATGTGGCTCGCTCTAACAGAAAAAAAAACAATTTTAAATATACTTCTCTGGTGAAATTATTACCCACATGGCGTGAACATCTTAAAATAAAGTTTAATTCGTTGTGTGACTCCTCCTCCACTCCTTGTAGATTAGTTGTTTGTTTGATAGTAGGATAAGGTGTAAATGTCAGGCGTCGTGTTTCTGTTTGCCACAACGGGTTCCCTACCCTAGTGAAATGTAAACACCCGTTGGTCCATCTTGATCACCAACAACGGGACAACAAAAGAAATATAAATAAATAAATACATAAAATAAACGCCAGGACAAGGGCGAGTAAACATAAGAATTTTCTCCTGTAATATCGCTACTCCAATTGAAATTTTTTCGCCCTGGTGTCTCCTAAAGGAACTAAATCTTCTTTTCTTTGTTCCGGATATCAGGTAAATTAACCCCTAGTCCTAATATACACTAATCTTTCCCAATCTAACCTTTAAGATTGCAATCCAATCCTAATCGTTCGTAATCATAATGGGTCTCGGTTCTCATTGGTTGGGGTAAGTTAAATTGGAGGAAGGGGTTACTGGAACAGGGGCCTAGTTGACTTGCTCGCCCCTCCTTGGTAACTGGTCACTGTACACAGGACGGGGCTGGTTCAGAGCGAGAGGAGAGGGGGGCGTGTTCCATCCACCTGACGTATATAAGTAGCAATCAACATAATTCAGTAACCCTATACCTGCTGTCTGTGGGCCCTTGTTCACGTCACACACCTGATTCAGAGACGCCGTGTACAGGTATTGGCCGAGGTATATGTGAAGGCACAGGTGAAGTGATTCCGTTTAATCACTTGGGAGAGAGTAGGAGAGAAAGAGAGAAAAAGGAGAAGAGTTAAGAGAAGAGAATGACTAAAAAACAAACGCACTATGACCAAGAAAGGTACAGAACCCAGGAGGAGACGGGCGGGGCACACCTGGAGTCTCAGAGTTGCACCTGTGACGGCAAGCCCCACCTGTTGGTCCCCCTTCTCTCTCTACCTGGGCCTCACCTCACCTCTCTCCACCCATCTTCCGTCATTCCCCCTGTACTCTACACACTCCTATACCCACAGACACAAAAAAAGCAGAATGCCCACGCACTCTTCACATACACTCAACCCACCTCTCTCTCTCTCTCTCTCTCTCACACACACTCCCACAGGCACATAAACTTCCACACACACACACGCACTTCCACAAGCACATACACACACTCCCACAAGCACATAAACACACACACTCCCACAAGCTCATACACACTCCCACAAGCACATAAACACACACACTCCCACAAGCTCATACACACTCCCACAAGCACATAAACACACACACTCCCACAAGCACATACACACACACATTCCCACAAGCTCATACACACTCAAACACACACTGCACATAAACACACACACACAAGCACATAAACACACACATCACACTCCCACAAGCACATAAACACACACACACAAGCTCATACACACTCGCACATAAACACACACACTCCACAAGCACATAAACACACACACTCCCACAAGCTCATACACACTGCACACAAACACACACACAAGCACATAAACACACACACTCCCAGCACATAAACACACACACTCCCACAGCATACACACACACATTCCCACAAGCTCATACACACTCCCACAAGCACAAACACACTCCCAATTCGCCTCAAGAACTGGCTAGCACGTCAAGGTATTAAGCAAGTTTACGATCACACGTCCTGTCATAAAGTCTTTATATGTGTTTATTTAGAGGGCGGTGGTGGTGGTGGTGTAGGCGGTGGTGGTGGTGGTGTAGGTGGTGGTGGTGGTGGTGTAGGTGGTGGTGGTGGTGTAAGTGGCGGTAGTGGTGGTGTTGGTGTGGGTGGTGATTAAATACCCTGCCCGCCAACCGTTACCACGACAGGTATAAACATAAATATCGAACTACTGTGGTGAGTAATGCCGTCTCTCTAAATTAATGTAGTCACCGCTGAAAACTCTCACCACCATTTTCTAGCAACCGTTTTCTTTAACTCCCACACTCTCCCTATCTGTTACCATAGCAATATTTTGGTTAATTAAGGCGTTTCTTCGAGTTATTTGGGAGACAGAACTCAAAATAATTCCAAGCCCAGCAGTTATGAGTAGGTAATAATAACAGTAGCGATATTAATAACAATAATCTTACTCCAGAGGTTAATATCGACGCCTGGGAGAAAGACTGAGGATTTAGTCTTCGATAATGCCAGCAGCAAGTCAGTCAGCCAGCCGCCAGCCATTCGCGCCGGCCACGAGTCATGAAGTCATATCTTATTTCAGTGAATGACTTAACTAAAGACGGCCGGCCCTGAGCTCTCACCAGATAATATAAACAAATTGGGTAATCAAGTAATTGGTGTAATTTGGGGTGCCTAATTACTGGTCGAGGGGATAGTTTACGAATGGTTAGTCTCTTACAGTGATGAGGTCAGGGGTCGTATAGTGTGTGTGTGTGTGTGTGTGTGTGTGTGTGTGTGTGTGTGTGTGTGTGTGTGTGATCCCCAAACTCAGGATCACGTAATGCATTCAGATACAATAAAGTCCCAGTGCAATTTCCAGGAACCTTTGAGAATCCATCTTTGTGTCGTAGCTTAAGTGAGTCAGTTAGATACGTTCTCACATCACCAGTTAGGAGAAGATATAACGGAAAATGTTTATAAGAAACTAACGGGAAACAATAATAAAAAATCTCACTTAACCCTAACTTGAAAACACATTTAATAACTACACTTCAACTACGACACAAAATGGCGACTGAATTACACAGACTATTATCACTGAACGATAGGGATCACCTGAAGATTAGCCACCCCGGTTTATTAATTTCATCTTATGACTGAGACACACTGACGATTACTGAAGGGGCTGGGTTAGGTTAGGTTAGGTTAGAATAGGCTTCGTTTGGTTAGGTTAGTTTAGCTTAACATTAGCGTGAAATAAGTTAGGATGTGTATTCTTCAGGCAACCCTCTCCTCCGCCCACCAGAGAGAGAGAGAGAGAGAGAGAGAGAGAGAGAGAGAGAGAGAGAGAGAGACGGAAACAGGAATTTCAGACAAACCAACAACCAGCTTTTGAACCAAGGTCTCTTACTCAAGGCGTTCTCTCAATGACTCCTGATACACGCATTTCCCGCACATTCACTCACTCCTCCGGCTAACACAATACGTAAAGGTCACGCCAATACCCAGCCCCAAGGTAGGTGTTCATTATCCCACCTGAGTGTATCGACGAGTGGAAGCCGCACGACCCCCGGAACTACTTACATACTGAACTCTTCCAAACAGTGTTGTGTTGAAGGTCTTGAGTTATTCACTGTACACGGATACAAACATACGTATAAAAACACACATGGAGACACAGATACATGCATATACAGGCGCATATAAACAAAGGCACATACTGTACATTTAGACAAACACACACACATTACACACACACACACACACACACACACACATATATATATATATATATATATATATATATATATATATATATATATATATACAGGAAATTAAACGCACACACACGCTGGTTAAGTCATCACCATTAACGTGGATGAAGTCAACGGAAGGTCAGGTCAGCGGCCATTACACCCAAGTTGAGTGACGTCATCCCCACAGCTTAACATTAGACATCACCACTACAACATCTGTCGTCAATAATATCACCTACAACATCTCAACAAACCTGGGTTAAGATTCTCAAAAATCTCGCAGGTAAAATTAATTCCCTTCAGTAAAATGTAAGAAATCGCCTCCTCAGTACCAAGGTTAATATGCATGGCTACCGCATGATGGTAAGACGCCACCGATATTTCCTTTGCTAGTTTCCCGCACATTTTACGAGAGTCTAGGAGAATCAAATTTGAGAGTGTGTATAATAATAAAAGACTAATAAAATAATAACAAAATAACAATAAGACGAACAATAATAATTACAATAACATTCATCCACGTATGCCTGTACTGTACGAAACTACGAATACACTTCAATGTACGAGTGTGCGTGCGTCCGTACCTCAGGGAAGACCCTCGTGATATTTCATGGGTCAGAGCGTAACAACGAGCTACAGCAGCCACGCAACTTTTTCTGGTCGTGTGTGTGTGTGTGTGTGTGTGTCACCGTGATGTCAGGGGAGGCATGAGTAGGGGTTAATGCCACAATGATATCGCGGCAGGTGTGAGTGATGTCAGCGTGGTGGTGGGGGAGAGGGTGACGTCAGCGGCATCCTCAGCTGCAAGACGGGTGAGGGTGAGGAGAGATGGAGGGAGGAGAGGAAGCAGAGGTGGAGGGGAGGGTAGAGGGATAATGCAGTCGATCCTTGCCGGTAACAGCTGTATCTTGGACACCTGTTCCACACACACACATACCTCCACCAAAACATCTGCTTGGTTACCACGTCTGCCAGCAACCATACTGGATGCAAACCTTACACAACCACTACCCCACTTGCTATACACAACGCAAAACCTATGAGAGAGAAAGATTTTAAGCCAAGTATCCAATATTCTTTCGTTACATTTAAAAACGAAGTAGAAAAATAATAATGCAATCAAGAAAACACAAGAAAAATTAAACATACAAGCACAGACGAGAGGAGAAAGCCAGTAAGGGTCATTAGTACACCATTATTAAGGTGTGTACATGAGCTTGATGACGCAACGCCAACAAGCACGTCCATGAATACTTGATTCAAGGAGTCGCTAGCCTCTCTTGCCGGCAAACTTTCACACAGCTTCAGTAAGGCCTCTTCCCAACACAAGCCAACCTCACACCAGTTACTGTATATGATTAAGTAGTTAACGTTATGATGTCGAAATGTTATCATCATAATAGTTAATGTTAAGCTAGGTTAATTTAGGCTTAGTTTGGTTAGGTTAGGCAAAAATCACCCTCTGCTTTGTTTAGACTGTACATACTTGTGGGTGACTGAAGAAGACAGATTCCACAATACAAACAAAAACGGGTTACGGAATTTCTGGGTTAAGGCGCCAACTACATTGGCTTTTGAGGCACAATATATCAGGCTAATATTAATTATCTAGGTTCAAGCATTACCTTTAAGATACGGATATGAACGTGGGCATTATAATACCTGTGTTTTATACCTTACTTTGTGTCTAAATTAGCACTTTTTACATATACTGATTCAGTTAAGCAATCACGCCAAGAACTAGCCGGAAAGACTCCCACTACTTGGTGAATTAGGTGGCAACAATGCTCCGTAAAGTCCATTGAAAGCATTGATCACAATCTCAATGTAAAAAAAAAAAAAAAAAAAAAAAAAAAAAAAAAAAAAAAAAAAAAAAAAAAAAAAAACGGGCAGAGGGTACACTTGGGTGCTCCACCCATGCCCAACTTCCCATGGACCAATCACAGGAAGCGTTGGTCGTTCATATGACCAAATTCAACCAACCAATCGCAGAACCTGGTCGTCTGGTTGACCTCACCACACATGCACTCGAGCCACAAGGGAGACTGACTAAACCTGCCAAGCGACCCATTCGTCACAGATGAATTATTCAGCCTTAATGATTACCTCGCAAGACACCCGCTTATAAATTATCCTCTTTAGAAAACAGATCCTGATGGCGTTAAGTAAAGCAAGAATAAGCTCACTCGTTTAATATCACCATCGTCTTCCCAGGATTCTGACACTTACAAAGCGAGGAAATTCGTTCGACACGGAAATATCTCAGATCAGCTCTACCTAAAAACAGGTCGATACATTAAACTCTGGTCAAACACAGCCAAACACTGCCCAGATTTGGAGATATGCAAATGATCAGTGATCTTAAGAGCGTTTAAAGGGCGTAGGCAACACCAGGCAGAGTAAAATAGCTAGGAGAAAAGTGAGGCTGTGTTGGGGGGTGGGGTTGCTTGTTGGCGGGAGGGAGGGAGGGGCCAGCTACCAGTATGACCGGCTCACCCGCCCACAACCACCGACACTCAAACTGTTTTAAAGAGCCAGTCAGTCGCTAACGGTCAGCTAATACCGGACAATATGACTGTTCATCTCTCGTCGGGTGGAAGGGGGGGGGGGTTGCTTATGTATATGAACAAAAATATACAAACAAGAGTATACATACATACATACATACATACATACATACATACACACACACACTAACTTAAGACCATACATACACTAACACGACTAATTTGAATATACACAATCATTCAAACAAACTAATGTAAAATAGTATACAATCACTCACGCACATACACCCACTAATTTACTCCTACATCTCACACACACGTCACGCACATACATCACTAATTGATTCAAAATCACACACACACACACACACACGTAACAAACAATTCTCTGTACCACCACTAGTTAAACAGATAACATGCGCTAATTGATCCCCGCTCTATTAGTCACTGACGCTTCAAAAGGCCGCCCAGACAAGCCAGTCAGACCAGCGAGCTCACCATCAGATTAACCAGGGGCTGCAACACTGGGATGAGATAAATGAACGTGTGTTACGCTGGCAGACAAGTGGAAATTGATAACAAATAAAGGCAAGATGGTCCAGGTTCAGGAGGCGAGTCATTTGGCAATAAGTTTAACGTGTTGCGCTTATTAAGGGATAAGAAGAAGGGTAGTGATAATTAACGTGTGTGATTAAGAGGTGGTTCACGGTTGATTGGGTAGGATTGTGAAGCAGGTTTAACCACACCAAGGGATTTGTTTACATTCAATGCCCATTTGTTTTGGGTGTAGTCAGGACAGGACACGTTTATAGATATGAAACATTGTCAAATATACGGTAGCTTTTAGATACATAATACTGCATGAGGAATTTACACCCAGGTTTCTTTCGCCTAAAGGTTAACCACCCTTAGACTATTTGGGAGGATTATATTAGGTTAGGTTAGTTATGTTAGCATAAGGTGAAATAAATTGGGGTGGAGATTCTTAAGGTGATCCACTTTCTTCGAATTTTTTTTTCAATGGAAACGTATCCACAAAAAGTAACTGATCTCACAAACTTCAAGAAGCGATAATGATGAAGTCGTCAAATTTAAACGCTGAGAGAGTACAGTACCGTACAGGAGAACTAATGGACCCACCATCTTTAGTAATAGCAACCTAATCCTTCCAGAGTTAAAGAACGACCAGTAAATAAGTCAAGAGTGCAAGTTTACACACTACATCTTGTAAGAACACGTATAAATCACCGGTAGGAATCCACTGTAGACCATTATCACAGCCATAAAATTTACATTCAAATGATCTCCCGTATGTTAGTCCAGGCAGAGGCGTACAATGCAGGGTCACAGTTGAGGGAGCGAGTTTCAGGTACCTACATCATAAATAACCACCAACGGGTTTTATTCCCTCCATTAAAAAGAACGCTAATTAAGCACACAAACCATCTAAATAAGGTTATGTTTATTTTTTTTTTACATTCGCCCTCCTCCTCCATGACACAGCAATATTAGTCTAATCCAGTTAAATATTCTAATCCAGGGAACTAAGTATGTCATACGCTCCATTCATTAATTCTCCACGAATATATTTTTTGAAAGTAGAATAATATTTGACATGAATGGTCAATGAGATTATAACGAACCTCTAACAACGTAGTAGTTCTACCTTATGACCTGGTTTGGTGAGATTAGTGAGGCGAGTATCCAGATAGTGTAGTAGGGCGTATCCCACCACACCGTCGGCTCCACCAGTCCACACCGTACACCCACCTACCACATTATTCTACCCTCGTGTCGCCTCACACCCGATACAGGTGACTACGCTTTAGCATCCCAACTGAAATAGATGGCGTGATACATATCCCTGACTCTTGCACATATACGGGCACCAATATAGGCAAGTTATGTTGAAGGCTGAAACATGTCCCTGTATTATTAAAATCTATGACTAATGCAATTTTCGAAGTATATTTTCTAAGACACCAACATGTTAAATTTTATATATATATTTTTTTTTTTCATTTTCAGTACGTGTTTATAATGAATAAGATGGATTAAACTGACATTAAAGGAAAATATCAAAAATAAATTATCCACGATTACTGACAAACTCCTTCACATCCAGCAACAAATACCAGTTCCATCTATCCAGGTGAGACTTAGCTCAGAATAACGACACCAGGGCGCGTTAGTAGTAGCATCAACGAGCAACAAGCAGGTAATGTTTTTGTTTTTTAACACAATGGTCGACCACACCGCAGGCACTCTGGTAGATTAACTAGATTACGCTGGTCACTGACCCCGCCCAGCAGCACCCAGACCAGTGACCGCTAACCCCAAAGTACTCCAGCCAGACATATTTTGTTACCCACCCGATTGAGAACCACCACCATCTTTGAATCACCTAACAACTCAATCTAATGTAACAAAGCAAATTTGTCTGGAGGTGGGAGCGAACGTCTGTATCCCAGTTATTACCACCAAGTAAAAGATTCTCTCAGTAGGCAAGGATCATCTGCCCGATATAGGAGTGACGTCATGGGTGATCACTGACACACCATTTCCTTCATTAAATGTTCCTTTAAATTACAGTAAATGAGGTAATTTGGTTTTCCCCCGCTGACTTTACGAGGGACCCTTTCAAGACGACTATAGCTTCCGTAGGTTTAATGATACCACTTTCTTGTTTATTTAACTTAATGACATACTGTTGTTACTTTGTTTGTTTATCTGAACTTAAATGTCTAACTATACCTACCTCACCTAACTTTACGATCTTAGAATCTATTTGGGTTAAGTTAGGTTGGACAGTTATGATGGTCTTATAAACGTACAGAACTTTTTTAACGACTTGGTTTAACTGAGCGAGTAATCATTCTGTCGTTTATTAATGTTAACGCTACACTTAACCTTCTTGGAATTGACTACACGAGGCGCTTTACTAACCTTGACTTTCCCCCTGGAACTTTCACTCTCTGGATGGCGGTTAACGAGACTGTTACCACTCACTCAGCTTATTAACGACATTTACCTCATTCTTTTCTTACCATTTCTCTAAATTTAATTGGCGACAGTAACTTGTTCTTCCAACAAGACAAAATTTAATTATACTTTCACTTTAGAAATAATATTATCACCGGGTTTTTCCCTCGCAATTTAGTTCATTTTAGTGTTGTAATTGCTTATCTTCTCAAAGGTCTATTTATTTTCGTCTATTAAAAACTTCGATAATATACAGTATTAACAATAACGCCATAACAGCGTACACAGTAGTAGCTACAGTGGGCAAATAATCAATGTTATAAAATTATCACGAACAGTACTGCCACATGAGCTTTATTTTTTACGACACTTATATTTAACCTACAATTGCTGAATTTAGATTGGTTACCGTTTGTTTATTTTCAACAACAACAACAACAATAATAATAATAATAATAATAATAATAATAATAATAATAATAAAGCAATATGGGTTAACGCGCTTGTTCGTGGTATTTTTACTACACTGGCAATCATCTTCCAGTCGGTGAGAGGTGGAGCCGGCGGGTGTCTCAGGGAAGCAGGCGACGAAAAAAAAAAAAAAAAAAATTATCTCTAAGTTCAATGTGATTTACTTATAGAGAAGATACACATTATGAATATTTATTAATGCATATATTGCGAGAAAAAATAGCGAGTTTATATTATTTTAGTTTGGCGAGAAATTCCACACTATTGAACAGTGCAACATAAAACGCCAGGCTGCTAAGTCCTTGTGGGGTTTAGTTTTACTTAAATTTACTCCGTAATTTGCGGCGTCTGGTGGGAATTTGTCTATTAGGAAATTGTGTAATAAGATTGCGTTTATTAACAAATTGTTAAATGGGGTTTTATTCACAAGGAAATTGTCTAGCGAGATTGTGTCCATAAGCGAATTGTCTCTTGTGATTCTGTCCATTAGGATATTGTCTAGAGATTTTGTCCACAAGGAAATTGTAATTAAATTTTGTCCATTACGGTACCGTCTGGTAGGATCTTGGCCAGTAGAGTTATCTGCCGTCATTTTATCCGACGGGAGTTTGGCCACACCGTTACCGCCATCAGACAAGGAGCAGTTAACTCCGGTACACACACACACACCAGGTGCAGGTTTACACAGTCCGCTGACAACACTGCACCGCCTCGCCCCAGTCAGCCAGCGTGAGTCAGTTGATAGATACAGAGAGAAGGATACACATATACTGTAGATAGATATATAGATAGACAAACAGATGAACATATACAATATAAATGGATAGACATATATAGATAAAGATAGATATAGAAAATAGTCGGATTGACCCTGTGAACTAGAGCCGGCATAACGGGGTCGGGGTGTGTCAGTTGATGGATAGATAAGTAAGTCGACTGGTGGATAGGTATATAGGTGGATACATAGTCCGCAAAATTGTCGTACAAGTTCACACTGTTTCAGCATGTACAAAGGAATACAATGGTAAACACCCCTTACAAACAATGATGAATAGTGCTTTTATACAAACAACAGTAAACGGTAAGTCAAGTTTGAAGTTTGTCAATACATTACTGAGATGCGGCGGCTACAGGGGAACTCTTGATAGCCAAGTAGTGAGTCGGGTGTTGCGGAGGTGGACCATGATTCAGCTGGTCACGCCCCTGTGTGTGTGTGTGAAAGTTTTGTGTGCGTTGGTTTTTTTTGTACGTGATAATTTTCTGTACGTGTAACATTTTTCTGCACGTGTGAAAGTTTGTTGTTGTTGTTGTGTGTGTCAAGGGTCTATGAAGTGAATTTCAGACCGTAACTGTGTGTGTTGAGTTCGGGTGACAATATTCTTAAGTGTACTGTATTCGATTTGAAACCGCAGATATTAGTTACATATTAAAACCGTATCCACCACCTGTCTCAATCTGCCAAAGTGCAATGTAATAGTGTTTGCATAATTTGTACTCACGTATTTATTTAACTACTCTGCATATTTATTTGATTATTCTTCTCAACTCCACATTTGGGCTTCAATAGAAAATATATATTTTTTTTAAACCTTATTTTTTGGGGGGGTGTCAGTGGCGGCATCGACTTACTGTTTAGCACTGTTTGTATACCTGTACTGTCTATATACGTACATGCTAAATCAATGTGAATTTGTAGAACGATTTAACAAAATATATATTGATGTATTTGTTTGTCTGTCTATCACCACTGTCAACAAACAAAATCCCTAGGCTAGCCCAAAGTTTTATCAGCACCAGAAAGCACCTCCCGCATTTGAAAGTTTCACATTTACGACCTTGTTAAGTTTTATGACGACTGCATTCCGTCAGCACACGACCTCAAATGACAGGCATAAATCGAACATTCTTAAAGGCTGCGTGACCTGGATACTGAGCCTTCTACAACATTACTTTAAATACGTGTTGGGAATGTAATGCCGCTTATCACCTCAATCATGATGTAAGTTCAACGTAAGTTCAACTGTTTTACTTGATCTGTACATTTACGTCTCCTGTCAAAATAGTTACAGCGCCTCAATATCTCACATTCAAGAAGAAAAAAAAGAAAACAAAATGACTCAAAATAAGAGAATTTCAAATATGCAAATAATGTCATTCAGCAGCACCATCTGTTGGCCGGATTATCACGTGACCTTTCCCATGACTTCACTCACTAAAGGCGTCGCACTCGCTACTTGATCCTACACTGTCGCCACCCTCTGTAAACATCATGACCTCATCCGTCACACCGCCCTCCAAACACACACACACTAACGAACGTAACGAAGAGATATCCTCACCAACTGTTGCTCTTCTTTACTGCCGCTGTCCCTCACCGCCACCACCCACCTTTGAAACTCTCAGTTATTTCATCCACGAGGACCTGCACACGTCGGCTGGTTTTTCTATCGCTTAATGCATCCTTTCAACACATCACTCCCGACCTTCAGCACATCAGTACGTCTGTCACTAATTATACGTGCACGACATGGGATACACAGCATGCTACCGCTGACAGAATAGCAAGGGCGAGGACGTACCCACAACACAGGGCTGGTTATACCGTCACTGGTGGCTGGTGCTGGCAGGCAACACTACTGCCCGAGGCGAGCTGGTGCTCTGGCATCTGTGCCAACTACCATTTATAGCATAAATTTGCCAATGTGGAAATATATTGTAAAAAAAATTCACAGAATATAAAACTATAACGAATGTCTAAATGTATTTGTATGATATTTTACAACCAGTCACATTTCTCCTACGCTTCTTTTGGACAACGAAGACAAAATAATACCAAATAACCTCCACATTTAAATTTTGAAGAAAAAAGTCGGGACTGTCTGCATCAAAACTTAACAAGATATACTGTACACTACATAAACTAAACTGTACAGATTGTCTGAGAATTACTCCAACACAAATGTTATTTATTAGTTGGAAAAAATTCACGAGCCGACAACACGGATCTCCCCTCGAGTGAGTCAACCAACCAGCATTTTGTCCTGATCCTCGCCTGCCCTCTTGTCCTTAAGTGATGCTTCAGGTCTTTCTGCCTTTAAGCTACAACATTCCTCAATCTTACAACAGCAATACAAATATTAAATAATATAGAAACGCGTCAAACTTGCACAGCACAACGAAAGGAACAAGGTAGGCGAAATGAAAGGAGAGGAATCGAACACTGGCCGCGACTTCGGTGATAAAAACGAAAGGAGGGGACTTACTGTACACAAAGAATGTGATGAACTCCACACGTCAGGTCGAGAATAGACGCTACGTGTGGGTGATAAGATAAGGGAGGAAGGGCCGGGAGAGTTATTAATAAAGACTAACGAAGGGAAATACCGTGGAAGACGAGGGTTGATCACGCCCTAGTCAGTGGGAAATGGCCCGAGTGAGGAGGTGAGATAGAGAGATTTTGAAGAGATGACAGTGGCGGATAAGAGACTGACAGTGACCGGCCGTTGTTCAGTTTGAAATTCCCGCGTCAACAGCCCAAACATGAATTCATTTATACCTTGAATTTTCGATGTTGTTTTTTTTTCGTCAATTTCAACTAAGAGTTTCTTACTCAACGGTAACGCGCTTATCTCTTACCGCTATGCCCTAGGTTCCAGGGGCGGATCCAGGAATATCAAAAGGAGAGAGAGGGGTCCAAGAAATTGTGAGAACATGGCGAGCAAAGAGACCCACCTAGCGCCCCCCCGGGGAGCACCCCAGATTTTTTTTTTAAATCTAAAACTAATATCATGGGCATTTTGAAGCCATGTGCACATATTAGGAAATATTCTGAGGTCAATAGCAACTACTTTTTACTACTATACCAAAACGCCTGAGTACATTGCTGCATTAAATAAAAAGTAATGGAATTTTCTGATGAAAATGGGGAAGGGGGGGTCCAGACCCCCCCCCCCTTGAACCGCCCCTACGTTCAATCCCCGGCCTGGGGGAGAATGACGATAACGGTGTTTCACTATTGTGACCTTAACAAACATCGCAGATTTACTCCGGGAAATACAGTCCGTAACACCGAACAGCCAACCATCTGAACGACTGGTAAGCTGATAAGTGGTGGAATAATCTGTCCATATAATGTACACTTGGGTATAGGTACTAACACCACACGTATACTGTACTGTATAAAAACAAGTTACAACAACAGTCACAGGCCAACTGTAATACACGGGGGAAGATTATCACAAAAACGCACTGCCGGTAGTGTATGAACGTGTACGCGCGAAAACTCCATTACGCACACGACCCACATGATACACACGCACGAAAGCAGCCCGCTTGACAGGCACACACATATAGGTACACGTTTGACATACGCACCCTCCATATAAACGTATTAAACAAATGCGTACTTCAAACAGTTGTAATCATATACTACAAACAAATGCACATATCATTCAAATAGATGTACACAAACACCCGACAAACAGATGTGCATAATACAAATAATGCATGTCAACCCCCCCCCCCCAGCCCAGCACTTCACTTTTACGACACCCCCAACCTACTTCTCGCCTCATTGTGCTGACCGACTTGACTTTGAGACCCTCAGCTTTGTCACTCACTCTTGCCTCGGGGATACGTGATGATTAATACAAAGATAACATAGAAAGAGATATTTTACTCAATACGTCCTCTAAATATAATTTGTGCATTCATACTCTTAACAATTTTCTCCAATCTCCTATAAATAAGATTAATGTCCAAGTGTGTTCACGGTATCATTGATATATATATATATATATATATATATATATATATATATATATATATATACATATATATATATATATATATATATATATATATATATATATATATATATATATATATATATATATATATATATATAGCTTTGCCCGTAGAAAATAATAATAGTAATGAATTATGTAATCCAATATATTCTTTAAATCAATCACACAGGACACATTAACTTCATATTATTTATTAAGTTTGAAAGTTCAAGTATTTGACTTTTTACATCAGAAATTTCCCTAACTGGTTTTAACATCTGGATAATGATAGTTGATTCATCGAGGTTGTATGATTTCCTCGGCAAGTGTTAAACTCAAATATACGCGTGGTCTGAAATGTGTGGTCTTACTAAATATACTGTTAACATTTGTTGTGTGCCTGCATTGTAGAATCTTGGTATTCATGGGGAACTATACTCCCACAGTATACCTGCATTGTCTATATACATACTGAACTGTATACTGTACAGGGTACACATGCATTGTCTATATACTGTATATGCCAAACCAATTGTAAACTTGTAAGATGATTTCACTGATTATTATTATTATTATTATTATTATTAATGAGGGTATGAGTAGGAAATTCTCAATTGACCGGGCACGTATGAATTCTCAACCAACATGTATAACTTTTACATGTCGACAATTGACTAAATATTACAATTAAATTCATCATACACCTAAAATTATTTATTTTGTTTACTATATAATTAATTAAGGAATCCGCAAAGAATAATGTATATATAATTGTTCTTATACGTTAAATTCAACATTCAAAGGGGAACCATCCACTTAGTTAATGACGTCACGAGCCAGTTCTGGCGCCATTTTCTCCTTCAATACGTCTACACATATCAGCAAACATCGCCTCTACATTATCTCATAGACTTCCGATTCTACCCCAAACTCACAGCTGAGACATTACCAAAGAATTTAGGCCGCCTGAAACTTATGGTAGGGATAGGTACAATGAAATTAGGAGATATAAGTGACGAGTTTTTTCTTTTGATGGAAAATCTCCACTTCATCTACCCAATGGCCAATACTAATAGTCATACTCACAGATGATCTTCTGGAAGAGGCTCACGCCTGTGAGTCCAGCTCAATAGCCTCTTCTCTACTCAGACGGTGGCTGTGTGTGGCGGATATTTGTGCCCTATAATTATATACTTGTTAATTTTTCCAGTATTTACCTAATTTTGCTTCAAACTTTTCCACCATCTCCACATTCACTACTCACTCAGGTAACCCATTCCAGTTGTTGACAACCCTACTCGTGAACGAGTGTCTTCTGAGATTTAGCCTCGCTCTTGTTTTGTAGATCATCTTTGTGTTCCCCCGGGTAGTGTCAGCCTCCCTCAGCTGGAACATTCCTGCTGTACATATATGCCACACACTATCTTGTATGTTTCCACTTGGTCCCCACGAGATCTTCTGTACGCCAGTGTCGGTAACTGTAATTTCCTTAGTCTTTCATCATAAGATAAATCCTTGATCTGTGGTACTAATTTGGTAGCCCTCCTCTGTACATTCTCTACTGCTTCAATATCCTTAATGAGATATGGGCACCAAATATGATTAGCATACTCAAGGTGTGGCCTAACCAGAGCAGTGTACAGAGCCTTGAATATAGGTGCATCCAGATGAACAAAAGTTCTTCTAATAATGCCCACTATTTTATTAGCCTTGTTGATTTTCTCAGCTAGATGGTCAGAAAACGTCAGCTTATCATCGATGACTACCCCTATATCCTTCTCTACAGTGGTCTTCTTGATCGTGGTGTACATATGATATCCCTGGTCAGCAACTTTTGTTCTTCCTATCCTCATGTATTCACTTTTTTCTGGGTGAAAGTTCAGCATCCACTTCTCAGTCCAACCCCTGATCCCATCCAGGTCCTCCTGCAGCATGTCACAAACCTCATCTCGTTCTATTTTCCTAAAAATCTTTGTCATCCGCATATAGATATACCTCACTGTCGTGTTTAATTGCCTCAGGCAGGTCATTGATAAAAAGGACAAACAGCAGGGGGCCGAGGACAGAACCCTGAGGGACGCCACTAGTGACCTCTCTCCAGTCAGATACTTCTCCATTTACCACAACCCTCTGTTTTCTCATAGTTAAAAAATTCCTTACCCAATCAAGATATTTTCCATCAATGCGATAACTAGATACTTTTTCTAATAGTCTTTTGTGGGGTACTCTATCAAAAGCCTTCATGAAGTCACAATACACTATGTCCACAGCCTGACTGTCATCGATAATTTCCGTCCACCTGTCTAGTACCCTAATCAACTGTAGGACTGTTGACCTGCCGGAAATGAAGCCAAACTGTTTATCTTCTTAGGGACACACTCGTCAATGACTGCCTGGAATTTTCCTTTGAACTTATTCCACTTACTTTCAATATCTGGTTCCAATGATAAGTATTGGATCCAGTCCATCGTAAGCCTTTGCTTCTTCAGTAGGTAATCTGCTTTTTCATACATGTACACTTGTTTTTTACTTTTGTCTTCCATCTCCTGTATGTCACAATGGAAATAAATACAGGCATGGTCACTCTTTCCCAGTGGACTCTCCAGCTTGATATCTCCTACTATAGATTCTTCGTTACTGAACAACAGGTCAAGGGTATTGCCTGTGCTGTCTCCTCTTATTCTGGTTTATTGACTAGTGTGTGTGTGTGTGTGTGTCCACTTCTGTTGCTTTAAAAAAAAAACGCGTTTTAACATTACAAAATATACCCCTAATCACAACTATTCCGTTAATAAACATTTTCCTGAATATTGTCGACAAGGAGAAAGACCTTGACGTTGTGATATATCAATCACTGAAGGCGGAACAACGAGTGGTGGCAGCAGTAAGGAAAAACAAACCAAGACTAAAGAAAAGTCGTATCTTCAAATACGAAGTTAAGAAAATGTTCCTTCATAAGTCACATACATCCCCATCTGGACTACTGTATAGGGGCAGGGAAACCTTACCTCCAGAAAGACTTACATCCCTAGTAAAGGTGCAACACAGACTGACTAAGATGATTACAGAACTATTATCTCCATTATCCGGGTAGACTTAAGACTAACAACTCTCCAGACGAGACACAGTAGGGCAGATCTCAGAGAGACATTCACAGTCTTGAGAGTGATGGACAACGTGAACCCAGACCATTATATGTGATGTCACGCACCACCAACAAGAGGGGTACAAGCTCCCCAACATGTCCTGCTGAACGAACATAAGGAAATACTTCTGCACACAGAGGCTGGTAGACCTTGACAAAACTATCAAGAACAATGGAAGAATCCTTTACTAGTTACTGGTCTCCTCCCCGGCATGGCCACCTCTAGTTTGAGTGGCCATAAGGTAAACAGGGTAATGTAACGTAAATTTAAATTCGTAAATTATCTTGCCTCGATCCATTTGTTCCTGCCCTTCTATAGTTTCTTTACCCTTTAATTCAACCCACAGTAGACATTTCAAGTTAATAATTAATTAATTTTTTTGGTAAAAGAGAAATAAGTTTGACAGTCGCTTATAGTATTTTCATCTGTTCTCTCAAGTTATTATCGTTGTTAATTTACATAATTTGAATGGATATTTACTATATTCCCCACATTAAAATAAAATACTGTATACAATTTCTGGATAACGCCACACAAAATAAATTTTCGTTATAATCTGCACCCTAGGTCAACAATGGAGACTTACCTTATGATGAAGTGTAGTGTAAATTAAGGCACAAGGGGGCATATGTTGTAATCAAATAATATAATTAATGACTATATTGTATTAATTATATTCGACATATTTTTACCCTACAGTCAGTGGGGGCGGTTTACTTAAAGGACTCTGTGCTAATTGGTTGGATTTGTTTTTTTTTGTCCGCCACAGCATCGTCGGCCTTAATGTCGACTGATGTCAAACTTCTGAAGACTTGAAACAATGGTCTGTGCAATAAATCAATATTGGGTCTTAAGGTAACCAGCCTTCAGGAGTGATTATGAAGGTTTGTCCTCCACAAGCCATTTTCTGTAGCAACCATTGTCCTTGATTTATTTTCTTTTGACTATATGGATAACTTTGGTAAAGGTCTCAGATAGTACCACATTGATAATATTTTTGTTTTCCATTACTATTTTCACTGATATGTTTGATTTCATACATTAAGGGCAAATCCATGGGGGGGGGGGATTATTTACACATACTATGAAGCAACAATAAGGCCACTGCCTGTGTGTTCCTCATCTTCCAGTGAATGAAAACAACCCATCACTGCACTCTGTCTGAATTTGGCAAGACTGGACATAAGTTTAGCAATACTCAGTGGCCTGTTCCTGATAAATTAAAACAAATCAGTGATTTGTTTACATTGTATTAAACTGTGGGGGAGTGTGTAGAGGTAGTGTGACCTATTTATTACCTCACGAGTAAATTTAAAATAATTTTTCATTACACCTTTTATCAGATTTGTATTTTATGCATTACAACAAACATTTGTGAAAGTCCCAATGAAATAATATCAAGGATGTGGAATATTTGTAGGCCTTTATCAAAACATTTTCATTAAATTGTGTAATACCTGTATCAATATTCAATGGACATAATTTTTAATCCACTGTACTTACCTGAATCTGGGACCGTTCTTCATTCGAGATGCCACGGGACTGAAGGGTAACGATAAGGGTGATCTTTGACTCCACCCACACACGCACCTCCTCCTGCACTGTGACAAACCTGCTCCACAACTCTAAGGCAGTCTCATACCGCAGGATCACCTGATGGAGAGTGAAAGAATGCTTTTTCAGCACCATGACCAAGACAGCCACCCATGACAACTTGTACCCATCCCAAATCCCATCAAATATAAGCACATCCTTTATTACATCGTGTGGAACATAATAATATACTTTACAAATACAGTACAGCATACAGTTTTATTAATTCCAAAATATCTTTTCACCTAATAACCAAGTAACCTACTGTCTCTTGGTTTTCTTAATACAGAAAACAAAGGTGTGATTATCTTACCGATTCAAGTCGCTGTGAAACACTATTCCAGCGTATCTGCTGAGTCTCCACGCAGTGAGTCTTCTCTACATAGACTGCTTCAGTCTTCAGTATCTCCAACAGAGTTTCATTGGTGGCCATAGATCCCTGGAGGTTTTGAAGCTCTTCTACATGTTTCCTGAGTGCAGCCCTATTGACAGAGGGCAAGTCCAAGGCACTCTCAAGAAGATATTCAACCTCTTGTAGGAAGCTGTCTACTGCATCAGAAGAAGACATGAATTTTTGCCACATTTCAAGACGATTCTTCAAGTTGGAGCGAGTCTCCTTAATGTTCTCTGCAACTGCTTCAAGTCGCTCTTGGAGAGCTACAACCTGTGCTGATAATTCTTCCAGATGACATGGGTGATGGGGGTCTTTACTTAAAGTTTCCATGCACTGTTTTACCTTGGTGACATCTTCTTCAGTACGACCTAAACTATCATATATTGTCTGACAGGAATGCAGGGCAGCCTTGAGAATTTGTTCACCTTCTTTATCTACTGCCTGACATCTCTCCAGTGTGCTCTCAAGATGTGATACGGTGAGAGAGATCCGCTCCACCCGGCTCACTGTCTTTTGAACATGATCCAAGGTGTATTCCAAAGATGCAATGCGCTGCTGGATGGTGCAAATCAGCTCTTGGCAAGTGAGTGACAATTTACCGACGGTGTCCAACAGATCTTCATCTTGATCTTCCTCGGCACTTGAAACTTGTGTTAAATGATCTAAGTTTTCTTTACTATTCAAAACCTTGATGCGGAGGACCTTGTAATTCTCCGATATATCTCTGAGTTGTTGGATTGATTTTACATTAGTATCTATGTTCTGGAGGTCAACTTCAATACCAGAGAGGGTGTCTTGAGTCTCTGCCAGCAGTTGTGGGACAGGAACTACCTGGATTTGAATCCTGTGTAGTTCCTTTTCCTTCTGCTGAAGAAGCTCCTCAAGCTCACCCCACTCAACCTTGAATTGTGAGAGGAAGTGTCGCTGATTTGTTTCGTCTGTCATGTTCACCAAGCCCACTGACTTGTCAAAGTGGTTCATACATTCATTAAGCATAACGCTCTGACTGTCAAACTGAGCCTTGAGATTCTGTGAAAGGAGACAAAAAAGCCAATTATACTGTATCCCAGGCAAAAAACATTGAAGAGCAACTACAATAAGTACTGTACCTACTAGCAAACTTAAGAGAGATAGGTTTGTGAAGAACATGGCTAAATACAATTACACTATACTGTATAGAGCACTCTACAAAGTACCTGTACATACCAAAATATGTGAAAACTATTAAATATCTCAATGGTATTTTTCTTCTACAATTATAAAATAAGCATGTGAAAAAATATCAATGTTGACTATCAATGCACTACACTTAAATGTTTCTTGAGGTATCCTACAGTACTCAGGTTTAACAATATGCTTTTTTAATTTATTTTTTTTACACAAATCACCATTCATGCATTTGAATAATTGATTAACACAATCAACCAGTCTAGTGCACAGTACTTCCAAGTTTTCAACATTTAAAGCAATAAGAAACATTTTACAATTAATACAGATATCAAGAGTCAAGATGTTAGAAGATTGGCTTCAAATTATAATTACCGTTTATACACCAAAGTAACAACATACCCAAATTTGATTGTACTGCTCTTTCAATTTTTCTTGATCTTGTGGTGTCAGGTCAATATTCTCTAGTGAGGTTTTGGCCTGAGAGCACCACTCCTGTAGTTTGTCCATCTGGATCTGGTAGGTCGACCAGTGGACATGCAACTCCTCCAGCCGCTCCAACATGCGACTGACTTCCTGACGTAGCCCCGTGGTCTGCTGGTGGTGTGACGTCACGCGTGTCTCCAGGTGAGTGCAAGTGATGGCGTCTCCCACTTTGCGGGCCATCTCCACCAGGTGACCCACTTGAGCTTCGTGCGTCACGCTCTCCACCAACAGGTCCTGCACCATCGCCACACACACACACACACACGTTAGTCACGCCAAGGGTTAGGCAGCCCCCTCCCACGGCTCAGGGGCCAGACAAGGTAATACACCCTCTCTCACCCATGACCCAGATGGGATAGCAACCTTCATGCCCATTCTAATGCTACAAAAGCTAATATAAATGACTAGATAGACACATATTCTACTGAGAGAAGTACTATTAAAATATATAGTAAGCTACAGTATATAACAGACTCAAAACATACCACGCTACTTTAATTCAATACTATATTATTATGCCTGGGAAGTATGAAAAACCGTCTTACAATAAGCCTAAACTTTAAGTGATTAAGTTGAATTGGTTATAAGTGAAGGGATTAAGTTGAAGTAGGATTATATGGTATAGAATATAAAATTATACAGGTGGGAGAAATCATAATACAGGTATGTACACAGGCTCTTGATGCATGTACAGTCAACCAAAGATGCATCGACCCCAACCTGGCTCTTGTACTTGTAACTACCTGGTAATACTTGGTGATCCGTGGGGCGTTGGTGCAGGGATACCGCATGTCATTATTGTGTCAGTTGACTCTACTACACAGTGTGAGCCCTCTTAACTTTGTCAAATTATATTAAATAATGATCACATTGTAAAGAGAATTACTTCCTTCATGAAACACTCAAGATTAAATGTGGAACATGAATTCTTGAAATTTGATGTGGGAATATTATGGCAGCCCTAGATTTGGTGGAGTTGCCAATTCATTAATGTAATTTTCTTCATTATTTAAGCAAATATACAAATATTTGAAAACTTCTCATGATCTTAAATAACAATGAATAGTTCATGAATATAAAAATGCTACCTCTGGATTGTCTAATATTTATCTTGACAGTGCCACAGCAAAAAACAGATCCACCAATCACATTCCCCATTACATACAGCCTTACTTCAAGTATTGCCAAGCAAAATTGCCAGAACGAGAGCTAGGGTACGGTCGATGCATGTTTGGTTGACTGTACCTCAAGCTTATTTTGTCTGAGTAAGGATAATGTGATAGCAATAATATCAAATCCTACTTTTTTATTATCCTGTTTTCTATGAATATACTGATGGGCAATTTGCACTCACACATTAATAATGACATCAAGTAATTTTTTCTCAAGCAGTGTGGAAAATGGCTGTAAAACTTTGATGATGAAGATAACCTATCCCAAGGTATTTTGAGGAAATTATGTCCTTTCTACTTACAAGAAACTTTAATGGAGCAGCTTTAAGAATTGAAAGTAAGTCATTCATTCTTGCTCTCTTATTTTCTCTTAAGTAATGCTGAAGAAATATTATTGTGAAACAGGAAGCTTTCTTTATTCTCAACTACCGTAATATAAATTAACACTGATATTTACTGTTCAGTATATTAGCCACTGTTTAAGGTTAGGGGGGTGCAGAGTAATAACTTGTACTGTACAGCAATTCATAAACTACAGAATAGCTTATCTGTAGTTTCTTTTCTAACTACAATAATTCTTTGCACAAGTTTCACTTGCTTACGATAGATGTACCTTTCAATTTCTAATGCAACTACAGTATATACAAATACTGTAGTGTATATGAATACTTTGGCAAATTTCTAAAGGGGTCTATAGTAGTACAGTATTTAGCAATGCAACCAAAAACACCCCCCATCTTTACAAAAGGCCTCGCAGGGTGTGTAATTGTCAGAGAACACTAACCTTCAGTTGTGCCTTCGACCTTGTGCATGCAATCATAATTTTATACACTAAACATCCTCAGGTGATGTTATAAGAGCCTACCAAGTTTCACTGAAACATCTTAACCATTTGCAAAGCTACACAGTTTACATGAAATTATTGACATACTGTACAAGGTATACTATATTGTTGGGTTCCCTGTGATGTTGGGTCTCGTTAAAATATGAAATAAAACTGCTACCAATATATAGTACAGTATATAATTCATTCGGGTATGCAAGCAGTTGGCTTCAATCCTCCACAAAAGCACCTCCTCACTCCTCAGCCTGTCTCATATTAATGGTTCTCTAGCAAAATGGAAAGACAACATCACTATTGGTTTGTCAGTCTGAAACTGTACATCATCTTCCATATATTGATATCTTCCTCTTTAAAAAAATTCTTTATACTATCATCTATATTTAGTGTTTGTCTTTGCTACCCAACAACATTACCTTTGATGTATGTTCTTTAATATTCTTTGGAGGCAATCCTTACTCAGTTCGCAATTTTTTTTTGTTAAGAGCATGAGGGTAATGTCTACTTGATACATGTGATGGCCAAACCAACATGCAATGTTTGGATTGGGTAATTAACTCATGATGTAGTCAGTAATAGGGCTTTTGGAGAAGAGTCTTTGTATAATGTTATATGTGAAGAAAAAAATAGTGTGCATACTATAATAGGACAAACAGTTACACACTCTTAATGTCGGAGGTGCTTTAACTTGCGTGACAATACAGGGGTATTAATAAACTCATAGGGAAGGAGGGCAGAGAAAATATTTTGTCCCAACAACAAGTGAGCTAATATCACAATCACAATGCAAAAATAAGAATTCCCTATCGTGAAACAAGCATGCCGCCTGTCCCTTACCCCCGAGGTGAACCCTATACGGCAGGCAAATGAGTGATCATGTATGTATCGTCATCAGTTTCCAAATGTAACTTTTTTCAATGATGATATAGATTGTCATTCGTCCGCAAAAGTGTGATAGAATTAATGAGCAATCTTGTACTTTTATGTAATATTGTATGGTATATAAATCTTGACTTTTCATATAAATTATAACATGATATTCCATTAGTTTAAGAACCTATCATGAATTTGTATACTTCTCAAACAACTTAAATCAGTTTTACAGCAAAGTGAGTTAATCTACTACTAAAATGCCCAGAAAATTACCAACCAATTATTAAATTTCCACATATACAATACTACAGTACAGTATAGTATAATTCTCCCACTCAAATAAACCCCTTAGTCTCAATCACTCCAAATGAAAGTAATGTCCAAGTAAATCTATTTGTTTATTTTGTAGGATTATAAGTCATCCACCTTGCCTTCATCCCTAATGGAAATGCTGTCATATCAGCCTTTACTGTCTTTCTTGGGCTATCCTTCATTGAATTAATGTACCCTGTCCTGTTTACTTGTTCATATACAGAGGGCCCCCCAAGTTCGTGGATTTTTATTTCGCGGTCCTCTATTATTCGCGGATGACACCCTGGATGTACCCAAGAATGTCTGTGCCAGCATTTATGCAGCTGGGACAGGGAGCCGAGCCATTCTTTCTGGAGACAGTAATTTCCTTTACCTGTATTGTAAATATGTGTGTGTGTGTGAAGATACACACACATAAAACACATAGTACAAATAAATAATAATTGGAAAATGCTCTAAAAAATAATCAGAAACAAATTTATTAAAAATGGGACAGTCTACCCTAAAGTCTGTGCTTAATTACTTTATTAATAAAGCACAGACTTAAGAGCAGACTCACATTTTTAATAAATTTGTTTCTGGTTATAAGTGAGAGCATTTTCCAATTATTATTTATTTGTATGTGTTTCATGTGTGTGTGTCTACACACACACACACACACACACACACACACACATATACAATACAGGTAAAAGAAATAATTGTCCTTAGGGGAAAAACATAAAGGGAATATACATTTCTTTGTACACAAGTAAAAATGTACCCCCAGGTCCGCAATGTTATTCACGGCCATTTTGAGAACCTAACCCCTGCGGATTTGGGGGGCCCCTGTACCTACACAGAGTATAGTACCAACAGTATACATACTAAATTCTGTGTGAGTTTGTTTAAAAAAAAATACTTAAAATCAATCAATCAATAAAGAAAAGAATGAGAAGGAAGCATCAGTTATTACACCCTTTATATGTTGTATACTGTATTACATGACTCATACTGTGGCTCATAGATGCTGTACTGTACTGTACTAGGGAGACCAATATGCCATTTCAGGATTACAATAATGTTGTCTAATGAAATATTGGGAAGAATTCTTAAATGTTCCTTATACTGTATTAAATATTGTCATTATAAATTATTTAATTCTTTGTAACAACTGCAACAGCATTTTGAATTTAAAACATAAATTTGTCTTATGGTTCAAATTTCAAAACTGAAATAACCATGGCTGTGTTTTGATTATATTTTTGAGGGTTTGTGTTCCTTCTTGGGTTGTAAATTCTGAAATAATCGATACCGTAAAACTAAGGAACTACTGTGCTGTACATACTTCCCTTGCCCAGTAAACAGTTCTTAACAAGTTTAAAATACTGCAGGTATTTTAAGACACCCATGGCTGTCTGTCAATTAAATTTCTGGATACATTTGTCTCATATTCTTGGCCACCATCTTCAACTTTCTATACTGTACAGTATGTTAATTCTGATGAACCGCATACTGTACTGTGTACAAAAACTGCTACAATGCAAGTACAGTACAGTATAAAAAAAATCTTAATTATTTTTCGTAAAAATTATTGATATAAATGTGACATAATATCAATCGAGCATAAAAAAAACTTTTGTTTATCTTCTAAGCACAAGTTAAAAATTACTGATAAGTAATATCTTTGTTAACTGGAATCCCTCTTAACTGGAACTCTATGATAGCCGGAATTGAATTTTTTTCAGAAAATTATTCCCTTTTCCGGCTTTGGGAAAGATTTTCCAAGGGGCACATTTTTTGGAAAGTTCTGAGAAAATTTTTCCAGTAGACTGTACCCGGGAAATTCATGGGATGGGAATTTTTCCCCTGGGTTTGAAAGATGAAAATCAGGCACATTTTCCGGAAATTCCAAGAAAAATTTTTCCGGTACTCGGAAAATTCTGGGGATGGAATTTTGTTCTGGCTTTGACAGATGATATAAGGCATCATTCTTAAAAACTCCGGTAACCGGAAAAATTTGGGTGATGAGGGATTTCTTTGCGTTTTCAAGAGATAATGTTATGTACAATTTCTGGAACTTCCGAGAAAAGTTTCCCGGTACACCCAGAAAATTCCGGGGATAGGGAATTTTTTTCCGGTTTTGAGAGTCGTCTCGTTACCCGGAAATCTCTCTTATTCCTGGAAGTGCTCTGAACCAATTGCTTAGGCAAACAGATATCATTACTGTACTGTATTAATTTAAAACAAAGTCTATCAAGCTTTACCAAAATCGGTTAAAACAAATCTTTTGAGCATCAGTGTAAATTATTGATATAATTGTGGAAACAAATTTATCAAGCCTTTCGAATTACTTATTCTCTTTAGGTTCCTTAACAGATCTGCTTTGCATATCACTGTTAGATTAACTGTACACTACTAATATTTTCAAACTTTCAAGCTACCAGTACAGTAAAAAATAATTCTTCACTAAAATATTAAATAACAAGTAAAAATCTATTTAGTGAGTTATAAAATCAGAAGGACTTTAATAAAAAGAAAAAAATTATTTTTGTAAATTGTAAATTTGATTTTGGTTTTGAAATACAGTACCAGGGGTTTATAGCCAGCAACAGAGATAATCCATTTCATTATATACTGTACAGTTTGAGTAATTTACCGAGTGGTGCACAAGAGTTCAACTGGCAATGCAAATTTCTTTCTCGATTTAAAGATGAAGTCTGTAATGTATTAAATAATTTTATATCCATAAGGTGCCATCACTCAGAATTAAATATGGTACAATATATAGATAGTACAGAACCATATGAACAGTTGAGGCACCATATTGTCCAGAGCCAATCACTTACCGGTATGCCAGCCAGGAACCATAAAGATTAACATACACAAACATGAGGTAGAGTGTATTTTTCATTTTGATAATTGCACATCTGTCTGAACATTCAAGTAAAGTTCCCTTTAAAGTAATGATCAAAGCACAAGTCAAATTTAACTTTTTTGCAATTTATTTATAGGCAAAGCATGTGCTGAACTTAAAAGTACTGTACAGAACACACTATTCCACTTACTATGAGTCAGTTAATATTAGAAAATTATTGATCAAGTGTAAAGACTTCTCAAGCTTTGATAAAAATAGCTCCTCAGTTGTAAAGAGGCATGTTATAATACTGGTGTTACTGACTTAATGTTTACAAACCTGGCATTCCTGAAACAGGCAGATTAGGAATACATATTATATAACTGTAATACATTTATATTAATATTTTTAGTACTGTAACATAATGAGTTGAAAGAACATTTAGAGAATTAATTATTAATGATCAATACAGATGTTTGTTTGTCTTTTGACTGTCATAAACAGAGCATTTTATGGTTATTCTCACAGTAGTGTAGAAATGAAGGTAATGTACAACAAAATAACACAAGAGGAATGTCATAAACTTGTAGTAAGAATAAATGAGAGCAAGTGAAGGAAAAGTTATGTGAGTTAGTTGGCTCTTAATTCTGGTCACCCATCATGAATGTGGGCAATGTCTTACAAGAGTGAGAAATATATCCGCAACACTTAGATTATGACAGTCATTAGATGCATAATCACAGTATAGCTGCAGTATAATACGATGTACATGTCTACATTATGTTGGAGTTAAATACAAGAATAAGAAACTATTAGATACATAATAATATTATCTTCACTACTTAGTAGAAACTAACAACTCACTACTAACCTTGCAAGCATTTGTGTTGTCTTCATATGTGTCAGCAGACACAATATGAAGCTGAGTAACCTGTTCTGAGGCTGATACTGTCCAGGCTTCTTCCTCCTTCAACTGGTTGAGAAGACGCATCCATTCTGCCTCAAGGATAGAAAGCTGGTGGTTGCGCTGCGTGGCCTTGTCCAACAATCTTGAAGCCCTCGAGTAGGAGCGAGAGTACAATTGCTGGTAATGAACACGAGAACTCGGTTCCAGGGCAGTGTCTAGAGATTCTAACACTTTCTGGCACTGACGGAGGGACAGGAAAAGTTTCTTGTGCTTGGTGATAGTATCAATCAAGTGACTGTGATCACGAGCGACCACTCTTGCTTCCAAAATTGTTTCTGCCATTTCAATAAGATGTGTGAGTTCCATGAGTGTTTCCTCATACTCAGTGGTAGATGTTGTGAGTCGTAGGTGGTGGTCCAACTCCTTTTCAACAGAGTCATGAACTTCACAGAGCTCGGTCTGAATGGAAGCCAGCTCATCACCAATGTGCCGACCAGGGGGATGCCCGAGATCGTGCGAACTAAGCAGTAACTGTGTGATGCGATCGCGTGTGTCTTCATTAGTCGCAAGAAGCAATTCCAGTTTTGTAAGCTTTTCCTCTGGTAACATTTGGGTCATCACCAATGTGCCGACCAGGGGGATGCCCGAGATCGTGCGAACTAAGCAGTAACTGTGTGATGCGATCGCGTGTGTCTTCATTAGTCGCAAGAAGCAATTCCAGTTTTGTAAGCTTTTCCTCTGGTAACATTTGGGTCTCCTGAATATGACCTAGTTGAGTCTTAAGCTGAGATATTTCTTTCTCAGCATCATTTACGGCCGCAAGATACTGTGAATAACGTTCTTCCACCTTGGCAAGATCTTCTTGTTCATTCTGTCGCATTTTTTCTACATGGATAACCTGTTGACGCAAATATTTCACCGTTTCTATTATAGTTATAACAGTTTCTTCACTTAAAATCTCTACAGCAGACTGTGTTACACTTTCAAGTACAGTTAGCTTTTCCTCCACAATGTGAAGCTCAGTGCGCAGGTATTCATACTGTCTCGTCCTCTCATCAATGTCTTCTGTTTTTCTGATTGCATAGATTCTGTACTCTATAGTTTCTAACCATGTATTCACCGTTTCAACGATTGAAATAATTACTCTCTGTACCACAACAACTTCTTTCTTTTTTATGGCAGACTGAAGTACCTTTAAACTTGTATCAATTTGGTCCTCCTGTTCTTTACCTGAAGGCTGAGTGGATGGGGCTAACATCAGTGGTGTAGTGGGAGGTATGAGAGCTGCTTGATCTCTCAAATTCTGACGACGCTTGAGAAGGGTATATATGGTCTGCAACTCCTGAGTAATCACTAGCTCCTCAACCAATGGTTGCTGTTCTCCAACACTCTCTTTTTCTATTAATGCTACTTGTAAATCTTTAATAGTTTCAGAATCACCAGATGGCAGTGACTCTTGTTCTCCCTCACCCTCGAGTTTCTCGGGTGAGGGTGATGCACTCCGAGGCCTTTCTTCAGGCGGCCCAGCTGTGTGTTCATCAATCTGTTCATCAGTAATGACCTGTGAGACATCTCTTGGATACACACCTTCAACAGTGGGTAAAGAAGCAACTTCAATGCTTGTAACGAACTGATCATCAATGTGTGTTGTGTAGAGACTAAGGGGTGACATTTCTCTTGAGATGTCATCTATGGGAGCTTCAACTGCTTCTTCAAATATTTCTTCCATTTCAGTCTTAACTTCTGCTATTTCTGGTGTTAACTGTCTCTCAATGCTCTCTACTGTTTCAGAAACTGGAATCTCTTCTGGATGTTTAATATCCTCATCTAGGACTGATACAGTCACCGCTATTGGCAAGTCTTCATGGGTGCTTTCCTCTGGGGTATACATTTCATCTTCAACAGAGCTTGTTTCAGAAATTTTGCCCATGTCTATTTCATCAGCATCACCTGGTAAGTCATCAGCTGGTGTAATTACTATTGAGACTCCTGATTCTGACCTTGGCATGTCTTTAACAATTTCTTCATTTTCAGATTTACTAACCTCTTCAGCTACCTTAAGACTCTGCTCTTTCGACACTGGCACATGTTTTTCCTCACCTTCGGAAATTTCTTCTGAGGTGGATGGCTCTTTCAGTATCTCTGTTATCTTGTGCTCTGGTGTCTGAGGTTCTTCTGCCTTTTCAATTTTATCCTCGGGTGTTATGAGTGTTGGCTCTGATTCAACATCCTCATGTACTTTATATTTTGGTGCTGAAACTGGAGCCTGAGACTGTATCACTTCTTCAATTTTAATGTCTGTGTGCTGTGGTTCTAAGGCCTTTTCTACTGTCCTTTCGGGCACATTGACAATATCCTCAGCCTCTTCCAATTTAAATTCATGTCCCACTGTTTGGGGATGTGGTTCATCATCTTTTACCTTACCTTCAGGAGGTAAGACAGTAGACTGGGGCTGAGTAACCTCCATCTTATAATAAAGACCAGAAGCAAGAGGCTGGGGTCTATCATCCTCTTCTAATGTAGTGTCAGGAACTGTGGAAAGTGATTGGGGTTCCATTGCATCCTTTACCTTCGAGTCAGGAAGTATTGCAGGTGGAAGAGACTGTACATCTTCCCTCATGCTTGGTACAGGAGCTGATGGCATTTGCTCTTCTTGTACTACCTTCTTCTCTTCTTCCTTAAACTTAGGTTGTGGAATTGAAAGTTCTGTTTCTTTGATCTCTTCTACCTTATAATCAGGTGCTGGAGCAGGAGGCTGAAGTTCAACCACAATTCTCTCTGGAAGGGATGGCTCTGCTGGGGTTGCATACAGCACACCCTCAAAGGGTATGGGAACATGTGATGGTTCAACAGGCTCTTCCTGGCTCATAATGGGGACTGGGAACCTTTCCTCAGGCTTGGGGAACACTGGCAAGTCATCCACAGGGGATTCCTTTGGCCAACAAGGTAAAGCAGGAGCACTCTCTTGATCTTCAGGAAGATGCATCTGCTGCTCAGGCTCTGGAACATCTTGTGGGTACAACTGTACTTGCCAGAGATCTGTTTTACCTGCATCTTTGGGCTCTGTTAAGGAATCCTTTGCTGGCTGTGGGAAATGATCAATAATTAATTCTTTGTTATCAGGGTGTATCTCAAGGGAAGAAGGAATAGCACCTTTCCTAGCTTCAAGAGGGAGGCTACTCTGTGACATCTCATGACTATCCTCAGGTTCCTCAACAATTTCCTCAATCTCAACAGGTTTACCATCAATTATTACAACTTTCTTGATAATTCGCCTCCTAATGATTTTATGGATGAGGGTTGTGGTTTCCATAGGACTGGTGGCATGCTGTAAAGGTTCATGCTGTTCTCCTTCACTAAATTCCGAGTCATCTACTGGCTCCTCCACAACTTCCTCCGTCTCCACAGGCTGCCCATCAACAATTATGATTTTCTTTATAACTCTTCTCCTAAATATTTGATACGCACTTATCACCTCAGGTTCAGACATCACATTTGTGACAAGGGTTCCTTCTGGATGACTTAAAATATCCTCAGTGACTTCTTCAGGTTCCTCCACCACTTCCTCAGTCTCCACTGGTCTCGATTCTGTAAGTGGTCACCTGAGTCAGCTGGGAGTTTCCTCAGCATTTCCTCAGTGACTTCTTCAGGTTCCTCCACCACTTCCTCAGTCTCCACTGGTTTACCATCTACCATAATAATCTTCTTAATTATTCTCTTCTGATGATTCTGTGAGTAGTGGTCACCTCAGGTTCTGTGATGGTCTCAGTAATCACTGAGTCAGCTGGCAGTTTCTCAAGCATTTCCTCAGTGACTTCTTCAGGTTCCTCCACCACTTCCTCAGTCTCCACTGGTTTACCATCTACCATAATAATCTTCTTAATTATTCTCCTGATGATTCTGTGAGTAGTGGTCACCTCAGGCTCTGTGATGGTCTCAGTAATCACTGAGTCAGCTGGGAGACCTTGGAGCATTTCCTCAGTGACTTCTTCAGGTTCCTCCACCACTTCCTCAGTCTCCACTGGTTTACCATCTACCATAATAATCTTCTTAATTATTCTCCTTCTGATGATTCTGTGAGTAGTGGTCACCTCAGGTTCTGTTATGGTCTCAGTAATCACTGAGTCAGCTGGGAGACCTTGGAGCATTTCCTCAGTGACTTCTTCAGGTTCCTCCACCACTTCCTCAGTCTCCACTGGTTTACCATCTACCATAATAATCTTCTTAATTATTCTCCTTCTGATGATTCTATGGGTAGTGGTCACCTCAGGCTCTGTGATGGTCTCAGTAATCATTGAGTCAGCTGACAGTTTTTCAAGCATTTCCTCAGTGACTTCTTCAGGTTCCTCCACCACTTCCTCAGTCTCCACTGGTTTACCATCTACCATAATAATCTTCTTAATTATTCTCCTTCTGATGATTCTGTGAGTAGTGGTCACCTCAGGCTCTGTGATGGTCTCAGTAATCACTGAGTCAGCTGGCAGTTTCTCAAGCATTTCCTCAGTGACTTCTTCAGGTTCCTCCACCACTTCCTCAGTCTCCACTGGTTTACCATCTACCATAATAATCTTCTTAATTATTCTCCTTCTGATGATTCTATGGGTAGTGGTCTTGTGATGGTCTCAGTAATCACTGAGTCAGCTGGCAGTTCTTTCCTCAGTGACTTCTTCAGGTTCCTCCACCATCAGTCTCCACTGGTTTACCATCTACCATAATAATCTTCTTAATTATTCTCCTTCTGATGATTCTGTGAGTGTCACCTCAGGCTCTGTGATGGTCTCAGTAATCACTGAGTCAGCTGGCAGTTTCTCAAGCATTTCCTCAGTGACTTCTTCAGGTTCCTCCACCACTTCCTCAGTCTCCACTGGTTTACCATCTACCATAATAATCTTCTTAATTATTCTCCTTCTGATGATTCTATGGGTAGTGGTCACCTCAGGTTCTGTGATGGTCTCAGTAATCACTGAGTCAGCTGGCAGTTTCTCAAGCATTTCCTCAGTGACTTCTTCAGGTTCCTCCACCACTTCCTCAGTCTCCACTGGTTTACCATCTACCATAATAATCTTCTTAATTATTCTCCTTCTGATGATTCTGTGAGTAGTGGTCACCTCAGGCTCTGTGATGGTCTCAGTAATCACTGAGTCAGCTGGCAGTTTTTCAAGCATTTCCTCAGTGACTTCTTCAGGTTCCTCCACCACTTCCTCAGTCTCCACTGGTTTACCATCTACCATAATAATCTTCTTAATTATTCTCCTTCTGATGATTCTGTGAGTAGTGGTCACCTCAGGCTCTGTGATGGTCTCAGTAATCACTGAGTCAGCTGGCAGTTTCTCAAGCATTTCCTCAGTGACTTCTTCAGGTTCCTCCACCACTTCCTCAGTCTCCACTGGTTTACCATCGACCATAATAATCTTCTTAATTATTCTCCTTCTGATGATTCTATGGGTAGTGGTCACCTCAGGCTCTGTGATGGTCTCAGTAATCACTGAGTCAGCTGGCAGTTTTTCAAGCATTTCCTCAGTGACTTCTTCAGGTTCCTCCACCACTTCCTCAGTCTCCACTGGTTTACCATCTACCATAATAATCTTCTTAATTATTCTCCTTCTTATGATTCTGTGAGTAGTGGTCACCTCAGGTTCTGTGATGGTCTCAGTAATCACTGAGTCAGCTGGCAGTTTTTCAAGCATTTCCTCAGTGACTTCTTCAGGTTCCTCCACCACTTCCTCAGTCTCCACTGGCTTACCATCTACCATAATAATCTTCTTAATTATTCTCCTTCTGATGATTCTGTGCGTAGTGGTCACCTCAGGTTCTGTGATGGCCTTGGTAATCACTGAGTCAGCTGGGAGACCTTGCATCATTTCCTCAGTGACTTCTTCAGGTTCCTCCACCACTTCCTCAGTCTCCACTGGTTTACCATCTACCATAATAATCTTCTTAATTATTCTCCTTCTGATAATTCTGTGAGTAGTGGTTACCTCAGGCTCTGTGATGGTCTCAGTAATCACTGAGTCAGCTGGTAGTTTTTCAAGCATTTCCTCGGTGACTTCTTCAGGTTCCTCCACCACTTCCTCAGTCTCCACTGGTTTACCATCTACCATAATAATCTTTTTAATTATTCTCCTTCTGATGATTCTGTGGGTAGTGGTCACCTCAGGTTCTGTGATGGTCTCAGTAATCACTGAGTCAGCTGGAAGACCTTGTATCATTTCCTCAGTGACTTCTTCAGGTTCCTCCACCACTTCCTCAATCTCCACTGGTTTACCATCAATAATGACAATTTTCTTGACGACTCTCTTCCTGACAACTCTTTCAATGGTAGTTGTAATTTGTTCAGGATCTCTAACTGTTGTAGTAGTGGGTTCCTGGACAACAAAAGACACATCTGTATTTCTTTCTGGTGTCATGTGGTCAGATGGTACACCAGGGGCTGGGAATGTTTCTGGAATATCATATTTAATATCTTCATAATGAGGTACATTAACTGGTGGTTGTTTTAAGTTTCCTTGTTCAATTGGTTTAGGCCTTTCACTCTTGTCGAGCTTCTCATATACAGCATGAGAAAATACCTTTACTGTTTCTACACTTGGCTGAGGAATATCTATTCTGTTGGAAGGCTCTGGGAACTCTTCAACTGGTGCTGGGAATGCTAAACCTTCAGCAGCCTCCTCTGGATTTTTCATTGGTATAGGTGGTAAGACAACTTGGCCCTCCTCCTGAGGTATTTCCTTGATTGTGACTGGCTCATCTTTCTTCGTGTAAAGTTTCTCTGTCCATGGAGAAACAAGGGAAACATATTGAGGTGTGTCATTTGAACTGAAGTTGGGTTCTGGGAAATTTTGATCTATATCTTCAACAGGTTTTTCTTCATACAATGGTGGCTGCTTTACACTGTCCTCCACCTTAATGACTGGTTCTTTGGGTTGTTCCTCAGACTTAAAGCCAGGGACTGGGAAGGATACAGACTCTGTTTGTTCAGTATCTTCATAATCAGGAACACGAACAGGTGTTTGTTTTAAATCTTCTTGTTCAACAATAGGCCCAGGCTTTTCTTCCTTGTCAGCCCGAGTATACACAGTCTCTGTGAATAATTGAGGAGCTTCTGCATCAGCTGGTTCGTCTGGAACACCAAGAGGCTTTGGCATATCTTCAACTGGGAGAGGGAAATCAGTTTTCTCATTTGGATCTTCTGGAATTTTCATAGGAATGGGAGACAAATCTACAGAAGGTCCACTTGGAGGATGGCTTACATCTTGAACCACTACTTCTTTTTGAGGATAATGTTGTTCTGTCCATTGTGAAACCGACAGTACATCTTGTGGCACATCCTGAGTGTGAACAGTAACTGGTTGGGGGAAGGCTTCTATTATTTTCTTGTCATCTGTTCCTTCCTCTACATACTCTGGTTCCTTAAAGCCCTGCTCTTGAGGAATCACAATCTCAGACACTATCTTTACATTTTCAGTTTTTGCATGGAGCACTCCAAGTTCAGGGAAAGAAACTTCTGAAGATGAGGCAACTGTTTCCTTAAATATAGGCACCCCTTTTGGAGATGATGGCAAATTTTGTTCTTCAATAGGTCCAGATTTTTTTACATCAACTGGCTTAGTATAAAGGGTCTCTGTGTACATCTGACTGACTTCTTCTGCTGGTCTGGGATGTTCAACTGCACTTGAGGGCTCAGGAAATTCACCCACTGGAGGAAAGAATGGCTCTTTCATATCAATTTGATCTGGTCTGTTCACAGGCAATGGTGACAACTCTGTTTGAACGTTTTCCACTGGTATAGGTTGACCCCCAACAACTTTCTCACTCTGAATATAAATTTCCCTTGTCCAATGTAAAGGTGAAATGATGTCTTGAGGCATATCCTCATCCCCAACAGTAAGTGGCTCTGGGAATGTTGGGACCTCTTCTGGTTCCTCATTTTCTACATCAATTACTAATTTTACAGACTCTGGGATGGTCTCTGTCTGTTCATCTAGTGTTGGTACTTTCACTGACTCCGGGAATACCTGTTTCTTTTCCTCATCGTTGTCTGGTTTTCCAGGCATTGGGAATGACAATGGTATGGAAGAGGTAACACTATCTTCATAAACAGGTAAACCAGGTGAAGTTTGTGCTAGCTCTTCTTGTTCTACAATAACCTGTGACACATCTTTCTCTGCAGGTTGACAATATACTGGTTCTTTGAACAATTCACTTGGTTTTTCTGATGGTTTTGGTTCTTCTGTTGTTCCTGAGGGCTGAGGGAACTCCCCAACTGGAGCTGGGAATAGAGAGTCATCAGCAGAATATTCTGGTTTCTTTGCTGGTAAAGGAGATAATACAACATCTAATTCTTCTTCACGAATATATTCCTTTTCTTTCACTGGCTCATTCTTAACATAAACCTGCTCTGTCCACCGAGTAACAGTTGTTACATCTTTTGGGGTTTCATTAGATACAGCAGGTGTAGGGAAAGCATCTACTTCTCCAGCTCTTGCCACATCCTCGGGGAACTCAGGAGGCTGTTTACCTTGTTCAGCTGGTTTTCCAGGTTCTGGGAATACTGGCACCTTTTCTTTAACTGGTTTATCTACAATAGATGGTGGTTCCTTGAGGGAACTCTTCTCTTGAGGAATTGGCTGTACTGGTTCCTTTGCAGAGACCTTCACATATGTATCACTTGTCCATGTCTTTGACACTTCCACATTACACAACTCTGGTATTTCTTCACATACTTTAGGTTGAGGATATTCTTCCTGAGGTGAGGGAAAATCTGGTTTTACTTCTTCAGGAACCTTCATGCCAACATCAGGTAAAGATGGAGCAACCGATGTGTCATCAGTAATTACTGGCTTGCTATCCTTTCTCTTCTGCTGTTGGTAATAATCGTCTTGCCATGATACATTTACATTCAGGGATGACTCTTTCAACTGTTCAAATTCATCCTGGTTTTTTGGTGTTAATGCAGGGAAAGAGGGTTCATCCTCACCAAACTCCAGAGGCCTTGCAAATGGCTCAAGAAACTCTGTTTGTGCATCAGCAAAATCTGGGGTAGGTGCTGGAGGAGGAGGGGCATCTTGTAGCATCCCTGTGATGGGTTCTGAATTGCTATATCTTGGCAGTGTTGGGTATTTATCATCTGTGAATATACTTATTTTTGCCTTGGGGTCTTCTGGCAATTCTAAAACAGCTGATTTAGCTACCTCTGGGAAGTCTTGAACAAGTTCTGGGAATGGCTTGTCAATAGTTTTGAAATCTGGTGATAACACAGGAAAATCTGCATACATGGAATCCCCTGGACTAGTTTTTATCAATTCAGTTGTTTCTTGTACAATGAATTTTTCATAATGAGGTGATTTGTAAATATCAGGAATTTCAGGTGCCTTTCGTAACTGTGTAACACCACTGTCTTCTCTGGCAGGAGAAGGAAAATGAATGGCCGAAACTTCAATAAGCTCTTTTTGTAGAGGAGTAGCCTTAGAGAGTTCCTCTGGTCCTCCCAGTTCAATAGGCATAGGGAATGTTTCTGGAGTAATTTCTTTAACCTGATCCTCAACTGGAATTTCAGGTGACTTAAATCTTTGATCTTCGGACAGTACAGTTTCCCGACCCATAACAAGACTCTCAACTTGGGGCTCGATATCCTGTGTGAAAGAAATTTCTCGAGTAATGTCTTTGAGGTCCTGAGTTAAGTCATCCCAAGATGGATGTGGAACACCTTCTGAAGGCTCTGGGAATGGATCAAATTCAGTTTCCTTATCAAATATAACAGTTTCTGCAGGGAAATCTGGAGCCTGGTCACAAGGCTGAGGTATCAGCTCTTCTGCAGCAGGTTCATCAGATTTTGGATAGACCTCTCTGCCCCACACACTTTCAGATTTGTCTTTTACTACATCAGTTGGTGCACTATCATCCTTATTGGTCGGCACTGGGAATGTATTTACTGGCTCTGGGAAGGTAACTTCTTCTGTATATTTCATGTCAGGTGGACCTAGATATGCTGGTAATGTTGGTGAGTCCTCAGTGGGTTGTGGTATTGACTCCTTTTCTGTGGGTTCAGCAACTTTTGAATAAACTTCTTCAGTCCAAGTACTTGTTGTTTTATCAACAATCACATCCTTTGGTTTATCATCATCTTTCTGTACTGGTACTGGGAATGTGTCCACTGGTGTTGGGAAAGAATCCACCTCTGTTACTTCTAAGTCAACCAAAACTGGTCGTACAGGGAGATCAGGAGCGTGCTCACTGGTCTGTGGGATTGGCTCTCTTTCGGGAGATTCATCGGTATTTGGATAAACATCTACAGACCAAGTTCTCTCTGTTCTTTCTTCCATTTCATCTGGTCTTTTGTCATCTGTCTGTGGTACTGGGAATTGCCGAGGAGCATTTTCATCATCAAGAGGCTGCTTTACTGGCAACTCTTCTGTTACCTTGAAAGTAACGCCCGGAATAATTTTGTGTTGGTCATCTCCCATTGGTTTAGCTGGATACACATCACCTACCAATTTAGAAATCTTCACTGCAGGTTGTGAGGTATCAGAACTCTCTGTTATGGGTAAGGGTAGTGATTCAGTTTCAGTTGTTTTGTCTGGCACAGCAGGATGATCTTCATCAGATATTTCTGTAATAGTTACACCAGATCCGTCATCTGGCAAACCAAACTCAGTTTCTGGTTCTTCCACAACTTCTTCTGTCTCAATCCTCTCTCCATTAATTATCTGGACACGTCTGATGACTCTCCTACGTCTACGTACAACATGATATTGAATATTCTTCAGTTCTGGGGACTCACCAGGTGCCACCGGTTCACCTCCTTCAAGAATCTCTTCAGACACTATTGGCTGACCATCAACAATTTTTAAATGTCGAATGACTCTTGCCTTTTTCTCTGGAACAGAGTCTGATAAGAAGGCATCCCGAGGTACACGTTCTATATCTTCACTTATTTGTAAAGTAATTGGCTGCCTTTCTCCTGTACTAGGATATTCATAAACCTCTTCTGGGGTCTCTGCTCTCTCTTCTTCAACCACTTCTTTACCGTCAACAACACATACTGACCGTCTAATTTTAACATTTTTCTTAATAACACGGACACCTCCTGATAATGGAGTTAATAAGGCACTAACAGAATCAGTCGTGTCTTCCCTGACATCTTCAGGTTCCTCCACCACTTCCTCAGTCTCCACTGGTTTACCATCGACCATAATAATCTTCTTGATTATTCTCCTTCTGATGATTCTGTGAGTAGTGGTCACCTCAGGTTCTGTTATGGTCTCAGTAATCACTGAGTCAGCTGGGAGACCTTGTAGCATTTCCTCAGTGACTTCTTCAGGTTCCTCCACCACTTCCTCAGTCTCCACTGGTTTACCATCGACCATAATAATCTTCTTGATTATTCTCCTTCTGATGATTCTGTGAGTAGTGGTCACCTCAGGTTCTGTTATGGTCTCAGTAATCACTGAGTCAGCTGGGAGACCTTGTAGCATTTCCTCAGTGACTTCTTCCACCACTTCCTCAGTCTCCACTGGTTTACCATCTACCACTTCCTCAGTCTCCACTGGTCTTACACATCTACCATAATAACCACTTCTTCTCCACTACCATAATCTTCTTAATTATTCTCCTTCTGATGATTCTGTGAGTAGTGGTCACCTCAGGCTCTGTGATGGTCTCAGTAATCACTGAGTCAGCTGGCAGTTTTTCAGCATTTCCTCAGTGACTTCTTCAGGTTCCTCCACCACTTCCTCAGTCTCCACTGGTTTACCATCTACCATAATAATCTTCTTAATTATTCTCCTTCTGATGATTCTGTGAGTAGTGGTCACCTCAGGTTCTGTGATGGTCTCAGTAATCACTGAGTCAGCTGGCAGTTTTTCAAGCATTTCCTCAGTGACTTCTTCAGGTTCCTCCACCACTTCCTCCTCAGTCTCCACTGGTTTACCATCTACCATAATAATCTTCTTAATTATTCTCCTTCTGATGATTCTGTGAGTAGTGGTCACCTCAGGCTCTGTGATGGTCTCAGTAATCACTGAGTCAGCTGGCAGTTTCTCAAGCATTTCCTCAGTGACTTCTTCAGGTTCCTCCACCACTTCCTCAGTCTCCACTGGTTTACCATCGACCATAATAATCTTCTTAATTATTCTCCTTCTGATGATTCTATGGGTAGTGGTCACCTCAGGTTCTGTGATGGTCTCAGTAATCACTGAGTCAGCTGGGAGACCTTGTAGCATTTCCTCAGTGACTTCTTCAGGTTCCTCCACCACTTCCTCAGTCTCCATTGGTTTACCATCTACCATAATAATCTTCTTAATTATTCTCCTTCTGATGATTCTGTGAGTAGTGGTCACCTCAGGCTCTGTGATGGTCTCAGTAATCACTGAGTCAGCTGGGAGACCTTGGAGCATTTCCTCAGTGACTTCTTCAGGTTCCTCCACCACTTCCTCAGTCTCCATTGGTTTACCATCTACCATAATAATCTTCTTAATTATTCTCCTTCTGATGATTCTATGGGTAGTGGTCACCTCAGGTTCTGTGATGGTCTCAGTAATCACCGAGTCAGCTGGGAGACCTTGTAGCATTTCCTCAGTGACTTCTTCAGGTTCCTCCACCACTTCCTCAGTCTCCACTGGTTTACCATCTACCATAATAATCTTCTTAATTATTCTCCTTCTGATGATTCTGTGAGTAGTGGTCACCTCAGGTTCTGTTATGGTCTCAGTAATCACTGAGTCAGCTGGGAGACCTTGTAGCATTTCCTCAGTGACTTCTTCAGGTTCCTCCACCACTTCCTCCTCCACCACTTCCTCAGTCTCCACTGGTTTACCATCTACCATAATAATCTTCTTAATTATTCTTCTTCTGATGATTCTGTGAGTAGTGGTCACCTCAGGCTCTGTGATGTCTCAGTAATCACCGAGTCAGCTGGGAGACCTGTAGCATTTCCTCAGTGACTTCTTCAGGTTCCTCCACCACTTCCTCAGTCTCCATGGTTTACCATCTACCATAATAATCTTCTTAATTATTCTCTTCTGATGATTCTGTGAGTAGTGGTCACCTCAGGTTCTGTGATGGTCTCAGTAATCACTGAGTCAGCTGGGAGACCTTGTAGCATTTCCTCAGTGACTTCTTCAGGTTCCTCCACCACTTCCTCAGTCTCCACTGGTTTACCATCTACCATAATAATCTTCTTAATTATTCTCCTTCTGATGATTCTGTGAGTAGTGGTCACCTCAGGTTCTGTGATGGTCTCAGTAATCACCGAGTCAGCTGGGAGACCTTGTAGCATTTCCTTCTTCAGGTTCCTCCACCACTTCCTCAGTCTCCACTGGTTTACCATCTACCATAATAATCTTCTTAATTATTCTCCTTCTGATGATTCTGTGAGTAGTGGTCACCTCAGGTTCTGTGATGCAGTAATCACTGAGTCAGCTGGGAGACCTTGTAGCATTTCCTCAGTGACTTCTTCAGGTTCCTCCACCACTTCCTCAGTCTCCACTGGTTTACCATCAATAATGACGAACAATTCTCTTGCGAATAACTCTTCGAGTGGTTTTTGTGGTCACCTCAGGTTCTGTGATGGTCTCAGTAATCACTGAGTCAGCTGGCAGTTTTTCAAACATTTCCTCAGTGACTTCTTCAGGTTCCTCCACCACTTCCTCAGTCTCCACTGGTTTACCATCTACCATAATAATCTTCTTAATTATTCTCCTTCTGATGATTCTGTGAGTAGTGGTCACCTCAGGTTCTGTGATGGTCTCAGTAATCACTGAGTCAGCTGGGAGACCTTGTAGCATTTCCTCAGTGACTTCTTCAGGTTCCTCCACCACTTCCTCAGTCTCCACTGGTTTACCATCAATAATGACGATTTTCTTGACAATTCTCTTGCGAATAACTCTTCGAGTGGTTTTTGTAGTCACCTCAGGTTCTGTGATGGTCTCAGTAATCATTGAGTCAGCTGGCAGTTTTTCAAACATTTCCTCAGTGACTTCTTCAGGTTCCTCCACCACTTCCTCAGTCTCCATTGGTTTACCATCTACCATAATAATCTTCTTAATTATTCTCCTTCTGATGATTCGGTGAGTAGTGGTCACCTCAGGCTCTGTGATGGTCTCAGTAATCATTGAGTCAGCTGGCAGTTTTTCAAGCATTTCCTCAGTGACTTCTTCAGGTTCCTCCACCACTTCCTCAGTCTCCACTGGTTTACCATCTACCATAATAATCTTCTTAATTATTCTCCTTCTGATGATTCTGTGGGTAGTGGTCACCTCAGGTTCTGTGATGGTCTCAGTAATCACTGAGTCAGCTGGGAGATCTTGTAGCATTTCCTCAGTGACTTCTTCAGGTTCCTCCACCACTTCCTCAGTCTCCACTGGTTTACCATCGACAATAATTATTCTTTTTATTATCCTTTTTCTTATTATTTTTCTGATTGTTGTCAATGTATCTGGTTCTCTTATTTCTTTTGTGGTAATTGAATCTGTGGGTGTATATATATCTCTACTCTCTTCAGTGATGTCTTCAGGTTCCTCTACCACTTCCTCAGTTTCTACAGGTTTACCATCAACATATATTATTTTCTTTATAATTCTCTTTCTAATGATTCTACGGATAGTTTTTGTGGTACCATGTTCAAAAGTTTCGTCTGTATCTGAGTCTATGGGCATGGTAGTGATTTTACTGACCTCTACATCAGTTGGTAAATTACCTTGTAATTTTTCCTCTGTTACAATCTGTCGGTCTTTAATCTCCCTAATGTTAACAGGCTGAACACCTTCCATCACAGGTTTTTCATCTATTCCTCTTAGGGGTTTGTAAATGGCTATTGTAGGTCTAGGGCTGGCTGTTGCAAGTTCTGTTACTTCTTCTGCAGAATCTAAAAACTTTTCTTCATTTAAGATATTGTCCAATTGCTTCAACATTTTTCTGTGGTCAACTGAGCCCTCTTCAACTAATTGCTCCACTACATTTTCTGGTTCTTCTAGTACTTCTCTAACTTCTACTAGCTTACCATCAATCATGACATTTTTTGTAATACTCTTCCTTCGAACAGCTCTTACGACAGTGGTTGTTGCCTCAGAGTCTGTGGCGGAGGATTGTTCCATCACATCATCACCTGGTTCCTCAACAACTTCCTCTGTCTCTACAGGTACACCATCAATTATTACAACTTTCTTAATAATTCTCCTTCTCATAACCTTATAAATAGTTGTAGTTTCTGGTTCTGATAGAGTTTCTGTCACAATAACATCCCCTTTAGCGGTGCTGGTTTCCTGGCACAGTTGGACTGATGCTACGCTGGCAATTGTACTCTCGCTATCCTTATTTGAGTCCTGGCTCTCAGCCTGTTCCCGCATCATTTCATTCGCCAGGATCTCCTACAACGAATTTCAGCTCAGGTTAACTTTGATATAGATTTTCTAAAGATGCTCTAAGATATTTATTCATGCTTCCTGATGCAAGTTAACAGGAGACAATGGGCAGTAAAGGACAGGAAAGGATAAAGGTAAAATGGACACCCAGAGAGTAAGATGCATAGAAGTAGGAAACCAGGAAAAGGAAATGAAATCCCAGATAGTTGGAGGAATATAATGTGGAACATGTGCAATTTATGTGGATATGAAAGGACAGGTAGGACGATGTTGGCAGACGCGTACCTTCAGCTGCTGCAGACGATTCTGGAGTACCAGGCGAGTGTCAGAAATTGTCTGACTCAAGAAAGTGAGGTGGTCCGTCATCTCTTGAGCTAAAGATTCAATATGCGAGTCACCCCGCACACGTTCACACTTGCCACGCAGCTCAGTCAATTGTTGCTCACGACGGCACAAGTCACGCTGCAGGGTCTAAAATATAAATTTGTCTTTGTAAGATAAATTCCTCCATTTCAAAAACTAGGTAGTTGGTAAATCCTGGATCTACAACACAAACCATCATATCAGAGTGTCTCAAAAGAATATATACACATCGCCTTACAGATTTTCATGGATATCACATGACGGCTTGTAGTACAACATTGTCCTCACTTGTGGGAGACCTCCTGCATTGTCAAGTGAGGACAATATTGCTATTGTAGTACAAGTATTCACACAAAATCCATGAAAATCTGTGAGGCAGCGAGTATATATTTTTCTGAGACACCCTGTTTTCTATCCTACCAACCACTCCCTAGGCAGCTTTGCTATTTTAGTTGTGTAAAAACCAAGGAATTTATTCAGAGATGGTTATTCTTCTTTAATCTGATTAACAACTGTCACTCAGGGGCAAGAACATTTTACTTTTCCAAATAATAATAAAAAATAATACTGTACTGTAATTTGATGAGACATTTAACTACTGTAGTGTGTATTGTGTGTGGTTTTTGAGTGCATCAAACAATTCTCTGGCAAAGGGTGAACTCCTTCAGGTATATTAATGGAGCTTAACCACATTATGTTGATTTTAATAATACAGTAGTGTACTTGGGTAATTTATAAGACACTTATTATAATACAGGAGGACAATCTATACAACACAATACCATGGGAGGATATATTTTATACTGTACCAAATACTGTACTCATAATAGTATGGAGGGATAATCTATTCAAATAGTACTAAGAAAGTCTGTGGATAATTTAGGTGTATGAATAATTTTGTATTTTAATGATTTCTTCCCCCACTTTTGCAATCCATTTCCATCACTGATAAAGGATGGCCAATATCAAGAACAAACACAGAGTCTCCCTTCATTTGCTACCATTCATTCAGTCTTAAATTTAGTATCCAAATTTACATCATGCAATACAAATGGCACATAAACAGCTCTTATTCACTAGCACAGACAAGTGACCAAGAAGATGGGTACTGTGTTATGATTTTACGAGCAGTGTGGGCTTACAGAAAATTGTCCCCCCCCCTCCCCCAGGGTCAGGTCAAGCTAGGCTAAATCAGGTTAGATGAGGTTAGGTTAGGTAAATTTGGTTAGCATGAACGTAGTAGATCTTAAGGCGAGATAAACTGTGAGGGTTACCTAATCTTCATTTGATGTGGGTCATGCTTACACACAGGACAAGGACATCATCAACACAGAACCCTTAACTAACACTACACTTTTAAGACTAAGAGCAGTCATGGTGGTGGTAAAGATTAATGTATCTATGAGCACGGAAGACAGTGTAAGCTATGTTCTGATTATTTTTCTTTTACTCTCCTTATAGACTGAGGGTGTGGCTGTGGCAGAAGAGTGCCTTAGTCATCATATGACTCCTGTATCCAGGAATATGCCCCCTACTCTTCCAATTTAAAGGACTCTATTGGGAATAAACATCTGATAGGTTTGTCAAATATTCTTGATCAAATTGCCTGTTTACCTTTGTATACCTGCACTATGTACAGGTATTCTCGAGACACATGTTGATTCTATGTAAACTTGTATGATGATTTTACTAAATAAAACTGAAATGATTCCCCTTATCCCCTCCCTGGTTCTCTTCTTAATATAATGTTCCACCTTTCTTCATTAACATTTATGATATGGAAAATTTGATACTGTATATGAGATGTATGAGTAAACTGGGTGTGAATTACATCAGGGTGTAATTTGCTGCTGATGTATACTCCAGAACTGAAGTTGTGGACAGCTGCATAGAACCTACACTAGCGACCTCTGGCAATGAGGAAAATGATAAAACTATGATGTGATATAAATAAAAAAAAGTTTAATAAGTTTAAAATTTTTAAATAAAATAATGTACTATAAAAATCACATGTAGTTGAGTACCCCTATTGCAGTTAACAAAATTTAAAAAATGTATACTGTAGGTCACTAGGTTATATGCAGCTGTCTATGATTTTTGTCTTGAGTGTACATATAAATTATAGTTTTATCTCTGTTTACTTCAAGAAAATAAGTTTCAATAATCAAGAAAGAGTTACAGTAATAAGAAAGGAGAATTAAGTTAATGTATTATCATGAATCATCAGAATAATACAGTAAGAAAGTATAGTTAATGTATCATGTATCACCAGAATAATGAAGGAGGAGATACAACAGTTGATAGGGAATGAATTAATGTACAAATGATGTACAGTTCCAAGAGAATAAACCAAAAAACTACAGTACACATATTTACAACAGCTCATAAAGAATTAAAAGTTCAAGTATTAACCAAATATTTCAAATAATTAAGAATGACACACGCACTGTACAACAATTTCATCAGCATTAACGGGTGTGTGCAATTAGTTCGTTAATCATGTGGAGTAAAGATTCGAGTGTGCATGCCAATATGACAACAGGAAACCATCGTGAAGATGATAATGGTAACCAATCCCATTTTCAAAGACATGAATTTATATTAACACAATTGATGGCCCACTGACATCTTCTTCCACTACAGAGAGATGGTCTTCATCTTTCACAACACACGAGATGGTCAGTGGACATTGGCACTTTTGTTGTACAGTATGAATGTTATATTTCTGTCCTTGAATGTGGGGTTTGATTTCCAGTCCAGTAGTGTATATTTATGTTACTGTGATCGATAATGATTATGATGATGATAATTATAATGAAAATGATGACGATGATAATGAAAGTGCTAATGATGAGGATGATAGTTATGATGAAGATGATAATTATGATGATGAGGCTGTGCAAGAAAATCTTCAACCTGGGTTCGGAGATCAAGCACTAACATTATCTGAAGCAGAATACTATACACACAAGAGAAGATTAGTTAGAGGAGAATAACCATAGAATAAAGGATAATTAAGTACAGTAAGAATAAAGGATAATTAACTCAGAATTGAAGCATCTCGGGAGTGGCTGGCAACGACAACTCTACGTCACAACGGTGTTACAGCCTACATCCTGGACTACACAAGACTATATATATATATATATATATATATATATATATATATATATATATATATATATATATATATATATATATATATATATATATATATATATATATATATATATGTAACATGTATGTATGTATGTATGTATGTATGTATGTATGTATGTATGTATGTATGTATGTATGTATGTATGTATGTATGTATGTATGTATGTATGTATGTATGTATGTATGTATGTATGTATGTATGTATGTATGTATGTATGTATGTATGTATGTATGTATGTATGTATGTATGTATGTATGTATGTATGTATGTATGTAGTATGTATGTATGTATGTATGTATGTATGTATGTACATGCATATATATATATATATATACATATATATATATATATATATATATATATATATATATATATATATATATATATATATATATATATATATATATATATATATATATATACACGCAAAGTCTGGTTAATGATAAATGTTGTCGGCACTCAAATTTGAGGATTTGCAGCTGAGTTACTGTACATCCAAACAGCAAGATTAACCAAAAAAGGTGTAAAACCCCAGAGGGCAGTAATTTGTCACTCGAGATAAATTTCCAATTATTAATCAATTAACCAAGGAAAGCATGCCAAGTAGTCTGTGTTACTCAAAACATCCAGGATGGAGACTCCAAAAAAGGTAAGGAGGAGACTGAAGTGTGTACAGTATCAAGATGTAAAAAATATTTTAATTTAATGTTACATGTTTCTTCATGAACTGGTCAAACTGTAGCAATGGTGGTTACATCTCCATACTATGGCACAATTCAGTCTCCAAGCTCCACAAAACAAAATATCAGAGCTGCATATCTTACCTGATTCAGAGATATCTGTTCACGAATGGCTGCCACAGACCCATGTGAGATTTCAGAGGTGATCTGGGTGTACGTTTCTGTCACCCAACACTCCAAGTCCTGAAGCAACTGCTGGTACTCAATCAGGTGGAACTTCTGCTGCTCCGTCTCACTGTGTTTTCCCTAAGAATTAAAAAAAAAATGGAAATGTAAAGCAAATATTTCTCCAGCTTCTACATGTTTTATATAAATTCTTTTTTACTCTTTCAAGTCTTTTACCACTATAATGCAGGGAAATAAGAATCATGAGCAAATTCATATAAAACAAAAACTTATACAGCTCATATTTTAATCGATATTTTTATTCTTTCAAGTTGTTCTTTGTTATAATTACCCAGAATCAAGAGCAATAATATACATATACAGTGCAATACTTTCTTCCTCCATTCACTGTCATTCATTTAATCCTGCTGATAATAGATGTGCTTGGCTATAGTAGATCCTGTTGCTGCACACAACCTAGTAGTATCAATCCCATCAGCACCAAGTCCTTCCCCAAAGGTGACTATGTTTTGCTCTATGGTCATTTATGCATATCGCTGCCTCCTACATGTCCACCTCCCTCATGATTATTAAGATTTTCAGCCCTATTCTCTCATCTTCTTCTGGATCTCGTCTTACTCTCTCCATCCTACTCTCCACCTTCAAATTACAGGGGGGAGTATTCTACTTTTTTTTCCTATTCTTTCAATATGCATTACTTAAGTAAACCCTGACCTGTTCTCTCCCTCATGTAACAATGTTCTCCCCCCATCATACAGTTCTTTCTCATCATACACTTCTCGGCCCACCAACCATATTCCCCTCTTCCCCTCTCTTAATCTGTGATTCCGCTCAGCTGCTCAGTGTTCCATTTGCTATTCCATTTCCTTATAACTAAAACATCCCAATTTCCTCATTCTATTTCCATATAAGTTAACACTTATTTCTTCCTGACTCCTTTATTAATATTTTTTAATTATTTTATTTTTCTACCCATTCACTACAGTATAGGTACGTATTATACTCTCACTTAGAACATACTCTTCAAAACTGAGCCAATAAGACTTTTAACTTTTCCTTTGAGTCACCTGCAAAAAGCTGTATCATCTGTTAACAGCAGCCAACTCACCTCTCATTTGTATTCTATATCACCATCTACCAAAAAAGTATTTATCTCCATCACTCTTGCTTTCACCTCTCCAAGCAACCACAATAAGTTTCCTTCAACCTGGTAAACTCTTAACAAACGGTTCACTCACCATATGAAAACTATGACGTGGTTCTTTTTTAAAACACCAAGATAGATTACTAAACAGGGGTACAAAGTGACACCAAATGAAGAGTCACTACCATCATCATCAAAGATTTACAGCCATTTTCCATACTTGCATGGATTAGCTGTGATTACGTAACGAATTATTAATATACTATACTGTACCTGACTGAATTTACACACAAATGATGAAAAATGATTTACTATTAAGAAAATATTGTTCACAAGTTACCTCTATTTCTGATTTCTTGTACTCGGCTTGAGAACGCATAGTCTTAAGTCGCATCCTCAGACCAGAGACCACGGCGTGCATGTTTTGCATTTCACTGTCTTGTTCCATAGTCTTTTCTCTTTCTTCCAGGTGGTTCAAATCATCTTCAAGTTGGTTCATCTCGATTATTAGTGTCTGTGTTATAGGAAACATGAATGAGTTGAGTCAATTTATATCTCAATTATGAAATTTACTTCATTCTCATCTACACAAAAACATCTACAGTTTAACACCTCTAAAAAGAAGAACTATTAAAAATTATATATCCCCAGACAATCCAAAATGACTATAACACTAGAAGCACTTGACCTAGCGACATATTCACTACCGGGGTAATCCTCAGCAAAAATAAATAAATAAAAAATAAATAAATAAATCATAATAAACTCTTCCCCCCCCCATAAATAAATAAATCTATCACACATCTATAGAGTGGAAACTAAACTTGAAACAGCTACGTACTCCGATATTTTTTGTTGGGGATATACAGTACAGGTAAAAAATATTTGTATCCAATTTATATATTTATTTATTTATTTTTATTTATTTTTTTTTTTTCATCATCTATTCGCCACTTATCAGCTTACTAGCCGTTTGGGCGGTTTATCCATTGCTAGTACAGGAGGAAACCGGGGACCGGGAAACCTGTGGTGTTTGGTAGTGAGGGTCATACTGGATAACACCCTTCTCACATGTGTCAGGGCCGAGGCTCGAACCTTTGACATATTGGTGAGAATTACCGATGTGCGTTACCGCTGTACCACCACGAGCTTTTACTTGCAGCTTTGTTTACTTTTGGTTACACTGGGAAAAACTGGCAAATGTGAGAAAAATAGTTACTGTATAGGGCTTAAGATACCTGTACTATGTTTACATGTACAGTATGGTATATCTAATTTAAAAACACTGATGGTCCAATAAAAAAATAATATTGATGGGCGAGAACATAAAAATGGTATTCAACAATAAAAGAAACTAAGATAAAATAATAAACAAAGAATACCTGTACCTGTATTCAAAATTTTACGTTGATATAAACGATGTTGTAAAACTAGCATGAGGAGTTTGAATAAAACATCCTCAAAATAAAAATTATTTCAAATAGCTGTAAAATTATGTAATTTCTGGCCAGTACAGCAGTGGCACAATATATAAATCTAGAGAAACACTTATTTTAGCTATCGCAAGTTTTAACATACAGTACAAGGTATAGGTAATCCAGTGAACGTTGCTTGGTAAACCCGGCGCTGAATCAAATGAACAAAAACAAAGGTCAAATAATTTACTGATGAAAAACTTTATGGGGGAATAATTACTGAAAATATCTAAGGCTTAGTTCACTAAATGGCTTCAGCCCAATTATTTTTTTATGTTTAAATTTTTTTTATAATACCATACAGAATTCACAAAGCAATTAGGGAAATTTTTCATGACAATTATTGCTAGTTAAGGAGGAGATTTAACTATTTCGTTAAAAAGACAACACTGCCTTTTCTACAATATGAAAATTATTAGGTTGACACTCACACTTTTACTGACCTAACCCACAACATAACAAATAGTACAGTATGTACTGTAGAATAACATCTTAAATTCAACTTGCACTAAAAATATTCTCAATATTGTACAAAAAAAAATCAATATGGCAGATATTAGTGTCTATACAGTACAAGATATGTAAACATATTTGATATGATTAACAAAGGAAATGTACTGTAACCCAATGGGAGTTGTTTATGGAAATTCCACAAAAGAAAAGGGGCCACCAAATTATTCGATAATGGAATGTAAAGGATATGACATGTCCAATGATAATGGTTGCTGCCCTTGCAGTAACATCCATTGATGAAGGCCACCATAAGATTTAACCCATGATTAAAAGAAGTGAAATCTGTATAGTTTTAACACAGTGACTGAAATTGTTTATGAACACAGAGTTGAATGGACAAAGAGGGGAAAAAAGCAGATTTCCTCAACTTTTAGGGAACAATTACTGTAATGTACTACAGTAGTATGTCTGGGACCTTGAGCAGCCTTATGAGACTGGTGTAAATAGATTACTACGGGTGAACATTGCCAGTCTGAGTACATCATCTGTGGCAATAGAGACTGTCATTATGCAGAAAGTAAAGTAGACAGTCTTTGCATGTATGGTAAATATAATAGTGCATCTTATGAAGCCCACAATTCACCTTAACATCAATATCATCTAAGATTTAGTGTACACCTTCAAGACATGTAACTTTTCTAAATGGACAAAATTTATAGAATAAAAATCCCTACAAAATACTAAGTTAATTATACTGTACTGTACCTGTATGGTGGTCAACTGTTCAACAATGGTAAAGTCCACAAGAGCCTTGATTCTATCCTGGAAGCTCTCAAGTTTGTCTTGTGCTGAGGACACTTTCTTCTTGGCCTCCTGCTCCAGGGAAGACAGGGAACCACAATTAATTAATATTCCCAAAAGAAAAATATTATATTCTGCTGCAGGGACTCTGAAACACCTGGGTATAAATACCTTGAACAGGAATTACCTTTAATGAAGGGCAATATTTTTAAGATATTATGAGCTTCCAATCTGAGGGGGAAGGAGAGGGGAGGACACATTTTCAACAATAGTAAGAAACAACTCTAATCACAAGCATTATAACACACAAATAATACATAAAAAAATAAATAAAAATCATTCCATAATGCAACACTTTCCAAAATCGAATTACTGTAACTCATGCTTCATCCAAATGCCAATGACATGATAAAATAAAATAATATAAAAAAACACTTGTTTATTTACCGTATTTGCTAAATTCTCGCAAATGTGAAATTTAGGGCCATCCAATACTTACTGTGTCTTAAATTTTGTACATATTCTGGCTCAACATATAGAGGGAAACATTATACGTATTTCTCCACATGTTTTCATTTTAACCTACCGTACAGTATATAGTGTAGTATATGTTCAATAGTTTTCATTCACATAAAGCTTCTTTCTTATAAGTCAGAGAGTGTGCTCAAAAAACACTGACCTTAGTAATTAATCAACTACAACAAACAACTGCCCCCCTATATGAAGTTGACCATAAAGATACAGTAGTGTGCTTAAAACTCTAAACCAAAGTCATCCTGTACAAAGACACAGCCTATATTATCCTGTTTGTGTTAAAAGTGTTGAAGGACTTATAATGTGTGGTTTCATGCCTGGATGGGGGGATTAAATATGATAGAATGAATGACATGAACGGACAGTTTATGCATGACTAAGAGTGATACCAGAGGAATGACAGACAACATGTATAATTTCTCCAGCAAAATGGGAAAGATGATGATAGGAATTAACAAAATAAGCCTGTCGAGTATACCGGGGCAAACACGGAGTGGAGACATCATGGAAAGAAGTGTAACATATGCAGTGTGGGTTAAGAAAAGTAAGAAAGTGTGGATATCAAGAATTTACGTAAATGATCAATAGTAAAATATATTCTGGAGTAGAGGAAGACTTTGCTTGTGGAGTGTATAGGTCTATTAGAGTATGTGATAGTGTATAGTAGGTCATGTGAGTTTTCACAGAAGAGAGATGTGAGATGTGCTGGATATGTATGGGAGTAAACATGAAATTACTGAATGCTGGCCAAAATATTTATCGAGAGAAAGCAGCATGTGTTTTTAAAAGAGTTAGTCAAGAAAAGATAAAAAAATAGTTACAAGTGGAAGGAAGACTGAGTCAAGGATATGTACAGTAATGTCACCAAGTTTGTTCAAAGATTTTCTCAAGTGGGGTTGAAGGTGAGGCGAGAGTCAGAATGATAGTGAAGGGGGTGAGCAAGTTAGGGGAGATGAGTCAACTGCTGTACGTATATGAATGATATTGTTCAGGTAAGTAGTTTATAAGGAAATTTACAAATGTTGGGAAATAAGTGTGGATGAATGTATTTCAGAAACTAGTGAGTGGACATGCCGACAAATGTAACAGTATATGATGAATTGAATTGCAGAGTAGTGAAGGGAAAGACAGCAACAAGTAAATCAATAAATGTGCAAAGAAAGAGATTTGGTTGATGGTGATGTAATGTACGAGGAATTACCGAGGTGACAATATTATAGATGGGACAGTGATGCAAGAGGAAGGATCAATTTAGAAGTGATTGAAATGACATCCTCAAGAATAACGTGTAGGTTAAATAACACAGAAATATGGAGGTACGGTATGTGTTGGGCAGAGACAGGAGGGGGGGGTCAGATCACGTGGTACAGGAATACAGGAGTAAAAAAAAAAAAAAAAATGTCCGGAATGTTGTGAGGATAATAACATGATTTGAGTTGGAGGACGTCCATGAAACAACAATGTGCCTGACTGAATACTACTGTACCTATAAAGTGGGTGATTGAGAGCCTTATTGGGGAAGGGGACTACCAAGGTGTCTATTATAACAGTATGAATAAATGAATCATAGTTAATGAAGGGAGAGTCTGTATGTTTGCTCTTGATTTTGTTCCACCTGCAGGGTACAGAAGCAGGAGAGGATTGGAAAAAAAAACTAAATTTGGTCATTTCTTCAGCCTGCATCTAACCTAACCTACAAACCTATCCACCCCCAAACTTGTGCCTAGTGGACCACGTTCAGCGGTAATTACTGAGCTCTGGCATTTATTTTAGCTGGAGTGATTAAAACCTCTGAGTTTGGTTGAAAACATGAGGTGAAATACACTCCCCTGACTGCAACTTAAAGTTGAACCTGATTACAAACACCCCGAGTGAAATTTATCATGGGTGATATCAACAATAAAGTAAAGACCCAGAATTTCAACTTACCAAATTTTGTATTTGAACAAAAGATCACAAATGAAAAAAAGAAAGAAAAAAGTTTGAGACATTATATGATTTTGCTGGAAAATATTGGAAAATAAATATACTGTATGAAAAACAAAGAATTATAAAATACATGTTGATGAATAAAAGGATCAATATTTATAAAACAAATTGTATAAAATAGGCAAAACGTGACTAATATTTTTGTTAGTGTAAAGTATACTAAATAATTCACCCCATTTCTTGAAGGGCCCAACTCTTTCTTTTATTTTTAATTGCTACTGTAATGTTTATTAATATATTTATAATTACTGTAATATCATGTATTTCAAACAAGGTAGTACAGACCAGCTTGCTTAATACAGTACAGTATTGTAATCACATTCATCAGAGTGGGACACTTCTAAATGCATACTGGTAAAATAAATGACAACAAAATAAAGAAAATTACTGTTACTTCAAACATCAAATATAATAAACAACATGCAAATACTGTACTACCAATTATCTTCCAAAAATCTCAATAGTCAACACCTATGACCACACACAAGCTACGAGGTCCATCGTTATGTAGAGTGCTGCTATGCATTAAAAGTTTTAAATTTTTATCATTCATCCTGAAATCCCCTTCTCTGGCCGAGTTGATATAATACTCCCAACTCTTTTAATAATCTTTTTTTCTCCACTGGAAGGAATACACAGTTAAAAGAAGAGCAAGTCTACTGTGAGCTCTGCAAACGTTTGAAGTCCACAGGGTTTTCAGGATATTTCTAAAAGTATAAAGGACTCGGTAGTACAGCCCTGAGGATACCAAGTCCTACTAGGCACGCAGAGGAAGAGGTATTTGTAAACTAACGCTGCAGACAGAGGAACTAAGTAATTCACTACAGGTAATTCTGATGCATAACACTATGGGAACTCGAAAAATATAACACAGTTCGCTACAGACTATATATATACAGTATATATCATTAGGGTCTCAAACTCAAGCAGGTTTAAAAAAAGGTCACTAACAAATCATATTTCCATATTTTTACCTAAAGAGGATTTATCAAGATCAAACTCTAAGAAGGGTGAGGGACATTAAACACACACACACACACGCGCGTGCAGTGCTGAAGGCATCACACCTGGTGCTCTCTGTGCTGGGCGAGTGTTGTATTGGCTTGACAAGGGGCCTGCAGGGGAGCTGCCTTCTCGCTGATTATTGTCATGGTAGTCTTACTAGTGGAATCTGAAGTCTGTGTCATGGTCAGAGTGTGAGTCTGTCGGGTCTGGGTCGTATTAGTGCTTGGGGAACTAGTGATAGTTACTTGGTCTGGGAGATTTGGGGTTAAAGAAAGATATGTGCTCTCATCAGTCCAGTTTGCTAAACCATGAGGAACGTCAGCCTGCATGATTTCAGTCTGATATGTTCTCGCTGGGCGACCACCTTTATCGTCAGAAGCTGGTGGAGGCCCATGAGATGACCCAGAGGCATCATCGTCATCCTCATCCTCATCATCACCCTTCTCCAAAAGTTCACTCACCAGATCAACCTTAGCTATCTTGAGCTTGGCTAACATTTCAAAGTAGTTCTTCTCAGCATCGTTGTACATCCACTGGTTGCACACGAAGAAGTCATGAGTGGCATTCTTCTGTAGGACTTCTTCCCGATCCATTTGACGCAGAATCTCGTCCACCTCCTGTTCTGCCTCTGACACACGTGAGCGGCTACGTTTATGGTGTCTCTCCTTGAATCTATACGCTTTTTCAAGAGCTGGAAGAACAGGCTCTTCTGTTTCACTTTTTACATCTTGCTCATCTGCTACAGGTGGTTCTGGTTTAACTTCTTCTAATTCCTGAACAATTTCTACTTCTGGTAATTCCATTCTTGGTATATAAGGCACAATATCTTTCACGCTATCTTCAGGATCCTCTGAACACGATGATCTCAATCGACGACGACGCTCTTGCTTTGACACATATTCAGTGAAACCTTCTTCATCTGTTGCTGTAGGCACCTGTGGTCTGGGAGCTGGTTCTTCATCAGCAACTACAACCTTGACTGTCTTGGTATGGTACAGGATGAAGGATCTTTCATCCTTGGGTGCCTCCTCCTCTTCCTCCTTGACGACTGGTTTCCCACGAGCCACAACAGCAGCCCATGAAGTGGCACCCTCAGCCCGTGCCAAATATTCCTGATAGCTAGTCTCGGCTTTCTGGATGGCAGGCATGTCATAACTCATTACAGTTGAAGTTTCAGGAATTATGGGAGCCGAGGACTCTGTTTCTCCAGAAGTCTGATCATTTATTATCCTCTCTGGTGATAAGACAAACTGGTCCTTCATGAGCTGTGACTTATCTGATTGGACCAGATATTCCTGGTACTCAGTTTCAGCATGCAGGATGGCAGAGTGGTCATACCTCTCAGAGTCACTGATGAGAACATCATCGGTTATTGCTAATATCTGTGGGCCAAGTTCAGTTGATGTTGGTTCAGTATCATCGGCAGATGATGTTGGTTCAGTAACATCAGCAGATGATGTTGGTTTAGTAATATCGGCAGATGATGTTGGTTCGGTAACATCGACATATGATGTTGGTTCGGTAACATTGGCAGATTTCTGCGGCAAAGTAATTTCATCCACTACAACTGTCTCCTCCTTAGAATGTGTGGAGACTTCTGCTTCCTTTTCACGATCTAAAGTTTCTTCTACTGCAGTCGTCTGTCTTTTGCTCAGATATTCATAAAACCTTGACTCAGCTTCATTAATTGCTGCCATGTCATATGAGAAGGATGAGGTTAGCTCAGGAATGGTACATTCACTAGTAGCATGAGTGAGAGGTGGGGAAGAATGCAAGGTGGTGGTAGTAGTGGGTGTTGCTGGAAGGGTGGGAACAATGTACTCTTCTTGTGTCTGACTTGTTGTCACATCTACTTGGCTTGGAATTTCAGGCTCAAGAATAGTGTCAGGAGCCTCTTCTTCACTTGGAATATTTTGCTCCAGGACAGTGTCAGGAACCCTGGCCATCATTTCATAATATTTTCGTTCACTATCATCCGCGAGACACTTCTCATACCAGAAGGAGTCGTGGATGGCATATTTTTGTAACAGCTCCTCACGACCCATGTAGCGAAGAATATCATCTACTTCTCTTTCAGCTTCTGATACACGATGACGCTGGCTTCTTCTGTGACTGTCATGGTGCTTCCTTGACCTCACTGATATTTCAATTGTTTCCACCATACTTTCTTCTTCGACTGGTTTCACTTCAGGCTGATTCTCTACTGTTTCTTGCACCTCCACCTGCTCTGGTTCTTCTACAATCTCTACTTCTGGTAATTCTATTCTTGGAATATAAGGCACAATGTCTTTCACAGCCTCTTCAGGCTCTTCAGAGCAAGACGAACGTAATCGACGCCGCCTTTCTTGCTTTGAGACAAATTCTGTGAAGCCTTCTTCATCTGCTGACACAGGCACCAGTGGTTTAGGCGGTTCTTCATCTGTAACCACAACCTTGACCATTTTGGTCTGGTACAAGATGAAGGACTTCTCGTCCTGGGGTGTCGTTACCTCCTCTTCTACAACTACTGGCTTCCCAAGAGCAACAACACTAGCCCAAGAAGTGGTTTCTTCAGTCTGAGCCAGATACTCCTGATACTTAGTCTCTGCCATGTGGATGGTAGGCATGTCATAACTACTTATTGATGATGACGCTTCAGGTATTGGCAGAACTGGGGGACTGGGAACTACCTGCTCTCCATTTTTCTTTACAGTGATATGTACTTCTGGATCATGCTTCTCTTCACAGATTTGTTCTGTCTGTATCTTTGGTAAATCTGGGGTATCTTCTCTCTCAGCTAGCTTCTCTGACTGTACCAAGTATTCCTGGTACTGTGTCTCAGCCTGGAGAATATGTGGCATGTTATAGCTGATCTGTTCATGTTGTACAGTATCTTTATCTGTTGCTGGTGTTGGCTGCTGGGACTCTATTACATTATTTTCAGTCTCGACCACCTCCTCTGATTGCACCAAGAACTCTTGATATTGAGTTTCAGCTTGCAGGAGTTCTGGCATATTATAACTGGCCTTTTCATGTTGAATAAATGTAGATTTTCCTGATGTTTGTTGTGAATCAGGTAAACCTACATTATCTTCAGCCTTAATTTCTTTCTCTGACTGCACCAAGGATTCCTGATACTGTGTCTCAGCCTCTAGAATTTCTGGCATATTATAATGGGCCTTCTCATGTTGTAGAGCTTCTTCAACTGTTGGGGATGTCTGTTGTGGCTCTACTTCAGGCAAAACTGTTTCTTCTGTCTCAACCAATTTATCTGTCTGTACTAAATACTCCTCGTACTGTGTCTCAGCCTCCCTGATCAATGACATGTTATATCCCTTTACATGTTGGTGGGCATCAATCACCAGTGATGCTTGTGATACCGATACTGCTTCATTCTTATCTGTCACAGTTTTGTCTCTAGCTTCAACTCTATCAATCACAGTTTTGTCTTTAGCTTCAACTCTATCTACCACAGTTTGTGTAACTCCTTGACTATTTTCCTCAACAGTTTCAACTATGAGACTTGTACCCATCACAGGATTGTCGCATTCCACAATATGGCATTCTGTGACTGATGACTCAGGAGTGTGAGTTTCCTCTGGAATAAGAGATTTCTTTTGTAGTTGTGAGACATATTCATAGTACTTAGTCTCAGACTCTTGAATTTCCTTCATGTCATATCTTGTGGAATCTAAGTCAACAGGCGTCTGTTTCACTGAAATAACCTCTACAGATTGTGGTACTGAATTTGTTGGTTCTGGAGTAACTTCTGCTTGCATATTTACAGTCCCTGTTGTTGTTGACATGAAGTCCACTGTCTCAGTTATTGTTTCTGTTGACACATGGGTAATTTCAGTCGTTTGTGTTTCTGGTTCCTTTGTTACTGGAACTTCTAATGCTGCTGGAAGTTCTACTGTTGCTGGAATATCTACTGCTGCTGAAACTTCTACTGCAGCTGGCACTTCTGCTGCTGCTGGAACTTCTGCTGCTGCTGGAACTTCTACTGCTGCTGGAACTTCTACTGCTACTGGCACTAACTCTCTCTGCTTGGCAACAGTTTTTTGTGACAATGGATTATCTTCTACTGCTGGTTCCATCACATCAGGCTGGACTTCAATTTCGTGGGAGTCAACAACAGGAACAGGTGGTTTATTTTCCTCTTTGGACTTTGTAACAAGATACTTCTGGTAGTACGTTTCAGCGTCACGTATACCAAACACGTCATACCACAGCTCAGAACCAAGATAAAAAGCGGCAGACAGTTTATGTTCATACTCGATCACATCCTTGGGTTTTGGGGGCGCCTCTCCTCTTTCAATTGCCGCAACTATCTGATCTATCTCCTGCTCCGACTCAGACATCTTGGATGATCTCTTTGACCTTGATCTTTGCCTCGATTTACTTCTCTTGGGTCTTGGTAATTCAAGGAAACTTATTTCACCCTCACTCTCGACTTCCTCCATGTCTGCACTCATCACTTCCTTTATTGCTTCTTTCGTAATCTTAATGGGGTCCTTCTTGGTGACTTCTTCCATGATGGCTTTTACAGTCTCCTCAATTTCCTCGGTAATGCCAGAAGTGCTGTGAGTCTTTCTCCTGTATCTCTCCCTCTTGGACACAAATGCTGTAAATCCTTCCTCATCCACCTCAGCAGCAACTTTGTCATTTTCATTAGAACTCTCCTCCTTCTGCACAATAGTTGGGGTGTGGAAAACATAAGGCTTCTTGGAGTCTTCAGTTAGTTCCTCTGCAACGACAGCCGGAGCATGAATGAGAATGTTGGCGTATGATTTTGACTGACTTGACCCCACAGGTTCCAAGTGCTCAGAGGTCCCCGCAAAGCTGAACCCAGAGTCATCTTCTGACTGAGGTTCATGCCAACTGCTGTCAGGGAGCCCCATGTCTGGAGGCACACTGATCTCACTCTCTTCTGGAGTGACTTCCAGACTCTCCATCGACTTGTCTTCAATGGTGGTTGTAACGAGTGAAAGGTCTTCTTCTACCGTTGCAGCCCCATGACCAGAATCCCCTTCTTCTGTTCTGTCCTCATCAGGAAGCTCTTCTTCATCTTCTAGAGTAAATCCACCATCTTTGATGATGTCCATCCAATCATCAACATGTTCAGGCATGGGAAGTGCAAACTTAGGCTTGGGCTCCACCGGTTGCTGAACAGGTTGGTTACCATTGGGAGCTTCTAATTCAGATGTCATGGCTTCTTGAAGGGCTTCTTCAATGTTAGGCACAATTTTCTGTAATCCAAGCGATTCTTCCTTACCAGATGGTTCTTGGTGCTTTGAAATGTCTTCCTCTAATACCAAGCATTCCAAGTCAAATTCCTTTGACACAAGTCCATTTTCAGGAACAGGTTCAACAGTCTCTGACACAGTAACTCCTTCCACTGGTTTCTTCTCCATTGTTTCTTCTTCCCCTGGACGGGGAACCATTTCAAATTCTTTAGAAGATTCAAGATGAATTTTTTCTTCCAAAATATTTGTTTCCTCTTGTGGCTTTGTCTGAACATCTTGTTCTTTCACAGCCAAGACTTCAGGTTGAGATTCTTTTATAGGTTCAGCAAGTGGAACTACAGCTTCCACTGGCTCTTCTCTCTCATCATCAGTATCTTCAACCAAAGGCTTTTGCTGAACTTCTGTTCTTAGCATTAAAAGTTTGTCCAGTTCTTCTTCAACCTTAACCTCATCTCTGGCTTCTGGGGGAGTATGATCACTATCATCTTGGTTGTCCACACTTTCAGGTGTCAGATATCCTTCCTGAGACTCTAAGTTTTCCGCTTCTCTGGATAATTCTGTGTCATCATAATTCTTATCTTTAGGGTCACTGTCTCTATCCTCGTCACCTTTCTTACCCTTTCCTTTCTTTGGCCTCTTCTTTTTATTCTTATAATACTCATCCCCAGGCACTAATGGAAGTACACTACTTGCAAATACACTTGAGGAATCTTCTTCCATGAGCTGTGAGTGTCTGCCATGTGATGTGCCAGGAACAGAGTCTTTTGAGTCCGTACCGTAACTAATATCACTTAAAGTACTTTCAAGGGGCGCACTTTTGGTCTTAAACAGCTGTTTTCGCTCTTCAAGTGGAGTTTTGATCTTTTCCTCTGTGCTGGAAGTGCGAGTTATTGGTCTCTGTCGCATCCACTGAGGAGTTAAAATAATCTCATTGGGGTCATCGATTGGATTATGTGGACTAGTGGGACGTGGATTTCCTGGATTAACGGAAAGGATTGCTGTCATAAAGCCCTCGGGCTCTGTTGGCGCTTGCGTGATCTTGGAGAAGTCAGCTTCAACTGGCATCTTGGGCTTTGGATGTGGGTTTTCAGTTGGAACATTCTCATCTACACTAAGCTGCACCACAGCAATTTCTGATTCTGTTGTCTGCTCTGTAATCTTTGGTACAACATCACTCTTTTGTTTTGTGGGAGACTCTGGTTTTTGTTCTTTAATTTTGGGTACAGAGTCAGTCTTTTTCTTCACTGGGGACTCAGGCTCCAGCTCCTCAACAGATGTCTTCATTATCACATCTGCGAGGTCAGTCTCAACAACGCTGGTCACTTCAACATTCCCTCTCTTGTCTCTCTTTGAGGGTTTTTCTTTTTCAATTTTTGATATTTCTTGCAGAGCTTTTTCAATTTCATCTTCCTCTTCTTTTGCCTTAAGCTTTTTCTTTTTCTTCTTCTTCTCTGGTTTCTCAGGTTGCTTTGGTGATTGAGCTGATTCCTTATCAGACTTCTTAACAGTTATCTCCTCAGAAACCACATCAGTCTGCACAGTGCTGGTTGGTTCACTTACAGTCTCAGAGGCTTGCACTTTTTCCAATACCTTCTCTGCCTGTTTTGGTGGCTGAGTTTCCTTAGTCTCGGGTGGCACTTCAGGGTTTGTGTGCTCAGTGGCAGCTGGCTCTGGTTCTGATTCACTACCCATCTTCCTGCGGCGCTTCTTCTTCTTGGAAAAAATCCCCTCAAACCCGTCAGCATCCTTCTTGGCTTCAACAAGAGGATTCTCTTCGGTGTGATCTTCCACAACTGATGGCGGGGCTCGGTACTGGTATGGTTTCTTAGGCTCTTCCTTAGGTTCCTCTTTGGCAACAACTTTACCAAATGACAAAGCACATGCATAAGAAAAATTGTCCCCATCTTGTGGTTTCTGTGGTTCTCCTTCAGGGATAGTTTGTTTGGAAGATTCAGTTGTCTCTTTAACTGGTAATTTTTCCTGTTTTGGCTCCTGTTGTGATGTATCAGTGGGATGAACCAAGTGTTGAGGCCGAGTGACAGCCGACCATGTTTGGGTGTTAACCACTGAATCTGGAGTTTCCTTGTGCTTTGTTATAATGGCTGGGAGGTCCTCAGTTGTCTCAGGGAGTTTTTCCTCATCAGATTCTGAATCGAGTGTGAAACCTCCACCTTCTATTATTTCCATGAAATCATTAGCATGATCAGGAATGGGAAGACCAAAGACAGGACGAGTCACTTGAGTATCAGCAGCAATGTCTAGCTTCTCTGGCACAGTGGTGGCTGTGGAGGAAGGAACACTAGTGTCAGGCTCAGGTTGTCTGGCAGGTTCTTCAGCTATTGGTTCCTCATCTTCATCATCAAGGGTAAATCCGCCCTCTTTTATTATTTCTAACCAGTCATCTGCATGATCAGGAAGAGGAAGGCCAAATGGTTTAGGCATCACTGGGTTTTTGCAAGATTCTGGCTCTTGTACTTTAGGATTTTCTACATCTTTTCTCTCTCCTGCAGGCACAGGAGCACTAACACCAACAAACAGTTCTTGTTCTTTTCCTGGTTGCTTTTTGTCACTAACTTCTGGGCTGATAAACACATTAGTAGTAACTTGTGTAGAGGTCTGTGAGATGGCTACCTCTTGTTCTTCTTCTTCATCATCCAGTGTAAAGCCTCCTTCTGCAATAATTTCCATCCAGTCATTGGCATGATCTGGTACGGGAAGATTAAATAATGGTTTTTCTTGTGGTTTCTCCTCCACTTGAGGCTCATTGACTGATGGTGGCTCTTTAGCCACTTGAGGAGGAGTAATCTCAGGCATGTTTACTTCAGGGGCAGTTGGTTCATCTTCATCCTCAAGTGTGAATCCTCCTTCCTCCAGGATTTCTAGCCAATCGTTGGCATGATCAGGCATAATCAGCCCAAATGCAGGTTTAGCATCTACAGCTTCTTCAGTAGAGCGGGGTTTAGATTCTTTGACATTATCAGATTCATGTAGGATAACGTTCTCAACACGACCTACACCAACGGCTAGTGGGGTAGACACCAATTTGCTTTCCTGTATTCGCACTGTGTCATCTTTGGGTGATATTTCCCGAACTAGCTCTGGGACAGTGACAGGTACATCAGTCGACTCGAGAACGGTACAAACTTCTGGTTCATCTTCATCTTCGAGTGTAAAGCCCCCTCCCTCAATTAACTCCATCCAGTCATTAGAATGGTCTGGTAATGGTAAAGCAAATACAGGTTTTGCCCCTACTGCACCCTCATGTGTGGTGTCACTAGTGTTTGTTTTGGCTATATGAGGAGTGGGTGTTTCCTCCATTAATTCACACGGTTTATATACCTCTAGTTCGGTTTCAACAGGCTTGCCTTCAATCATCACAATCCTTTTAACTGTTTTCGTTTTGGCTTTCTCTACAGACACAACACTGTCCTCTAAATGTTCACATTTTGGTTCTGCCAATACCACTTCACTTGCCACCTCATGCGTAGTATTTACACCATTCATTTTCACACTACTGTCTTCAGGTTCCTCCACCACTTCCTCAGTCTCCACTGGTTTACCATCTACCATAATAATCTTCTTAATTATTCTCCTTCTGATGATTCTGTGAGTAGTGGTCACCTCAGGCTCTGTGATGGTCTCAGTAATCATTGAGTCAGCTGACACCTTTTTCAAGCATTTCCTCAGTGACTTCTTCAGGTTCCTCCACCACTTCCTCAGTCTCCACTGGTTTACCATCTACCATAATAATCTTCTTAATTATTCTCCTTCTGATGATTCTGTGAGTAGTGGTCACCTCAGGTTCTGTGATGGTCTCAGTAATCACTGAGTCAGCTGGGAGACCTTGTAGCATTTCCTCAGTGACTTCTTCAGGTTCCTCCACCACTTCCTCAGTCTCCACTGGTTTACCATCTACCATAATAATCTTCTTAATTATTCTCCTTCTTATGATTCTGTGAGTAGTGGTCACCTCAGGTTCTGTGATGGTCTCAGTAATCACTGAGTCAGCTGGGAGACCTTGTAGCATTTCCTCAGTGACTTCTTCAGGTTCCTCCACCACTTCCTCAGTCTCCACTGGTTTACCATCTACCATAATAATCTTCTTAATTATTCTCCTTCTTATGATTCTGTGAGTAGTGGTCACCTCAGGTTCTGTGATGGTCTCAGTAATCACTGAGTCAGCTGGGAGACCTTGTAGCATTTCCTCAGTGACTTCTTCAGGTTCCTCCACCACTTCCTCTGTCTCCACTGGTTTACCATCTACCATAATAATCTTCTTAATTATTCTCCTTCTTATGATTCTGTGAGTAGTGGTCACCTCAGGCTCTGTGATGGTCTCAGTAATCACTGAGTCAGCTGGGAGACCTTGTAGCATTTCCTCAGTGACTTCTTCAGGTTCCTCCACCACTTCCTCAGTCTCCACTGGTTTACCATCTACCATAATAGTCTTCTTAATTATTCTCCTTCTTATGATTCTGTGAGTAGTGGTCACCTCAGGTTCTGTGATGGTCTCAGTAATCACTGAGTCAGCTGGGAGACCTTGTAGCATTTCCTCAGTGACTTCTTCAGGTTCCTCCACCACTTCCTCAGTCTCCACTGGTTTACCATCAATAATGACAATTCTCTTGATAATTCTCTTGCGAATAACTCTTCGAGTGGTTGTTGTGGTCACCTCAGGTTTTGTGGTGACAGTATACACTGCAGTACTGGTGTTTCCTGAAGGTGTTTTTGCCACTGTTCCCTTTGTCAAAGCTGGCTTGTCTCGGAGAGTTCTAGTTACCTCAGGTTCTGTGATGGTCTTAGTAATCACTGAGTCAGCTGGCAATTTTTCAAGCATTTCCTCAGTGACTTCTTCAGGTTCCTCCACCACTTCCTCAATCTCCATTGGTTTACCATCTACCATAATAATCTTCTTAATTATTCTCCTTCTGATAATTCTGTGAGTAGTGGTCACCTCAGGCTCTGTGATGGTCTCAGTAATCATTGAGTCAGCTGACAGCTTTTCAAGCATTTCCTCAGTGACTTCTTCAGGTTCCTCCACCACTTCCTCAGTCTCCACTGGTTTACCATCTACCATAATAATCTTCTTAATTATTCTCCTTCTTATGATTCTATGGGTAGTGGTCACCTCAGGCTCTGTGATGGTCTCAGTAATCACTGAGTCAGCTGGGAGACATTGTAGCAATTCCTCAGTGACTTCTTCAGGTTCCTCCACCACTTCCTCAGTCTCCACTGGTTTACCATCTACCATAATAATCTTCTTAATTATTCTCCTTCTTATGATTCTATGGGTAGTGGTCACCTCAGGCTCTGTGATGGTCTCAGTAATCACTGAGTCAGCTGGGAGACCATGTAGCATTTCCTCAGTGACTTCTTCAGGTTCCTCCACCACTTCCTCAGTCTCCACTGGTTTACCATCAATAATGAGAATTTTCTTGACAATTCTCTTGCGAATAACTCTTCGAGTGGTTTTTGTGGTCATCTCAGGTTCTGTGATGGTCTCAGTAATCACTGAGTCAGCTGGGAGACCATGTAGCATTTCCTCAGTGACTTCTTCAGGTTCCTCCACCACTTCCTCAGTCTCCACTGGTTTACCATCAATAATGAGAATTTTCTTGACAATTCTCTTGCGAATAACTCTTCGAGTGGTTTTTGTGGTCATCTCAGGTTCTGTGATGGTCTCAGTAATCACTGAGTCAGCTGGGAGACCATGTAGCATTTCCTCAGTGACTTCTTCAGGTTCTTCCACCACTTCCTCAGTCTCCACTGGTTTACCATCTACCATAACGACAATCTTTATAATTCTCTTACGGGTGACTCTACGCTTTGTATTGAGTGATGCAGATGACACAGCAACACCTCTCTCGGTGGAATGATCAACAATGTCATGGCTATTTGTGGGTTTTTCTGGAACAGCTCCTTGTCTGTCCTGGGGCTGGTCAAGGTCCATAGGCTCAACAGTGGACCTTACTGTGTCTGCTATAGTTCCATTGTTCACAGCTCTACTACTGGTGGGCTCATCACTTAACACAGGCTTACCATCAACCATGATAACTTTTACTTTCCTTTTTCTAATGATTTCACGAGTTCTTGAAGTTTCTGGTCCTGCGAGGGATTCGTTCATCACCGAGTCTGTTGGCAAGCTTTCCATCATCTCCTCCGTAACTTCCTCGGGTTCTTCAACCACTTCTTCTGTTTTAATTGGTTTACCATCAACAGTAACTACCTTTTTGATGATTCTCCTTCTGATGATTTTACGACTGGTTCTCACTTCCGGTTTTGTAACAGTTTCAGTAATCACTGAGTCAGCTGGGAGACCTTGTAGCATTTCCTCAATGACTTCTTCAGGTTCCTCCACCACTTCCTCAGTCTCCACTGGTTTACCATCAATAATGACAATTCTCTTGATAATTCTCTTGCGAATAACTCTTCGAGTGGTTTTTGTGGTCACCTCAGGTTCTGTGATGGTCTCAGTAATCACTGAGTCAGCTGGCAATTTTTCAAACATTTCCTCAGTGACTTCTTCAGGTTCCTCCACCACTTCCTCAGTCTCCACTGGTTTACCATCTACCATAATAATCTTCTTAATTATTCTCCTTCTGATGATTCTGTGAGTAGTGGTCACCTCAGGTTCTGTTATGGTCTCAGTAATCACTGAGTCAGCTGGGAGACCTTGTAGCATTTCCTCAGTGACTTCTTCAGGTTCCTCCACCACTTCCTCAGTCTCCACTGGTTTACCATCAATAATGACAATTCTCTTGATAATTCTCTTGCGAATAACTCTTCGAGTGGTTGTTGTGGTCACCTCAGGTTTTGTGATGGTCTCAGTAATCACTGAGTCAGCTGGCAGTTTTTCAAGCATTTCCTCAGTGACTTCTTCAGGTTCCTCCACCACTTCCTCAGTCTCCACTGGTTTACCATCAATAATAACAATTTTCTTGATAATTCTCTTGCGAATAACTCTTTGAGTGGTTGTTGTGGTCACCTCAGGTTTTGTGGTGACAGTATACACTGCAGTACTGGTGTTTCCTGAAGGTGTTTTTGCCACTGTTCCCTTTGTCAAAGCTGGTTTGTCTCGGAGAGTTGTAGCCACCTCAGGTTCTGTGATGGTCTCAGTAATCACGGAGTCAGCTGGGAGACCTTGTAGCATTTCCTCAGTGACTTCTTCAGGTTCCTCCACCACTTCCTCAGTCTCCACTGGTTTTCCATCAATAATGACAATTCTCTTGATCATTCTCTTCCTATTTGCTTTAATAATTTTCTCCTCAGATATTTGAGTTTTATGGTCTAGAGTAATGCGTCTCTTTTGAGGAAATTCCCCATGATTGAAACTTCCTTCCTCCTGGAGCACCACTGGGTCACTTGGACGATATGATATCGGAAATTCAGAGGCTGTCACCCTAACTGGAGATTTCTCCTTAGACTGAGAGACATCTAGTTTAAGGTCCTTTGACACCTCAGTGGAAATTGATTTAAGTCCCACGTCCGTAAGTTCCATGCAGGTGGTGGTTTGGTTAGAGATTGACCAGGTTGTGGTCGCCATCTCTGCTGGCACAACGTTTGTACCATCCTGAGAATATTGTTCTGGCTCGTTTTTCTCCCGTTTTGATGAAATGTCTCCAACCTTCCCAACAACAGCACTATCTTGTATGGTCTCAGAAGGGAAGGCGAAGGTCTGTACTGGAGATACAGAACTAGTATCTACAGGAGTTATTGGGGCTTGAGTGATTAAGTCAGGTAGAGGATCAAGTACAAGGTCAACAGGTACATCGTTAAGGGGATCGTTAGAGGACACTGCCACTTGCTCAGGTACTGATACAACTACAGGTTCCACAGTATGCTTAGGGACAACTGTTGGGGTGGACATTCTCTGCTCCTCCGTATGGACCTGCATGTCTTCCACCAAGGTTTCATCTGACTGCAACTGTGTCTGCATCTCACTCTCTTCTTTGTTGAAACTCACACCCTTTGTTTTCTTGAATTCTGTCTTGCGTTTTTCAGCCTCACTAGTCTTTACTGTAGGGCACACTTCTTTCTCTGGCTCACCAGTTTTGGTCTTCAGAACCTTCTTCTCTGTCTTCTCTGGTTTTGCTATGGGCTCTACTTTTGGCTGAGCTGTGGCCTCACTTGATGTTGGTTCAGTTGATTTGGATGCTGAGGTTGGCTCCATTTTTCTGGTCTTCTTGGAGCCTCGTCTCTTTGGTTTGTCATCCTCTACATGTGTAAGTTTAGAGGCTGGAGGAGGTTGAATCTTTCCACTTTTTTCCATCTCTTCAATTTCCCTCAGGGCCTTTTCCAAATCATCTTCTTGGTCTTTGGGGTTGGATCTATTTCGCTTCTTCTTCTTCTTGCGCTTGTCATCACTCTCGTGGACTTTCGGATCTTCAGGTCGACTGCTTTCTAGGACAGCACTTGAGACAGCTACATCAATTTTCTTAGTAACAATTTCCTGGTCTTTCTTGAGCTCCTTTTCTTCACACTTTTGGGGAAGAATTACACTGGTAGTTTCAGTTACAATTATATCTTTCTTTTGAGTGATTCGTGGTGATTGAGTCTTGGCTTCTTGAACTGGTACTGAGGTAACTGTGGTCTGGTCTAGCTTTGGTTGCTTTACCTTGATAGGTTTGTCTTCCCTCTTAATCACTTCCTTCTTCAGGGTATCTATAATTATTTCTTCTCTTTCCTTGACAGCTTCACCTGTGTCTGTGGGCGTTTCTCCTCGCTTTCTTCTGGCGCTCTTTGACCTAGAGCGTCTGTCTGATCCTTCTTTGAACACAAGGCCAGGAATATAGTGTTCCATCCGTTGCGATTCTTCCATTTTCTTGGGTTCTTCGGATTCTTTCACAGCTGTCACTTCGATCTTGGGCTCATAGGACCTCTTTTTGCCTCTTGATCTATCGTGGTTGAAGGTGGGAGCTTGAGTTACAGTCGTCTGCTGTTCAATGTTGGGTTTGCTGGGAGCTTCCACATACTCCACTTTCTGTTCAGTAGGTGCCACTTTTTCAGGTGGAGGTGGTCCCTTGACATATGACATGACTGACTTCAAGGCTCCATAAGTGTGAGTGACGACAGCTGAGGGGGCAGCCTTAAGACCCATGGCAAGGATTTGAGCATAAGACAACTTTGACTTATCTACTGACTCCGATGTTATGGGAGTCTTATCTATTGACTCTATTGTTATGGGAGTCATATCTATTGATTCTGTTGTCATGGGAGTCTTATCCATTGACTCTGTTGACATGGGATTCTTATCTATTGACTCTGTTGTCATGGGAGTCTTATCTATTGAATCTGATGTCATGGGAGTCTTATCTATTGACTCGGATGTTATGGGAGTCATAACTGCTTCACTGACACATGGCTGTTTTGGTTCAATAACTGCCTGGTCTTCGGTACCTTCTTCAAGAGAGGAAGGTTCAAATACCATGGATGGGACTTCTTCTTCAGCCTCCATTTCTTCCTCATCCTCCTGGTATTGTTCAGGGGTCTCTGGAGGGGTCATCATGGGTGGGGTCACAGTGGGTTGGGTTGTCATCATACTTATCATGGGGGTTTCTTCAGAAGGTGACTGGTCAAGGGTAGCACTTGAGAACTCATTAGTAGCTTCGCTCGTCTGTTGATAGTCGCCCACTTGTCCAAATGACTGGACGCCAAAACCCTCCGGAATATAACTTGTAGTAACTGGGAACTGACTCATTCCCTGGTAAAAATTCATAGTATCGATGTTGCTGTTGATAACAATACCCTGCATTGAATTTTCCATTGCCTGGATAGGACTCTGAATTGTTTGTACATCCATGGAGTACCCATGCTGGAACATGGAGGCGGTGACAGCTTGTTGGTAGGCGGGGTCATGGGGCTGGGATATCTCAACACCTTCTGGTAAGAAAGTGGTTTGTTCAATATAGTCAGGGTATTGTGGCATAACCACAGCAGGCACCTCTTCTACCTGTTGAGTCACAGGTTGTGGTTCTACGTCCTCACCTACAGGTACAATGTCTTCAGGCATGGTATATTCCTGCTGAGGAACTTCAACATATTCTAAAGTTTCACATACACTGGTCGAAGACTCAGTCACAGTCGAGGCTATAGTTTGTACAGCTGATTCGGTAATCTGACTAGAAACCTCTGTTAAAGTGACTTCTTGTACTTCAGGTTGAGCTTGTATGTCTGACAGCATTACTGCCTCCTCTACATCATGTTCTCTTTCCTGTCTTGCTTTCATTTCGTGTCTACCTTTCAGAATTTCAGCATAAGTTGTTTTTCCATCCCACATGGTGGTAGGCAGAGCCCGATATGACTTCACTTCTTCAACACTGGTTAGAGGCTGGTCTTGTTCATCTACTTTTGACATTTTCTCTTGTTCTCGCCGGTGTACTTGTGGGCTTGACTTTGGACTCTCTGCTGGACTTGATTTAGGGGTCACCATCGGGGTGTCTTTTGGACTTTCTTGTGGACTCTGCTTAGGCCTGGTAGAGGAACGTCTTGGACTACTCCTCTGGCTGTTTCTACGACTCGGAGCATCATAGTAGACTTCCTCTTGCGGTTCTGTCGGGTTCTGGCGGTCAGGCTGCTGTTCCACAGGTTGTTTTTTACGGTAGCGACGATCTCGCTGTTGTACACGTCGGGTAGTCTTGGCATCTTGCTCGAAACTCTGAGACTTCTGAGTCTTGGCAAACTGTTGCTGACGATTCCTTCGGTCACGAACTTGCTTATCGTCTTTGTGAGCAGCCGGTGAGGCCTGACTGGTGACAACAGCAGGTTCTTCTACGGCGGGGGATTCACTTGGTGGTTCCACAATAATTTTCTCTTCTTTTATTGATTCAGCAACTAGAGTCGGCGTTGCAGGTAGAGATGATGACACTTGACTCATTACAACCTGTGTAACTACCTGCTGAGTTGATGTAACTTGGGGTACGATAGGGTCTGCACTGTAGGTCTGGCTGAAGACACTAGGACTCTTCCGTCCCGCAGCAACATCTGCCCACGTGAGTTGCAACCCAGCCTCTGGGGTACTGATCACGGTGCGTGCTTGCTGCTGAGTGGCGGTCCTTACCGCCACGCCCGTCAAAGTCTTCACCTCAGAATCCAGGATGTCACATTCACTAACTGGCATCTCCTGGGTGATGACCACTTGGACGTCTTGAGAGATGGGTTCGTTGAGGACGGTCCTGGGTTGCATGGGTGAGATCTGGGCCTCTTCCTCAGGGGGCGTATCAAGCGAAGAGGTAAGAGTGCTCGTTTCGGTCGTGTCTAGCGTTAGCTCGGTCGGAATCACCGCACTGGGGTCAATCTGGTAGATTCGTTCGGTGAGCTCGACAATGAGTCGTTGGTGAGATTCATACTGGCCTTGGAGCACCTGTGGTATGCAGTCCCGGCAAAGAAGAGTGGCATTGTGAGTGGATTGGAGACACACAAGCATTGCATAATACAATGTTTACAAATGTGTTAAAAAGGATTGGATGAAAGGGGCAAACTGTATGCTAGATATGACAGAGCCAGATTGGCAAATTGGAATGTATATCAAGGCTGCGTTTCATTTCCCTGTTCCCTAACTGGAAGAGGGAGGGAAGCACCACAGAAAAGGACAATAAAAAGTTAGGATGGTGGATGGATATGGGAGAGAGAGAGAGACAGAGAGAGAGAGAGGCAGGCGTCCTACTAGGTGTCAAGTGGCGCGGTGTCAGGAGTGCCCCGTTGGTTAAGAAGTTTGATACGCTCATTCCGCGCACTGATCTTGCACTGAATGGCTTTGATCCTCTCTCGGCAGGCCTGTGAGAGGATATTGAGTGCCAATGTTTCAGAAACCTACACCCAGAGAGAGCTTTTAAAGGGCTTTACATTACCTGTTATGTGAGGGGCGACTATTTTTTTTTGCCGTGCCAGGTGGTTAATTTTACCCATTACCTCATTAGTAATTTGAAAAGCCGGCTGTATGTATTCATTCATGTCTTGATAATAAAAGTCATCATCAATAAATTTCTGCATGATATATCAAAATTACAGAATAATTTTTTATGGGTTAAAAAGAGTGGGTTAAAAATTCAAAACTACACTAAAAAAGCGGCAGGTTAATGAACATCTAGTACAGAAGTGTTATATGCAGAGAGCAAGAACGAACTAGAGACGAACCACGCACGAGGTCACCACATCAAAATGCCTTGGGTGCCTGCTGCCTGGACCTCACCTACCTACCTCCTGCCTCACACGCTGTACCGTACACCTGTGTTATGTTGAGCGGTGCTTGTGTTTCATGTTGCAGGTGTCAGGGTAAACCGTGGATGTGTTCGATATTGCACCGTGGTAATGTTGGATGTTGCACACGTCATTTTCATTAGTGTCGTCATGATACACGAGTCATGTTGCACTATACCTGTATAGTCACATGACACAACATGTCACATGATGTGTGTGTCCTGCTACGCCAAGTTGGTGTTGTGTTGCATGACTCAGGGATTTGTATAACACATAGCACATGTTAAATGATGCATGTTGCAAGTAATGAATGACATGTTGTATGATGCATGGCAATATACAAGTTGCTACTTGAAACATACATGATACAGGAGATATATGCATGGGTACATGACAAACTGTACCGAACATTACACGATGCATGATATACAATATTGCAACGAACATGGCATTTAGCATAATGCATTGTATAAACATGAAGCATGTTGCAAGACAAGTGTGTGTGTGTGTGTGTGTGTGTGTGAGCAGTAGCAGCCTTGTGTCGAGGCAGCGAGGCAAGGCAGATAGTCTTACTGAAGTACCCAAGCAGTCAGTCACCCAATGGACGAGCAGATATATAGAGAGATAGAGAGAGAGAGAGAGAGAGAGAGAGAGAGAGGAGAGAGAGAGAGAGAGAGAGAGAGAGGAGAGAGAGAGAGAGAGAGAGAGAGAGAGAGAGAGAGAGAGAGAGAGGGAGAGAGAGAGAGAGAGAGGGAGAGAGAGAGAGAGAGAGAGAGAGAGAGAGAGAGAGAGAGAGAGAGAGAGAGAGAGAGAGAGAGAGAGAGAGAGAGAGAGAGAGAGAGAGAGAGAGGCCGGCAGTTACCCAGGTAATACTGGTGGTGGAGCGCAAGACGTTGTTGTTGTTATTGTTGTTATTATTATTATTATTATTATTATTATTATTATTAACATCATCAAGTATCGTAGCTTACTGGCAATATTCCCACAGTCGTAAACAAAGAGGATTCCTTGAGAACCCAGGAAACAAGAAATGGAAAGCAGCCACCTTATAACTCTAGATATTATACTCTTATACACTATTTCCCTTAATATACTACGTAAAAACATTATTAATATTACTTTCATTGTTTAATACTTATATACACCAACTAAGTGCATTAATTATTATTATTTTTTTAAGTCTGAGAGATATAACTACGGTTCTATTATACTAAGATTAAGTTACTTTATTTACTCATTAATCACGTCAGCTGCTCTTCACTGATAGAGTGAAAGTGCAGAAGAGTGCAGTTGAGAAAATACTACGAATATTGCACAATGCACAAACTGATCATTTGGTGGAACTACCAGGACAGCCAGGCTATAATATTACTTTATTAATAGAAGATTTAAAAATGTCTGTTCTCTTGATTTATTTAATGTTTAAAGTTAAACAAACGTTGACACTGAGGTGTGAGTAGGTGTTACAGTCACACGTGAGCTACTGTGTTGCGGCAGTTCTGTTAGTTCACCACCAATGGTCAGGAGTCAACAAAAGCCTCACACTTACGTTCTGCTCAGCTACTGCCTTGTCACGGTCACGGGGGCTGTAGGTGGGACTGGACACCAGCCTCAGCTGCTGCTCTACCCCGACCATCTGCTGCCGCAGTCGCTGGATCTCCTGTGTTGGTCACGAGGGGAGGACCCCAGTTAGAATATGCAAACAGACCTCTTGGTGGGCTACGGCCTGTAGTCGTGACTTTTATATAAAACATGAAGTTAAACTGAAGCAAATCGTAGCCCTGGTTATTGTCACTCATGACTTACCTGTTGGTAGGCGTCCATCTGGTGAACACACGCCTCCAGCGTCTTGCAGTCCTCCTTAACTGCTACCTGTAACTCCCCCAGGCGTAACTGCAGCTGTTCATTCTCATGGGACACCTGCGCCTCTGCACACATACGGTCACGGAAGTGCACCTGCAGCTTCTCCATGGCCATCACCAGTTTGGTCTTCTGGATCGTGACATCGGCCAAGGCCTTCTCACGAGCGGCCAACTGGTCACGCAGTGAGCGCTTCTTGTTCTGTGGGTTATCTAGCGACTGTCGCGTCTTCTCAATCCATCCCGCCACATCTTTGGACTTACGCTCACACTGTTCCCACTCTTCGCCCATCTCCTGAAGCAGTGCCATCACTTCCTTCAAGCTGCTCTCCACGTCAGCCTTCTCTTGTTCCATCTCCGCTTGCTTGTCCGTCAGTGGGCCAACATCGGAACACTGGCCAATCTTGGCTAGTTCGGCGGTCATCTCAGAGACCTGCTTGTTGGCCCACTTGCAATCCTTTACGGCAGCCTGCAAAGACACACACACATACATGTAACACCAACATCCATATGACACAAAAATAAACAAGATTAAAAAACGTGTCAATAATTATTAAGTCAGCACAGTAAACATGTGATGCTTACCGCATATTCTTGCAACTTGGCGCGAGCTTCAGGTAAGGTGGCGAACTTCAGGGGTTCAGAGAGGAAGTTACGCTGTCTCTCGACCCAACTGCGCAGGGAATTGTACAGCTGGATGAACAACTGCCAGGACTCGAGCGAATCGCCCACCTGAGCCTTCTTGTCCTCCAACCAGTTCCTGACCTGTTGAAGCTGCTCGGTGAGGGAGGCGACGGTGTTGGCCACAAGTTCCCTCTCACTCTGATTGCTGGTGCGTTGACAGATCATGTGGCCATGACGTGTCACGCGTTCCAGCTGGTCCGTTACACTACCAATCTCACAATGAATCTCCTGCAGGAACTCCTTCAGCTTGTGGGGGTCCACACTCTTGTCCTGCACCTTCGACTCAGCTGACTGAATCCACGCTTGCACCGACTCCACGTCTCGGTGATACTCGAAGCGAATGGTACGAGCCCGCTTCGCCTCCTGGTGTTCATCCTCCATCTTGGCTACTGCACTCTCTGCTTCTAACTCTAGATTGGACAGCTGGCGGAGGTGAGGCGGAGAGACAACATCATAAATAAACAGAAGTGAACAAATAACATATTTTTGCCACAAAGCCAAATCAAACATGAAAAACAAAAGTGAAATACATACATACATACCGTATAAGGAAACATTTTCGTGTATGAGTCACTAAGACGCAAGAGTGGTGACTCACCTGACTAGCAATTTCTTGTGGTAAAGATCGACCTTCAGTTATGTAGTGACTCTTGGTCTTGTTGATAAGATGCCTGGCTTCGCTGGCTGCTTGGTTGACTCGCAATCCAATACTCTGTCCAGAGACAACAAGCTTTCTGATATTGTCCTTCGTTAAAAAATATACATATATCTATATATTTATCTATCTACATGTATCACATTGGTTATCACTGGTTCAGTCCTGTTGTGGTTCTAGAGACAGGTGTTACCCCCACTATCATGGGGAGGCGTGGGGTGCCTGGTCACACTCAGCTGCTCTCTTAAAACAAAAAGGGGCTATCCATTCACTGGTTGTGGTATAATGACAGGCTAGGATGTTCATATCGCCAGGATAATATTCCCTGTCCTCTTCACAAGAGTTCACAACTCTGACTGGCTACATAGACGCCTGGACGCGCGCCACGAATCAGGGAGGAAAAAAGTGGAGGCGGTGGGGTAAGGAGAAGAGGAGTGGTGGAGGGGAGGGGAAGAGGGGGAGGAGGAGGGAAGGAGTGGTGGAGGGGAGGAGGAGGAGGGAAGGTGTGGTGGAGGGGGACGCACGTGGTACCAAACCCAGAGTATTTATAGTAGTGCATTTCCCCTCGTTTCCCTTGACTAAGAGTCGTGCACGGGATGGTGGCGAGTGCTTGCCTGTGAGGGAGTGCTAAGGTAAAGTAGGGAGTCAAGAGTTTGTTGAGGGTGTGATGCAACTCCCGTGGGCACCATCAACGGCGTCAGAGCCACAGGAGGCCAAGGGCAATGCGGGTGCCAGGGGGGGCGTGTGCCAAGTTTCTCCGCCAGTGGTCTAGATATAGCCCAGTCGCCCGTGCTGACGAGACCCGGGGCAAGGAGTGTTATAGCTGGGTGAGGGCTGCTGATGCTCCTCCTCCATGGTAATCAACCCCGTCACCACCAGCGACACTCTGAGACACACTGGGGCGCCGCCAACACCAGATAACAACCCGGTAACACATCATTAAAACGAACCACCTAATAATGAAACAAATATCACACGTAGAGTAGACACACCAGCTTATTTCACTTTAAGATTAATCACCCTAACATTAACCCAAACTACCCAGGTAGCTTTAGGATGTATAATCAGGTGAAATAAGCTGGGGGTCTAATCTTCAGGTGAACCAAAAAATAGTGATATAAATAATCTACACAAAAAAGGTAAAAACGCAGTCATTGCTCTACACTTGAACACCTGCCAGAGCCGCCCTACCAGGAACAATAACTTACCCACCTCAGCCTGGGCGTGAAGTATACTTATCTCTTACTGTGAGGTGTAGGGGGGGGGCTGTAAGATGGTGTGGGGAGGGTGTGGAGGAGGTTGTGGCAGGGATGATTGGAGGAGGGGGAGGTTGTTACTGGGAGGGAGTGAGTGGGGGTGCTGTGGCAAGGATTGGGGGTGTGGGGGCTCTGGCAGGTGGGGGAGGGGACGAAATGAGGGTAATAAGGGAGGGAGGGAGGGAGGGAGGGAGAACACCACCACCCTACCTGTAGCTTATCCTGGACGGCGGAATGGTCGTGGTGGTAGAGGTCTAGGGCGGCGATCTCGGTAGCAGCGTCGTGGAGTACCCTGGTCGCGTCGTCCAGTTGGGTCTGTAGATGATCCACGAAGGCCGCCTCGCCGCTCAGCCACGACAGTTTACCTCGGAGGCTTTCGACCAACCTACGAGGAGAGAGGAGAGCGGGGTGTAAACAAAAGCTCGACAAACACCTTAGTTCAGAATAATCAGTTTGTGGGGATTGGGTCTGTTAAAGCTAGGAGGGTAGTGTAAACAGACTACTCCATGTTTGTTTACTTGACAATCGATTAGGTTAAAGGCAAACAAACTGAAGAAGCAACAACTCGCAGGTATAAACAAGTCGTGCAAGTCAAACAAAGAACAACTTTTAACTTTACAAAAAATAGATAATAAAAATGTTTAATAACATCATTAATAATAGTAATGGCGCAATTTACTTCCATATTCCCGTTAAGTTATTCCCAGCAACAGAGAATCAACGTCGGTGTCAGGTGTGGTGAGGTGAGGTCACGGTAGACGAACACGACGCAAAAGCAGAGAAGTGATTAGGTTGGCAGCGCGACACGAGTAGAACAAGAACAGGTCAGCAATGGTGCAAAAACGCACTTGAGTTTGGCTGAGCCGTGTGTGTGTGTAAGGCACTGAACTCACTTTAAGCCATATCAGTTGCCAAAGAAATTTTTTTATTAATCCTTATAAGTCATCCACGTAAATAAACACACAATATATACCAGGTAAGAGTGTATTAATATACGAGTCATGTGGCTCACGTATGTTCATGAAATATTCAATAATAACAACAGGCAAGGGAGGTGGTGGTGTGTGGCGCCGCCAACAGAAAACTGGAATGAGACCCGTTTTCTTGAAGGCTGGAACAGAGGTGGCGGTGGTGGTGGCTGGTGGATTCGGGAATGCAACAATCCCCAATCTCCTGCCATCACGTGATAATGCAGCCACGTGGCGCCCTTCCACCACTAGCACCAGCCTAGTCTAGCCAAGCCTAGCTCGCCTCAACCACTAAATCCCTCCATCCTTAAAACCATCGTCGTCAAAACCACAACCCCCTCTCACCACCACCAACCTCACTCCCACACAATCCCCCCTCATCACCATCATCACTCCCACACCACACTCACTTACACCCCCCACCTCATCGCCAGCCGTCTTCACTCCACTCACGATATTACAAAACATGTTCCTCACTTAATTGCTGCTGAATTTCCACGATGTCATTTGTGTGTGTGTGTGTGTGTGTGTGTGTCAGGGTAACAGTATGGAGTTAAAGGGAGGAGGGAGGGAGTAAGGGAGGATTCAGACAGAAAGGAGGGAATGTTCGGGAAGAGTGAAGGGCGAGTTCAGAAGAAGGGGCCAGAGGGAGGGTTTAGAGTGGAGTGAGTTCAGAAAGAAAGGTAAACTCAGACAAAAAAAAAGAGAAGGAAAGGAAGGAAGGAAGGAGTTATAGTTCAGAAGGAAGGGAGAGAAGGTCAAAGCGGAGCGTGTGTGGAGGGAGAGAAGGAGGGAGGGAAGGGGGAGGGAGGGGAGGGAGGGTGGGAAGGAAGGGTGATAGGGTACGTTGCACAGCCGAGTATTGACGCGGAGGTGGTCAAGTCCAGCCTAGTCTACCGTCTGTACTTCCCCTTCTTCTTCCTCCTGTCAGTTTAGTGTCTCTTGTGTCACCAGCTGTCAGTCTTGGCGTGCCTCACCTACCTTACCTCGGCACAAACTACAAAGAGAATTACCTTGAATCTTAAAAATATAAAGACGTTTTAACATTATCATTCCTTAAAGATAAGTAAATATATCAAATGTAAGTTATTTCATCTCGTATGTAATGGTAAAAAAGCCTTATACTGTATAGAACAAAGTTATCCTAAGATCACTGTAAACTCGTAGAACCTGATAATCACCTTCAACCTGTTCAAAATTCAAGGAGGAGGCAGTGTTGCCAGGTGTGAGCAATGCACCAGTGTTACCAAGTGCGTCATGTTCTACAGCATGGACTGGTGGAGTATGTAACAGTATGGCCAGCGAGCCTTTGTGCCTTCCAGATATATTGTAGACGCCTCATACACGGTTGGTTGTGATTCTGAGTTTCAACTAATTTCCCATTTTGCAATTGATTAAAATATTATCACAGAAAAACATGGACTAGCGATATAACAACACTTCACTATCTAAACTAACAGTCGTGTTCACCTAACATGTTTCTGGACTTGTCGAAGTCAAATTATTTCCCTCTGTACACGATAGTTTTCAATTGGTCAGTTCGAAATATAAAACTGTCTTCAAAAGACCAGTTCTGGTACATGGTTTATTGTGAAAAATCTACAGGCCTAGGACGTTATACACGAGTGGGACTAGCAGTGTCTAGCTAATGCACTGTTGTCATTAACACGTGCATCACTGTTGCTATTTAATAGGAAATTATAAAATGGGCCAAAACACACGCCGGACGTGAGGCAGCTCCGCCCGGTGCGCTCTCAACTATTGATTCCGCCCACTATGGCCAAGGTCGGGGATTTAACACTTTTCAACTGCACCACAGACCCCCCTCAGTTATCTTATTTACAATTCCAGTTGAAGCATAGAAGACCTGTGTTTCTTGTACGCGTCCACCGAGGGCTAGCAGAGGGCGGGCAACAACAGCCTTCACAGTCAGACCGACGAGGTTTTGGCACGAGATCACAGATGGGTGGAAATAATTTTATATTTCCAGGGAAATACTACGTCTTACAACGTTCTCAATACGACGATTTGAACACAAAATCACAGTTCATATAGTGTCTGTATCTAAAAGTAAAAAATATCAACATTTAACACGCCATAGATAGCTCCCACAATCCTCAGCGTGAAGGAGGGGAGTTTTACTGAGGAATTACTGAGCCGCGGGTTACTGCCCGAACATGCTGGCTGTTCCTGCTCTCTGCTGTGGCTGCAAGAGATAATGCAGCACTAGAAGAAGAGGTCAGAGCAGAGGCAGCAGCGATGGAGCAGCTGTGGATGTGTTGGCAGGTGCAAGAGGTGTGTGGAGGACTCATGATTCCCACGGCGGCCGTCCAGTGTATGAGAGCTGGCTGGCTCACCCGGCCCGTCCAGCCCTGCACCCAGACACCACCGATTCCAGGGCTGCCAACACGCCTTTCCTCACCACGATTTTCACCCTTTATTCATACATTACCGACCTTGAACTAACTACCATCACCTCCTACATATGTTACTCTAGAGGTCCAAACGGTGGGGGAGATGTGACACTCTATACTATCACCGGGCATTGTATATGGGGCGACATTCTAGCATCTTCTGCCGGCATGTGACGTCATACCGGATCCTCGGGTACCATGACGCCATGCAATACAAACAAATTATTTCCACGGATACATAAAAAGAGCGACTAACAGCAACACCCTTATTAAAGAGAAGAAAATCTTGAAATTATAAGGTAGAACGACACGCTAAAGCATCAAGAGGAAGATAAAGGGGCGGCGAACACAAGAGCAAAGTCGGCAACGGAGAAGATTTTTGATTGATCCGCTGCCTTCATTTCGCATAGTGATTCGTTTACTCGATAACGGTACAAAGGTGGAGTGACATGGTGCGCAGGGTTAACCCACCACCTCAGGGATACGATACTGCGCCGCCACAACCCTGGTCCAGGACTATGAGTAAAATAACAGGGCGGAGGAGTCGCCCCTCAAACACAAGAGTCGAGCTTCCGTTTTCGCGAAAATGTCAAACTGCTAAAAAGAGAAGCCTCGTGACTCATCCTGTTCCCCCCTCACCCCCCTCTCTCTCCGTAGTAAGTTACCCCCTTACAACATTACATCTATGGATTCGCCTGATCCACTTTATCCTCCTCCACCTCTCCCCAAATGAAGCTTATCATTAAACATGGTATATACCCTGTGTGTGTGTGCGTGTGTGTGCTCTTGTACGAGGGAGGAAACCTAGTGAGGGGTAATGGGTGGTGTGTAGGGAGGGGGGGGGAGGGTGTCGGAGTCTGTCTGGAATCATGTGTCTGGATTCCTCCTCCCTCCCTCATACCTCTCCACCCCTCCCATCCTCCCTCACACCTCTCCACCCCTCCCTCCTCTCCACCACCTTCCTCCTTATCACCACACATCCCCACAATCAGCTTGATGTCGTGTGCCTTTCCCCAACATTGTGTTTACTCTCTCACTCACACACACACACACACACACACACACTTCATCTTTATCATCCCTTTTTTCTCAGCTCTTAATTGTTTTCTCTGCTCCTCACCATCATCATCACTACTACTACACCCCAACTTACACCACCATGACCACCCACGCCCCCCCACACCAGTAAACAGTGAACGCCGCAGCTCCTGAAATATTCCAGGTGTTAACTATAATCAACGTGCAAGTCTTCCCTCACTGGGTCACTGGTAAGTAAATTTGCTCACTTCATTAAAAAACAATCAAGTTACATTATTTCCCGTTAGTTTCATTTCTTCCCTCCTCACAAGATGTTAACTCCTACCTCTCTCTCCCACAGATAACTTCCCTCTTCTACAGGTAATTTCCCTCTCCTCCCACAGGTAACTTCCCTCCCTCTCCTCCCACAGGTAACTTCCCTCTCCTCCAGCAGGTAACTTACCTCCCTCTCCTCCCACAAGTAACTTCCCTCTCCTCCCACAGGTAACTTCACTCCCTCTCCTCCAGCAGGTAACTTCTCTCCCTCTCCTCCCACAGGTAACTTCCCTCTCCTCCAGCAGGTAACTTCTCTCCCTCTCCTCTCATAGGTAACTTTCCTCCCTCCCTTCCTGCCTGCCTAAAATAATAGTCTATCATTAAGTTCTTCCAGCCGTTTATTCCGTAGTTCACCTTCTTCCTGGATGAACCTGACTGACTGGCTGAGAGAAACAGTTTGATAGATAAGACATGATAGATAGATAAATAGATGCAGATGAATGATAGATAGATGGAGTATATTACACAGCGAGGTCTAATGGAGGAGGAGGAGGGAAGAGGAAGAAAAGGAGAAGGGAGAGGGAGTGAAAGAGTAGGAGAAAGAGGCAGAAGGCAAGGAACTCTCGAGAGAACAAGAGAGGAGGTTCTCGTGCGTGGCAAATCCTTCCAAGTGACTAGAGGTTCAGCCCTCGAGGAGTTACGTCACTTGAGGAGAACACGAGAGAACATTCAGAGAACACGAGAGAACACCGAGAGAACACTGAAAGAACACGAGAGAAAGATGAGGAAGGGGGAGGGGGGGAGGGTTTGTGGGGGTGGGAGTTATGTTGTCTCTTGAGGTTAGGTTAGGCTAGGTTTAGGCAAGGTGAGGAGAGTGTAGGTCAAGGTGAGGGAGAGAGGTAGGTCAAGGTGAGGGAGAGTGTAGGGTCAAGGTGAGGGAGAGTAGGTCAAGGTGAGGGAGAGTGTAGGTCAAGGTGAGGAGAGTAGGGAAGGTGAGGGAGAGTGTAGGTAGGGTGTAGGTCAAGGTGAGGGAGGGTGTAGGTCAAGGTGAGGGAGGGTGTAGGGGAGGGAGAGTGTAGGTCAAGGTGAGGGAGAGTGTAGGTCAAGGTGAGGGAGAGTGTAGGTAGGTGAGGAAGGTAGGTGAGAGAGTGTAGGTCGTGAGAGAGAGTGTAGGTCAGGTGAGAGTGTGAGGTCAGGTGAGGGAGAGTGTAGGTCAAGGTGGGAGAGTGTAGGTCAAGGTGAGGGAGAGTGTAGGTCAAGGTGAGAGGTAGGTCAAGGTGAGGGAGAGTGTAGGTCAAGGTGGGGAGAGATAAGAGGGTCAGTGATAACAAATGCAGGACGGCAGGACAGTACAGGTTGAGAGAGAGCGAGAGAGGGTGGAGGAGGGTGAGGGCGGGCCGATCAATATAACAACCCAGCCTGCATATATGACAGTGCACCACTACCACCACCCACACGCAACCAACCACCCCCCTCCCTGTCTCCACCACCACCGTAACACCCACTGCACCTTCAACCTCCCCCACACACACACACCATCCCCACCCCACACTCACCATCCTCACCCCCACCCACACCATCCCTCAACCACACACCATCCTCACCCCACACACCATCCGCACCCCACACACACCATCCTCACCCCACACACACCATCCTCACCCCAAACACCTACCCCACCCCACACAAACCATCACCCCACACACCACCCCACACACTATTCTCACCCCACACACCATCCGAACCCCCACACACACCATCCAACCCCACACACCATCCCCACCCCACACACCATCCCCATCCCCACACACACCATCCCTCACCCCCACACACACATCCCCACCCCACACACACCATCCTCACCCCACCACCATCCCCACACACACACACCATCCCCCACACACACCACCCCTCATCCTCACCCCACACCACCATCCTCACCCCACACACACCATCCCCACCCCACACACACCATCCCTCACCCCCACACACACTATCCTCATCCCCACACACACACTATCATCACCCTTATATTCTGTCTCTCCCATTTCCGCCACACCCTAACACGTGCTCCACATCCTCACATGCAAATCAACCTAACCTAACCTCAAATGACATCAACACACCAACCATCAAACTCACTCCTCCACCGCCTCACAAACACTCTTACTACGTCATTTACTTCCCCGTCCCAAGCAGAGGAAGGCATAGGTAGGTTTCTTCCCTCCCAGACAGAATGCTTGCTGGAAGTGGGCTCGGCTTGGCGGGCGGGAGGGCAGGCAGACAGCGAGGCCCCACACCAAAGCGGTAGTGCTCTAACAGTGGCCCTCACTATCGACCTCCAGCACACACCCACGTCTGGGGGGGACTTGAGGAGCGGAGAAACTGTCTGGCCCACTCACTGTGTGTTTTTTTTTTAAGGGGGGAGTGGCAGTGATATGTGATAAAGCAGGAAAGAGAGAAAGAGAAGAGAAGAGAGAGAGAGGAACATTTACACACAAAAGCAATCACAGACGATAACACCCACCACGCCACCGACGTAACTTGTTAAACACACACGTATACCAGTCCACAGCACATGTCCACGAATACAAACACAGACACCAACATCATCTTTCCTCCTATACTAGTTACACACAGCAATGTTGACATAATGCCAACAGCCCCCGTCAACTACACCCACCATACTGCTTACAACAACGTCTGCAACACCTGTATGGCAGCCTCTACACAGTACCCAACAACCCCCACCACCTCCACCCATAACAACAAACACCAATTCTCACACAACACTGAATGTGGTCGACTTTCGGGTTCGCTGGCAACCACTGGGAGAAAAACCAGTTCAACTTGATCAAATAGTTTTCCCACCATGTTCAGGTCCCGTCTTACCTGTCAAATTCTACAGTCTTCACCTCACAAGCTGCTCTCTGACGCCTCACCTTCACCAACCCACCAGTAACTACTGCTGGGGAGGAGCTGGTATGTATTGTTCATGCTAATTCCTTGTATTGAAAACGAATCCCTAATTGAATCCAGTTTACATGCCAGCTCCAGTCGTGCCTTACGCTTGACCCTGTGGGATATTCTACATGCTTGTTGTAATGTAATAAACTATTCTATAAAAAAAAAACAATTTCGTAGTCGACAGAGAAGAAACAACTGATTCTCACTGTTAGGGAGTTTTATGACTACGAAAAATTTATCTCAAATAATATGAAGCATTAATTCACCCACGATAAGAATATTAATCATAAAATCCCCAATTAATTCTTTTAATCTTTCTTAAATGTGAGCGGGGCATTAAAAATTATTCTCCCCATTTTATTAGAGTAATCGTTTTCGACTGCAACGCCTTCATCGCTCCCTGAGAAATAATGCATCATTCAACTAAGTTTATGCAGCTTTAAAATTTACGACCTAACTCAAATAATTATTTATTCATGTACACAGGAGAGGAAGTGTAGATACTGGATAGTGTTATTCATGGTAACACTATTATCCGAGTATTGGGGAGCCAGCAGGCAGGGCGGAGGAAGGACACGGTGTCGGCGGGACAGATTCCGTAGCTTTTGCTCTTTACTATGGGTTCTTTGCCAGAGTCCTTGAAGCCTAACTTTCTTTCGTCTACCAACGTAACTAATTCATCCTTGACTGTGCTTACAAATCCCCCGAGACATTCTGCCAGTCAGCACACCAAGACTTACACTGGGCTCTTGCAATGCCTAACAATATTTAATATAAAATATTTTATAATAACAAGAGAAACATAAGAAACACACTACCTTGTGTACACGAAAAATGACTTAATTCTAGCTTGATTTCAGTAACCAAAATATCCGAATATTGATATGTATCATAACTGTACTGTTACTAACTTCACACATACGGGAAAAATGGGGAGAATACAGTACCACCAACTATCTGCCCACATTACGTACATGAAAACTAGGTCACATTAGACCAATACAAAACAAACTTAGATAACGTACAACTGCATAAACACAGTCACCAAACCAAATGAGAATATCAGGAAATATATGCAAACTAACTGATGTCTGTCTAGCTAACACGCACCTTATTCTACCACTAAAATTAACCACACCAAATACGTGTACTAATATTTAAGGTTATTTTACGTAACATATAACTTCAACTACCACTCGTTGTCACCCGGTGATGAGCAAACACACTAAACTCAATAACCCTGAAAGCTTCACATACCGTAAATTATATTAATAATTAATAATAATAATAATAATAATAATAATAATAATAATAATAATAATAATAATAATAATAATTTCATGGAGTTTTGTCATTGAGGTGAATGCTGACTGTTCTCGTGTTGTACAGACTAGGAGATGAGAATTTGATATCCTCGCGAAGTTTAAAAAATATCAAGATTCTTGTCAACAAAATGTCATAAAAAAACCAGACCAACTTGATAGATTAAACATCAATGTAATTCTATCATGATCAACAACACTATTTACCACGGTCGACAAATTAAACTTTCAACATCCATGGATGGTTTTGATCGCAGTGAGGTGTCAAGGCCGTTTCACACCAGATACGATACTTTAACTATGCTGCCGATTTTCGGTCGCGATGCTTACTATATGAGTGCCACACCGGATAATATGCAAGCTATGTTTTTCGAGAGAGAATGGTTTTGTTTCGTCAGTCGAGATGGAAGGAAGTGTACAGTGGTATTCTCAGTAAGAAGAGGAAGAAGAAATTTTACTGCTGACTCTAACAATGTCATCGAAAAGAAAAAAGAAGTGGGTGCGTGAGACAAAATAATGTGAATAGACCAAACTTTGGCGAATACCATCATTTTGTACAGGAGATTTCAAGTGACGAAGACAAATTAAAAAAAAAAAACCCAGAATGTCTCATGTTCAATTCAATGAAGTGTTATCCATAATTGAAAAAAATATCAAGAAACATGATACCAACTACAGGCAGGCTATAAGCCCCAAGGAAAGGCTAGCCATTACTTTAAGGTAAGTTGAATAATAAAAATACTTGCATGAAGCCTTTATTGACATTAGCCAACATTTAACTTATATATTTGGTCATTATCATTAATAAAATGGTTTAGAGTCTACAGTAGGGCGCAAAATGCCAGACCGCCTCTCGCAAGTGTCAGTACCGGACTGCTAAAGTGCTTTGGTGCGCATGCGCGACGAAGCTATGTCGAGAAAAACAGCTGGGCGGGAAATCTTGGAAACTATATGTACAGCATCGCATCCGGTCTGAAGAGGCTCATAGATAAACAGCAGAAGCGATTTATTTTCGATCTGCAGCGTAGCTAGTATCGCACCAGGTGAGAACCAGCCTTCCTATTAGGCTGGGTGTGTGGAGGCCGGAGGAAGCAATCACCGTACACCAGCTAACATTAAATCTAGGACACACACACACAGTTGGCTCTCATACATCAGGGTGGTATTCTATCCTGCTCTTTCTTACCTGTGATGAAAGAAAAGGTGAGAACTCTAGGGAAATTCACTGAAGGGATATTACCCAAAAAAATAAAAATAAAAAATATATAAAGTGCAGGAGTTGAGAATATGACCGAAGATGAACTAAATAACGGAAGCAATGTCCAAAAATACATGATTGTTTTTGATGATAATATGAGAGAGAGAGAGAATGACACATCGAGGACCGCCACCACCAGGACAGCCTAACCTACCTGGTATAGCTACAGATAACCGTGTTCCCTGCGGCTTTACCCACCTCTTACTGTGTTACGACGGGGAAGTAAACCGTTTCCACCACACGCATTTGTCTGTAGTAAAGCTCGCTCATTGCCACACTACAACATAATCTTCCCATTTTAAGATCGAAAATTATGCAAAATTCGCCAAAGACCTTCCTGTTTTGCTAGGCTCTCACCGCTAATTTGTTAATCCCAGGCAAAAACTCTCACAGTCACACACGTATTTGGAGGGAAACCTTACTCTCGACGAGGCTTAAGGAGATTACCTCAATAACTGCTGAGAACAAGTAATGAAACAAGACGGTTTAGTTCAGAGAAAAACCGAAGCCTAGGCCTATCTATTATGTATACAACAAATCCTAGCATGTAAGGCACACACATACGAGTCACATTATTATATACAGACCGGAAATAAAGTATACTAGAAAATTACTAGTTTACGATTTAACTCAAAAATAGGTCCATAGTTTATAGTGTAAATCAGGAATCGAGTCAACACTGTACACATAAAACGTAAGTCGCAACTTAGTTTTAAGTTTAATAAGGCGGTTTAAAGATCAAATAAGGTTTGGAGAGGCCGAGAGGAAGCCAAAAAGCAATGTATAAACTAGGAAGAGGCAAGTCGTAAATTGGTTTAACGTTAAAGTCAGGTTAGGTGAACTCAGGAAGCAGGTCAACATTATACAGAGAGAAGAGGTATAAATTATAAACCGCAGCGAAACCTTTAACTGATTATATGAAGCAAAAAGTCGTATATCGAGGGTCCGTTACATGTGAAACCTCCATCTAACGAACTATAATAGAGATGAAAGTGCGTTATATCGAGCGTCCGTTAGATGCGAACCACCCATATACTGGAATAGATGGAGAGAAATCCGTTATATGGAGGTTTCACTGTATAAGATATTATAATGGACTGTTTAAATAAGATTCAACTAAGACAGAGGAGCCGGTGTGCTAGTTAGGTACAGGAGTCAGGTGGACAATTAGCCCGGGATAACACAGACACCAGCAATGTCAAGAATCCAATACCCAGCTTAGTTTTAAATGCTCCTTCTTAGCCAACATTCTTGACCTTTATGTAATCCAATGTTATACACAGCACAGTAATGTTGTGTTTGCATTATATCACCTGAAATATAGCCTATTATTCTCGAATCATATAACTGTATTTACATTTCACATGTTATTATATTTACCGCCAACATATTACTATAAACAAAACGATAAATAACGGAAATATGAACGTACTAAATTGATCTCTCTGACAACATTGCGTAATAATTACTAACATAACATACAAACATCAAACTTAATCAGAGCGTAAAACATTCAGAAAATACGACTAAATTCCCTTGAAAATTATTTTTGAAATCTAGTTCAGTAATAGAAAAAAACTGACCAATGACGACCGACTGAGTTAGGACAATACACAGTGCCATGAAACACCACAGGGAAGGTCTATTTCCTCAGTGAACATGAGAGGAAGATGAGCTTTAAGGGTAGAGGCGGTTGGCTGGCTACGGATTCACCCGCCATACTGGTTTTGTGTCGGGGTTATCGAGGTCTCTGAACTTAGCGCCCGCCCTACTAGTTGGTTCCCGTGGCAACCTAACATAACATGGTATCCCCCCCAGTATATTATTTCTGTTATTTCTGATTCATAACGGCAGGATGTCACACACACACACACACACACTCTTACCCTGTGACTGTGACCAAATCCCTTCCATGCGCACAAAAACCATCATATCATGCAGACAAATCCTCCCCTGCAGCGTGACCTCACCCCACCACACATCAAAGTTAACCGGCTATTATTTCCACGTGTTAAGTAACTGTGACCTTTAAAATTACACACTACGTTTAAATGTGTTGGTGTAAGTGACTCCAAAACTCACATGTGGATCCTAAACTACCGAGGCTATTGATTTCGAATAATAATAATAATAACAACAACAAAATGTTTCAATCATGAGTACAAATTGCTGATAGAGTAATCGAATAAAATTAATCGATCTTTTTAAAAATTAATGAAGAAAAACTAAAAATAAATAAAAAATCATGAGAAATATGATCTGGTTGTTTCAAAGTCTCACACAAGACAATAAGTAAACTAATCTGAAGTCAAGACGAATTTTAGGAGGTTTGCTTGTGCCGAGAGGGCGTGGCACTAGCCCTGGTTGAGAAGGCAACTTGATATTGTTGCTCATCTTTACACGCTTTTCTGTCCTTCAACGCCTAAAGTCTTTATAAACACGAACTCTTAAATTGATCCATACACACGACATCAACAACCATAAATAATAATTATTCTTCCTTAATGTTATTGAACCACCTCACACCCTAGTACTGTATTTAGCCACAATCTCGGAAAATGAACAAACTGGAATTCTAACTGTTATCAAGATCTTTGAGTGTCGGTATTTACAGAGTCCCCCTGACGAACTTACACGTCCAATTCACGGCTACGTTCTTTCATTTTCTACACAATGCATCATCCATGTTCACTCTGACCAAAGTATCGCAGGAGGAATTGTAAAGAATGTATCACTGTTTGTTTATTACAAGATGAAGTCGCAGTGAACATGGTAAAGAATACAGTTTAGTGAAGAAAATGATCGAGTCACTGTACTGCACTATGTTTTGGATGTGTTCCAGGGACTCTGTAAACACGGTGTCCACACTTAATCCACAGATTGAGATGAGTTCTGTACTATTTATCTTTATATTCAAATGATAAATTACAGTATAGTTTTATGAGAGCCAGAAGGAACTTGTTATTCTTAGTTGACCGTAACATGAAACACAACGAAAAACAACAATCCTGTAATAAATTTGTTATGAAATTATATCTTGCTTAACCCATTTAAACTACAAGCATATTCAATATCTATTTCGCTGTGTCACATGAACCACCAGGTCAAGGCACTGGAAGCGGAGCCGTGAGACATGGTGATTGATATATGGCTTCAGTCCGTCAGCTGAGAGGGTGAAGAGATCGAATTCGTATCTCGTCGTTAAGTAGTTCCCGTTATTCTCACCACCATGGCGGCTAAAACCGATTTATATCACTTTGAGGTTAAAAAGGAAAATCGTGAACAATTACTCGTATGCGGATACTTTCAAGTTTAAAATTTACGGCAGCCAAACTACAATTACAACAAATCATACGTTTTATTTTATTTGATATATTAGGACGTATTCTGTAATTTCCACGACAAAGAGCATCTAAAACACCTTAAATATTAGATTGCAAAAAAAAGTTACTGAATTTTTATATAAATATGCAAAACAATTCTCTCACTTGAAGAATATTTACCTATGTTAAGGGACAATAAAAAGCTAATCTGTAGGCCTATGGGGAAAGAGAACACAAGAAGACGATGAATGGATTATACAGAAAACGTAGAAAATGGATAAAGAAAAGTCGTAGAAGACAAAAATAAAGAATGCGAGAGAAAACGGACACAAAAAACTCGCAAGGAGAAAACGAATATTATAAACAAACACTCACAGAAAACAAAACACAACATGGACAGGTGAGAAAATTAAATGAGAAACTAAACTAAAAAACAATGATAAAGGGAAACAGAGGTAATGATAACGGATACAAACAAATGTGACAAGACGAAGGTGGAATTATTGAAACGGACTCGGTAAATAAGTGAAGAGAAATAATATTAATGAAAATAAAGATGATTTGGAATAAAAAATTATATAAAATAAAGAATAAAGAGAAAAAACAAGCTGGAGGGATCAAGGGTGAGATATGTTATGAGGAAAATGGGAAGCGAGGAGAACAACAGGATTTGGAGTGTAATTATAAAGATAAAAGTTACAGAAAAGATGAGGTTGTAAGAAGCTGGTGAGACGAGAAAGAATGGAGGAAGCGAAGAAAGAAGGTAGTTGAAGATAACGAGAAGGAAAAGGAGGGAAACACTAGCATAAATTAAATGAGACCCAGATGGTTGACTGTGATGCCGTATGTTACAAATACTGTGTAGGTATACGTGCATATTACATACATACATACATACATTTACATCAAATGAAACATCATTAGGAATTGCAGGATGAGGATAGACACTAAGGGGTGTGAAGTAGGCAGCGTGAAGCAGGTCAGCAATTAGTGATAGGCCCGCGGTCACTGCAACACCAACACCTGGCACCCTGGATCAATACAGTGTTGTTGTCCTACTGCTTCTTCACCTCCTTCTTGCTTCCTGTGCATTTATCTCATACGTTAGTTAGTTTCCGCTTAGTTGTGGAATAACTAGGTATCATGTTATCCTGGTTGTTACAAGTGACGTGAGGAAGAACGGGACAAGACAGCGGCCTCGCAGAGGTCCAGCAACGCCTGCCAAGTCTCTACCCCACCAGTACGCTGTGTGGGATCGCAATAGAAGTTGGCAAAGTGTTGCATGAGACACGGAGGCGGCAGAGACTATGTGTGGTGTGCCACAGCCTCCTGCACCACAAGCACGCGCTTCCTCGCGCTCCCCAACACGTGGTGTCTCTCGCCTCGCCCACGCGTTTCCTGCCTGCCTCACTGTCACCGCTCCCCTCCACAACGCTACTTTTGTCGCTGACTCTCACTGCTGTAGAATATTTTAAGGGAGAGATTCACAGCAGCAGAGTCATCAGCTAATAATGGCAGCGAACTGTGTTCCTAACAAGATGTACAATGAAAGACAAAAGTCGTGTTGTGAAATTTGGTGAAAACATATGCCGAAGAGCTAAACTTTTGGTGCACTCTGCTAGTTATATTTAATCTTCAGACAAAACCGTGACACAACTTTTTTCTTTGATTGTACACTCTACAGATAGCACATGATTCATATAAATACGGTAAGTCTTACGGAACATCTGAGACAGAGCGACAGTGTAAAGTGTATCACAATGTCTGTATCAGTACGTGAACATTAGAGAGTAGCTTTAACGGACCATACAAGACGAGGCCACACACACCCACTCGTTCTGTTGACATACTGTATACTGCAAGTTACGTCCTCAGTATAAGTTCATGAGCCAAATAAGCCAACTTGTTCTATCTTGGCTGCCCCAACCTTGGCAATAGAGAGCACCTGATAACAGTACAGGGCAGCATTATCTCAACACTGTTTTTTTATGAGAGTAAATCAAATCTGTCGGGGATAATAGAAAATAAGAAGGGCGACTTTTGGGGAATTAAGGTTCAGTACTGGCACACAACACACACACACACACACACACACTGTAAGGTCACCACCATTACAGGACAGATTCACCATCTAATAAACCCCACGCACAGAATACAACACTCAAGACTAATATATTCTAATAAGTGTTACACCAGCCTGATTCACTGTCCATTAATACTCAACAAGTGAATGGAGACTTGGATGTATACAGGCCCAACGTTATCACCCTGGGGAGAAGTAAATAGTAACTTTAGTACGAGTATATTATGGCAATAGGCTGAGTTAGAGAAATAAAGGGGATAGATGGAGGGATTCAGCTCTGGGGTAAGAGGTGATGACAGTGGTGTAAAGGTGTGCGTGTGATGATAAGGTGTGTGGTGATAAGGTGTGTGGTGATAAGGTGTGTGGTGGAAGTGGTGTGGTACAGTAGGTGAGCATGGTGGGGAGATCAGGTGGTGGTGAGTGTGGTGGTGGTGGTGGTGGTTGGGAAGAGAAGTAATGAATGGGAGTGTAGTGGTGGAGATGGTGGTGAGGAAGAGAAGTTGTGGAGGTAGTGTTGGTGGTGGAGGAAGGAGTGTTGGGGGAGGAAGGAGACGAGGGAGAAACTGGTTACTGACTGGTTCAGCTGTGGCGGGAGAGCAGCGACCGGTTGCTATATGCACTCACCCTGGCGCCGAGTGGGGGAGGAGGTAGTGGGGGAAGGGGGAAGGGAAGGGGGGGGGCAGGAAAAGCCTCACCAATTCAGTATTCACAACAACAAGCAGCTGTCACCTTGCAAGCTTCTTATATATATGACAACGACAACAACACCAGGAAAACAAGACAACATGGGAACGGTTCACAAATTACAACCTGTTGACACTGAGTAAAATAACTTCAATGAGAGAACAAACACAAGGCAGCGAGAGGCTCTGGAGGGTGAGGAGGCCCGCCAGTCCCAAGGGTGGTGTCAGACTACTCTCCTGGCTACGCTACGGTAAATCACACACCACACAGACACCATAAACCCTCACAGCATCATCACCTACACAACAAACACCACACAGACACCATAAACCCTCACAGCATCATCACCTACACAACAAACACCACACAGACACCATAAACCCTCACAGCATCATCACCTACACAACAAACACCACACAGACACCATAAGCCTTCACAGCATCATCACCTACACAACAAACACCACACAGACACCATAAACCCTCACAGCATCATCACCTACACAACAAACACCACACAGACACCATAAACCCTCACAGCATCATCACCTACACACCACACAGACACCATAAGCCCTCACAGCATCATCACCTACATCACCTCCTCACTCTGAGATCCACAGGAGCGTCCCGGGCATACCACGTGACAGTCAGCACGGCACCACACAGCTGTTACACACAACGTGGCGGGAACTATGGTGTTAGCAGATGCCCAACACACATACACGTGGCGGCACCCAAACAAGGGAGCAAAAAGACAGTAGTAAGGTGACACTACAGGAGCAAGGGGGCGTGACCTGTTGTGACTCGCATTAATCTCTTGACAGCCAGAGGGGAGAGGGGGCGCACAACATGGCAGACGTCACAAACGTTCATAGATACGACATGGCAGACAACACAAACGTTCATAGATACGACATGACAGACATCAAAAACGTTCAATGAAGCACATGGCAGACATCACAAACATTCAATGATACACATGTCTGACAACACAAACGTTCATAGATACGACATGGCAGACATCGAAAACTTTCAATGAAGCACAACACGGCTGCCAACACAAACGTTTAACAGAGAGAGAGAGAGAGAGAGAGAGAGAGAGAGAGAGAGAGAGAGAGAGAGATAAAAAAAGACCCAACACAGAATAATATCATTTTTGCACGACCAGACGATAACAGTGCAGTATCATTGTCGAGGTAAGTCAAGTAAGAAAGGTGACAAACGATCGCGTGCGGGGAAAAGGTTTCAATTAAGATATCTAGCGAGGGGAAATAATTATCAGATGAGGAAATAACAGGGGTAAAATAGGAGAAACTGATAGGGGAAAATAATAAAAGGGGGAGCATTATGGGGAAAAAATTATATTAGGGGAAAATAAAAGGGAAAAAAATAGCAAAAGGGAATAAGGACACAAATTATTAAAGAACAAATCAAGAAGATAAAGTGTGTGTGTGAGATAATGAAGAGGTTATAGAGTAGAAAGTGAGAACAGGAAGAAGGGTACGGGGGTTATACAAGTATGAGTGGGGGGGAAGAGGGAAGGGAGGGTGATGGTGTTAAAATAGATGAGGGTGACAAAAGGTGAGAGCGACACGGTACAATACCACCACCACCCACCACCACACAAACGTCTCTCTCTCTCTCTCTCTCTCTACCACACCATGTGACGCCAGGTTTAAGGTATAATCCACTCCTTCCCTCACAACCTAGGAGCGAAGTGCTTTATTCGTAGTAATGAGCTCCAGGACTCGCGTAAGAACTAGCGGCGGGATTTAGAAACTTTGAGTGAATTAGCAAAGTTGGGAACTTTTATTTGAGTGAGCGTCGTCTGAGAACCGTTTTTTTTTAACAGTTGGGAGAGGAGAATGTCGTTAGAGAAATAGGCTGGGGCTAGTTATAGGAGTTATTGAAGCCATATGGTACTGCAAATGGTGAGAACTTCAGTGAGAAGTTATTTGCAAGACACCAGTGGATAATAACAGTTGGTTATACTGTATTACTGTGACGATTTAAGTGTATATAAGTAAGTGAAAATACACGAGTCACCAACGATAAAAAAAAACCCTTTACTGAGTAATAAACTTTTGGTTAACAAGGAGTGGACGTGACCGGCACTACACTTGACCACATTTCAATTCCTCAACCACAAAGTCAGGTACTGCTGGGTTGATTCAAGGGGTCAACAATAAGACTCGAACCACCGACCAGCGTATCAAGATAAAAATGACAGAACCATTCAGCCATCACAAACTTTATAAAACAATATTAAAATAGTGTTGACTGTTGAAATATTAGTGGAATTATTAACTTAGTGCAAATGACTATTGTTTAATTATAATTTTTATTAACAATAACTTCATTACTAAACTATGTAATATTGTTATCATTATCACTATTCCTACAGTGAGTTATATTTGTCTTTGTTTAGTTTGGCAGGGATTGTGTGGGCGGAAGAGTAAACCAACAAGTTATGTTCACCACAACACTCTCGCGGTCACCAAGACGCATCACTTGTGGGCAAAACATCGAAAGTCAAGACTGCACCTCCTGCCAAGTGAACGTTGAACTCAGCAGGTGTATGAACTCTGATGAACATTGAACTGACTGGTTTACACGACCGGTCTTGCACGATGAACTAACCGGCATACTGTATGTAATATTCTTGAACACTGAACTCCGGCCAATATTGCTGAACGATCACCTCACCATAATTCTGAAATGACTGTGGGAAAATAAACTCGGAAATGAACGAATACAAACGATATAAAAAGAAACACACGATCGATATTATTAGAATTTGTGCGAATAAAAATTTTCTCTATAACAACATGTCTACTAACATCTGAACCAAGCGACCACAGTACTGTACCCGTAAACAACTAGACGATGACTCGGGCAACAGTATAAGCGACAAGGGAGGAGGCGCCGTGAGGACCGGTGAAGAAGGGAATGAGCTGAGGGAGGGGAGACTATGTGACTTTCATGAAGGTCGTGTAAGGAAGGAAGGAAGGAAGGTCGTTTAACACAGAAAGTCAGTTTACTGTAGGTAGGTAGGTTAGGTGGAGCTCTAAGACGACAGGACAGGTCTGCTTCAGGAGGGTATATCTAGGTATTGGCGAGCACGTGGTTCGGGTGGTGGGTGGTCGGTATGGGTGGTTGCTTGAACGTGGTGGGTGGTGTGGGTGGTGGGTGGCCGGTATGGGTGGTTGCTTGAACGTGGTGGGTGGTGTGGGTGGTGTGTGGCAATGGTAAAAAAAAAAAGCTGTTACTAGTGGTCATGGGCGCGGTATGGCGTGGGCGGTGGCAAGGGTGATATGAATAGTGGGTGGCTATTTAGTGGGCGGTCTTACAGGTGGTGTGGGCTGTTACCTGGAGGGTGGTGGAAGGGGAGTTGTCTTAGTGGTGGTGTGAGCGGGTACCACGTGGCCGGTGGATGGTAAGAGTGGGTATCTGGTGAGTGATGGTGTGGGTGGGTACCTGATGGGCGGTGGTAAGGGTGATGTTAGCAGTGGGTGGGTGGGCGGCTACCTGGTGGGCGGTGGTAAGGCCGGTATTAGCGGTGGGTGGTGGTGTGGGCGGGTACCTGGTGGGCGGTGGTCTGGTGTTAGCTCAAGACGTCCTGTAACAAGACTGAGCTTAGCTGGCGCGTCTCTCGCCCTCCCTCCACCACCTCTTGGCTTCCCGCAAGGGGGGAGGAGGAAGAGGAGGAGTTAACATGGGGTGCATCAGCCATCACCACGTGTAACACTCAACGCCTTCCCACCACCGCCTCCAACACCGCCCAAGCACACATCCACACCACTCACTGACGCTTCCACAGTCCGTAGTTAAATACATGTGGAGGTGGGTGTGGATTAAGAAGTGATAATAGGGTAAGGATGGATGGCAGTGGCAGCTCAGAAGGTCGGGGCAGCATGGACTGGCACTGTTTCAGCCTCTGGCACCCTACCAAGAATGCCCCAGTGCATACCCAACTTCCTCAAGCCCGTCCCTCGACCTGCCTTGCCTGTCTTCACCTTCCCCAGCCCACACCTCACTCCCCAGCCCACACCTCAAGTCCCTAACCCACCACATCCTTATCACCCCACTCGACTACTCCCAGCACCGTCTCAGTGAGAGTTACATAACCCACTACTTACACTAAATCAATCCAGGTAAGAAGTTAAATTAGCCCCAATCCTAATAGACCCCACTTGAATTAAATCACTAACACTGGGATCAATCTTAACACACCCTTATCTAACATAATATGGGATCAGTCCTAATAACACCACACCCCCCCCCCCGGCAAATCCTGAAGATTAGATTTAAGTTCCCGGTGATATTTACGATTCTACTGTATAGTCTAATTGAAAACATCTAACATAATCATCAACTTTAGAGACAAGCAAATGGAATCTCTGCCAACACACACCTACCTCACCACACTTAATACCTTCATTATACAAGATAAACCCCAACTTACCAACACAGTCCACAAAACAAATAAATTCGCGCCATAAGAGAACCTAGCAGGTGTAACAAAATATCATTCCTCAAACAGAAAACGCTGACTGGTGTGGCCTTGAGAGAACAATAATAATAAAACAACTTCAACAGCGTAAAACAGTTAATAGACAAGCAATTGTTTTATTTTTTTTGAGTAACTAGCCACAAAATCCCTAAAACAACAGCCATTTTGATAATTTAAACTTTACTTTGTTTACTTGATTTTAATTTCTTTTTTTTTCCCGCCAAAATAAGACAGACAGGATCTTCTTTCACTCACTTGTTGTTACACATTCACTCTATCTAAGGTACCAAATTTGTACAAGTATGGTGCTCCCCTTACACAACAAGATCTTTAAGTAAATGGTATATCAATCCAGTGAAAATTATAATAAATTCACATAAATAAGAAGTCACATAATATTCAAGATTTTCAACATTAAAAACTAAAGGCCACGTCCAATTGTATAAATATTTTGATCACATAATAATTCAGAGCATCTCGTAATATCATAAAAAATGCGCATATCATTTAAATTTATTTCCATTGCCTAAATGTGCGTGGCCGTGACCAGGAGCCAACCAACACCTTCCTCATTACAAGCAGTGATCATGGGCGTGAAGGCGCCACCACCCTCCTCCTGTGTGAGCGGTGTTCATGGGTGGTGGTGAAGGAGCCGCCATGCACCGCACCACCTTCCTCCCAAAGTGTGGAGCCTTAAAATAAAGTCATCCTTCACCCGTCCCTGCCCCACACACCACACCACACCTCCTCCACCTACCACACCTTAATTATCCCTTTAGTGTTTGTATTTTAGGAAACATATTGTTCTGGAGCTTCAGCCAGCGAAACAATTGCCTTCACTTGACGGTGCGAGAGATAGGCCTCCTGACACCCTGGTATTGTTGATGTTATAATGTATCACCCCGCTGTAACAACTAACAACAAAGGTCTTGAAGTGCCTCGTCATAAACTAGCTACTTCTTAAAAAGATATATTACAATAATCTCTCCTCCAATATTTCTAAAGTGAAGAATTTTAAATCATAAAAATAATTACTGATTTATTCTCACAAAAATAATGTACATCTTATATTTACCATAATGCAACAGTAAGTAAACAAATTCAATACTAGTCAATAGTACTTAAAAGAGACGCATATATTTTACTTCATTTGTATTTGTTGCCTGGTGTATGAACTAACCTAATGTACTGCTGTAATCTAAAAATAGATCACCAGGCTTCCAATTATCCCCGTCTTATTTTGTACTCTATTTTAAATAATTTCTCTAAAAGAAATTCCAGGCCAAAATCCCCCTTAGACGTTTATTAGAAGCTGTATCGAGCCTTAAGCCAGGAACACAGTCACCCCGTTTGAGTTATAGCCACATTCCAGTAGTCTCACAACGACGCATTACACGACTCACACGGAGCTAGGCTTCCCCTGTCGTATTTTCACACGCTACACTCAAGACGCAGAGGCTACAAAGCTTATTATTAATATTTTCTTTTAAGAATTAAAAGACAGGAGAGATAAGCGATAAACGTTATCACCCTCGAGCGATAAGGATTTTTTTTAGATGTATAGGAATCTATTATCTCATACTCGAATGCTTTTGTAAACTAAAATAACAACACTGGACATAAATCAAATCGAATCACTGAAGAATCTCCACTCTAGTTTATTTCCCCTAAAGATTACCCACTCTAATGATAACCTAACCTAACCTCATCCCCTTAAAGTAAAAGGACGGTTATTAATCTTTAGGTGGGATAAGATGGGGTGGATATTCTTCAGGTGATTCATATTTATCTAACCCCATGCTCAACACCTAACCCCATGCTCAACACCTAACCCCATGCTCAACACCTAACCCCATGCTCAACACCTAACCCCATGCTCAACACCTAACCCCATGCTCAACACCTAACCCCATGCTCAACACCTAATCACACGCTTACCACTTTAAGAATAATCATGAGTACGGCATTTCATATTCTAATCATATACTTAACATCCTTCATAAAAAAACAGACATTACATAAACTTTCAAATTTTAAATTATATTATAGCCAAAAGCTTCAAATTTGAAGCCAATACAAAAAAGTAAATAAAAAATAAACAAACAAATAAAGTAATGACTAGCCAATACATCCCATTTCAAACAATTTAAATCATATCATTACCAAAAGTTCTTAATCTACACGTAAAATAGGTGGACAGTACATCCCCCCCCCCCCCATTTCACCGGGAAGGAAGCGCTCAAACACCATCACGCTGCTAGACCCTCCTCTTCCTCCGCCTCACATTGTCAACATCACCACAGATGAGTCACTGTTTTGAAATTGGTCTCTATAGTATTTCCAGCCACAATACCCCGAGATTATCCCCGGATTATTTTTCCGATTTTTTCAAAGGTCAGAGGTGAGGAAATGAAAGAGGGTGAGTGAGAAGGAGGGTGAGAGAGAGACGGAAGAGGGGAGGAAGAGAGAGAGATCGAATTTCAGGAAACAGTAAGATCACTCGAGGTCACACAAGCCAGTAACCAACCAACCGCCCTTAACTCATAAGACATAAGGCAAGCATGAACTGCTTCCCTGTTGGGCGCTGTAAACGCTTCTGCGCTTCACCTTACACAAGGATGTAGGGGGGTGCCCAATAAATGAAAAAAAAGTTTACATAGAAAGCTACAACACTATATACTTTATCATAACTACTTGTTCTTACACAAATCCACAGTTTTCACTATCAGCTCAAGTGCCTGTGGTCTTGGGTAGTGTTAGGTTAGGTTTGGTTGGTTAATCAATGTTGGGATTGGTTTGGTTATATTGGGTTAGGATGTGTTGGTTTGGCTATGTTGAGTTGCTTGGTTAGGTTGGGTTGCTTTGGTTAAGTTAAATTTGGTAGGGAAGATTGGATTGTTAGATTAACTAGCTTATGTTAGATAGATTAGACTGACTACGCTGTGTGTGGTAGCTGAGGTAAGGTTGACTAGGTTAGGTAAGTAAGGTCTTGGTTATGTTCGACACGTTAGGGCTTGGCTAGGTGTGGTTAAGTTAGGTTTATGTAATTTTATCCTTAAATACAAAATACTGCACACATTTCAAGGCGATACAATATCTAATAAAAAAAAAGAGTTTTTTACGGTTAATGTTCTTATTGTGTTACCTGAAGAATCTCCATCCCAGCTTATTTCACCTAACGCTAACCACCGTAAAGTTAACCTAACCTTTTCTCCCAAATAGTGTTAGGGTGGTTAATCATGAGGTGAAATAAGCTGGGAATATAGATTCATCCGGTGATCTTTTTTTATTTTATTTTCATTGCCAAGTGGTGGTCAGATAGCCAGTGTTAAAGCCCCCCAAACACACCGAAAAGTGTCGGGCTTTGTGAGGCAAAAACTGATATATGTTTGGTCTGGAAAGGTCAGCCAATCGACCTCTCAGTCTGGTGGGGGGGGGGGGGGCAGAAGGGGAGGCCGGTGGTGGTGTATGTGGTGGAGGGAGAAGAGGGGGAAACGGGTGTGGTGGGGGTAGGTGAAGCGGGCAGTGTTAGACCATGGCGAATATCAATTAACAAACAATAAAATAATAAACCAAATATAAAAATTATTAAACGAATAAAACAAAACAAAAATATACCAATAATAATATAAGTATATAGCCACACTCCTACGCGAGAGCAAAATTAAATGTAACTAAAGATAATTAAAAAAAAATATTAATCTGCTAGCCATATCTGAAACTTTTCCAGTGTTTGTGATAACGATGTGGAAAGCGGAGAGCAAGACCAATTAACGGAAAAAACAATAATAACATGAATTGATTTATTAAAGGATGAACGACGAGAGGCGCTACAGAGGGAATATTTTTATTTTTTTTAACTAAAATATTTTTAAAGTGTTAGAGAACAAAGGTGAACTAGAATTGGACATAATTATTAGAATTTGGGGTCATGTCGCACGTCTGGCAGCAATGACGTGAGGGGGGCGGATCAAGAGAGGGAGGGATGGATGGATGGAGGAATTCTTTCAGTGAATGAGTCAGTTTGTCAGTCAAGAGAAGCGTTCATAAAGTTACAAAATGATGTTAATGCGGAATATCAACGCTCTCACTGCACGACAGAGGGGGAGAGGGGAGAGTTTATTTTCTGTTCATAACGAAATCGACATTCCCAACATTCTGGTAATTTAATATAAATATTTGTTGGTTAAATACAATAGTCTTGGGTGTTGTTATAGTTATTGCTATTTTTAGTAGTTGTAGCAATAATAGTTGTATTAAGACATGAATATTGTCCTGGGTGTACAAAAAAAGTTAAATAAATGAGGTCCGATGCCCAAATATCACTATCTCTTCTTAAACGCGTAAATAAACAGAGAACAAGAATTCGGTAAACAGAGCATAGCAAACGACGAACATAATGCGCAGTCCACCAGAAGCATCTCCTCGTGCGTGTCGCCACGTACACAAACATTCCAGAAATTCAATACATTACTCTTGAAATCTACACACACACACACACACACACACACACACACACACGAATAATCCATTGCGTGTGTGACTTCAATAAACTTCTGAGTATAGAAATAATGAGTAACACTATAAGAATCTTTCCTCGATACTTTTTGCTTAGTCTTAACATACGCGCTGAAAGACCTTATGGCCATTAAAAGCACACGTATACATTATTAAAAAGAGATAGTGTTTACAGACCTCAGCTGTTTGAAGCACATTAACACATTAATAGAGCAACACCATCAAAGGAATCAATCCCCCTTATATCCCGGATCTGCCATAGTCGCTTCCAATCAAGACGTGATAATAATCGGTTTGTTTAGTGTCGCTGGTGTGGTGTGGAGGCGTGTGTAACTCAGCCAGTCAGCCACTACTGTATTACCTCCTATACTATTTCTGTTTCACCCCCTCCTTCTCTACTACTACTTCTAACAAACAAAATCTACCCTGTCATCCACCCTCGTGTTCCCACCTTCCCCTCCTCTTGTAAAATTAGTTTCTTATATTGGTACATAAATATTAAACCGATTCTTTCATTTTCGCTTCTTTTAATTTTTTTCTGAGAGCTGTGTGGCAGAGTAATTTATAAAAGAAAATAGTCAATCATTTTAGCCGTAGCGGCGTTTCGGTTGCGCGCGCGCGCACACACACATGTTCACTTTAGCAGGGAATCACTGTATATGTGTTTGTTAGTAACCACGGCTTATAGTTTTGCATTTTTATAGGATATAGTATCAAGTCTGCGTTGTGACGTGATTAATTTTCTTCAGACTATAAGTTTTTCGACCAATAACTAAATTTTCTCTATATCAATACAAACATCAGTGTACCATTCCTTTACTCAAGTGTCTTGTATAAATACCACTAAAAACACTACTTTACCTCTGCCACCATAAAGATGATATACGAGAGCAAGAAGGATTATTATTGTTGTGAGTCAGTCATGAACGCCACACACCCACGTGGGGGAGAGGAAGGCCACATGTACACCGCGTTTACAAAGTCCCTTGAGGTTTCTGTTTACAGTGGCGTGATGGTGTTACTGGTCTAAAACAAGGGAATGTAGAATAATATATATTTCATAATTTTCTGTGCATAACTTGTATTCTTCATCATGACAGCAGAACTGTCAACACCCTGTACACACCCACTTTAATATCTTAGAAGCGCAAATAATATTAATCATCAATGTAGTTACTAATTTTCTTGGACCTCTTTTAACGAATAAATTCCAAAGGTATAGTAAATCAGTTGTGAAAAAGGGATTGAATTGGCCTCTTCTCGGTAGCCAAAGTGAATATATTATCACAGTAAAGGTTAAAAAAAAAGGCCAAATACTTGTTAAATCGATTCGAGAAGGCTTTGTGATAACGACGCCTCCGTGTATAAAGCAGACCAAGAAACATACCGACTGACCCACGCCGTACGGTGCTTGTTAACAGTCTAAATAAAGAAATAAACTGTCCAAGTCTACCAACACAAACACCGTGAAGATAAAGGAAATACATGTATGATAAACAAGACAATACGTTACACACACACACACACACACACACCATCAAGCAGCAGTTGTTGTGTGTTTACTAGTTTCATCATGGCGGAAATCAATACGTGACAGCAATAGAGATAGCCCAGTGCATGCCCGCAGAAACAGCAAGAGGAGTAGGAGGAACAACGCTTCATCCCCAGCGACTTGTGTTCCATCATGACGCCGCCGCTTACTTCACTCCTTCTTGCCTTTATGTAAATTATTCACCAAGGTATTTTAAACTTGGCTATTAAGATTCATGTTGTCGTGACTATGTGGTGAAGGAAGCTCCGCCTGGCAACGAGTGTGTGGGGGTGTATAGGGTGCTGGTGATGAGAGGGAGGGAGAGAAGGTTGGATGAGTGGGGAAGTGAGACGAGTGGTTCAAAGAGGCGAGTGGGAGTGAGTTGCAATCATGGTGAAGAGACTAAAGTGAGTGTGTGGAATGGGTGTCGTCATGTGGATAGGTTAGGTAGTGGATGGGTGTAGTGTGAGAATATGGCGCAGTGTGGTGTAGTTGGCAAAGGTGTAATAGCAGTTGCGTGTTGTGTGTATGAGTGTTGTGTATGTGTGTGTGTGTGTGTGTGTGTGTGTGTGTGTATGAGTGTTGTGTATGTGTGTGTGTGTATGTGTGTGTGTGTGAGGCAACGAGTAATGTATCTTGAACGTGCTGTCACGAACTGCTGCAGCGTCGAGGGTATAACACAAACTTCAAAGTAACTCGTGTCCGACAATCATCGTCATCATCATCATCATCATCATCATTAATTAGCCTTTCAACCCGTGCGTGATCACAGAGAAATTAAAGGCCTTATGTACTTACCCCACGTCAAGGTATACGTAATATTCGCAAAGTAAATTCACACTTACAGCAACTTCTCTGGAGGTCTGATATTACTTGGCATTAATATACAAGCGCTTCATCTTCAAGTGTTTACATCTTGAACGTTCACAGGTGCGTAAAAATACAATGCCTTCTCGGGCATCGTACGACAGGTGACTTGAGTATTATTATTTCACGATAGTCTAATGTTGATGGTAACTATAGAGTAGCTGTTATTGTTCATAGATTTGCAGTTGTTGATATTCATGAGTAAACGGTTATATGTGGAACCTGTACCATCAAACAATTGTCTTTTTTATTCACATTACCCTGCAGGTGTAGTGTTCTACCCCTCACTGGCCCTTACATGAGGCACTGCGTCGCAGTGATGGCAGACACGAGTTTCAACAACAACAACTACGACGGAAATCTATAACAGGGATACTGAATGTAAACTCGAGTATGGAAGTCAACAGTATCTAAGTAATGAATGCTTACTGAAATGAATGCAGAGTAATGTGATAAGCTTTTAAGTTACTGTGCATTAATCGATACTACAGCGCAGTACATTCCACGGCACGTATCTATAGTTTTCGTCCCTGGCTTTGTTTTACGCTACTCTCCTCAGTCTCTCTTTTCTCCCTCTCTTTTTTTCCTCTCACTCTCTCCACCTGGCCACACACATCCAAGGTCGCCGTTACCATGAGCCAACAGTCATAACAAAACACCGGACGTAAGACTACCAACCACCATACTGAATATCTCACCCACAATCAGAAAAAATATAAGTCAACAATAAGACCAATCCCACCTAACCTAACCAAAGCTAACTTGGCTGAGTCATGATCGTAACCCAGTATAACCTAACAAGAAGTAAGCTGAGATGCGGGTTGTGAGAAGTTCCCACCACCCGGCCCCCACTAGCCCCCTCTCCTCTCCCTCCATACCTCAGCAACCTTTTCTAAGAGTTTTTTTTTCTCCCTCCCCGTCAGATGTAATTCCTGACATAGCAGACAAGGCTTCTTTAGAACTGTCGTTAGTACCCGGTGAGAGAGAGTGTTTCGGCAGATGTAAAGGTTAGGTGTTTACCCAGATAAAAACAGAACACCTTCCTGCCGTAGCGCATGTGAGCTTGACCACGGCACACATTATTTTTTTTTACCACGGAACACGCATGATTGTAGCCAGGCCCAAAAGTACCCGTAAAGTAGCTACTTCCGCGGTGGTGTGTACGGGGGATGGGCGGGGAGTAGGTGCAAATTTTGTATCCACTTACACTTAATCATATCAACAACAACGCAGATAAAAGAAAGGGATCACCTGATGATTGATTATACTGTACACTCTTACGTTACCTGGGTGGGGGAGGTTTAGTTAGTGTTAGGTGGTTAATGTTAAGGTGAACTAAACAGGGGGTTAATCTTTAGGTCATCCAAAGAAAGTTTCGTGTTATCCCTCTCTCTCTACCCTAATCAATCACTCCACCCTCTCTCTCATCATCTTAATCTTCCCTCTAAAAACCTCAACTCCCATGTTCTTTATTACAACAGGTATGAGTCCCACGTTGACAGTCACAGGGTACCAGATAAACACGGTGAGAACAACTGGTGAATATTCATTGTCTAACAGGAACTGACGCTACTTTGTATGCATTATTTTGCCTCACCACCTCCCTCAAACCATCTAGTATACCTGATTAGATTATAATACTACATCTGCAACACCAAACAGCAACTACGCATTATTGAAGTATTAATTATAGACGATTCTGATATACCTGAATTTGAAATAACCTCTTCACTATGGAGATGCCACTTTTAATATTTCATTTGGCTAACGTTAGACGATTTTATTCAGCTCAGGGAACCCGTACACAAGGGGTTAAAATAATAATAATAAAAACAATATTAATAGTAATAAAACTAATATAAACATGTTACAGCAGGGTACAGTTATTGTGACGGCCTCATGAGAAGACTGTATGAGGTTAAAGTGGACTTCTTGAAGGTGAAATAAGGGCCAAGTGGCTTAGAGGTGTAACACAGTGGCCAAGTGTGGACACAACCGCTCAGCTGACCCGCCAAGATAACACAGCCACTCCCTCCCACCTCTCCTGCCCTAGTCCTCGACTATGATACGGTTTATCTCACAAACTGTAAAATGTATTGTGATAATAATGGGTAAAATACTTAACAATTTAGTTGATAATAAACATGGTGTCCTCCTATTACAAACCCTGTATAATACTTACTTATTCCCCTACAGAGTTTGACCTCTCATAACTGTTTTTATTATTTATGTAATAGTTTATTAATAACCTTGTTACGCGTTTAAAGACCTTAGTTTTGAGACGAAGTAATAACAACAACCCAGTCGCCGCTATACCATACTGAAGTGGTAAACACACAGAATAAGCTAAATCCGAAGTCTATTGCACAATAAGTCCTTTCATTCAAGCAACGTGTTACTCCTCAAACACACCCCCTTCCTCCCCAGGGCAGCAGGATGAGGGGGAAGGGAGGGAGGGAGGGAGGGAAGGCGCGTATCAAGTAGGAAATACCTGTATTATGATGCTCATTTCCTTATCAGTGGAGGTCACATGGCCCTGTTGACGGATGGTACTAACGCTTCACACTTCAACAGGCGTATTGACCACACTCCGGCGCATAAATGATCGTTCTTCGAAATGATGAATGGATGATATAACCTTTATTACAGTCAACATAGGTTAAATTAACGTTCTCTTTATACGTTCATCCACACAAAACCCCAATACATCCAAGATACAGTTAAGTCTTGTTGGTGATTATATCTACGGCTTAAGAGTTTAATCCGTCATTTCCAGGAAGTAAGTAATTTCAGCGGCAGCATCAGTGTTTACCAGAGGAAAATTTATCGAATTTATCGTGTGTGTGTGGAGGAACAGTATTACGTTATCAGTTCAAGTGATCCTTCAGCACTGACTTGTTATCAATGTTTATAATAAAACAAGAACACAATTCTACATTTACGTGAATAACAATGTAGTGTGTTAATAGTAATGTTTGCAGCTAATACATTAAACTCTTGTCAGCTGATTACAAAACCAATTAGTTGTGACCAGGTAAATGAATTTTACGAATAAATTAAGTTGCTTGAGATAAATGAATTTAAAGTAATAAATTAGCTGGACATGGAAATTAATATATTAACGTAAGATTGTGCAAAACTTAACTTAATCATTAAATAAAAGTATTGTGCACACACTAAACTCTATGACGTCAGGTTATTTCGACGGGAAACTCGGTAACTGGCGGAGGAAACACAAGCCAGTCTCTACCAGTCGTGACTCAGGATGAGCGGCACCAGACCGAGCTGGAGAGAGTTCAGTGTGAGGGCAGTGATTGGGAGATGATAGTGATGTGAAAGTGAAAGTGGGTTTCATATGCATGACTGTCCGTTTGGGACATTATGGATGTAATACACTGTGACTGTATACTAAAATCTTGGGTACACAACGAGGCAGCGGTCGAACAAACTCACTTTCCCAACTATAATAATAATTAACGGTTTATTGTCAAATACAGCAGTTAGAGGGAGGGGGACTTACTGTTCACCCTCACTAGTTCCTTGTTAATGAACTTCCCAGGACCTTTCCAGGAAGGTCTATCTCCCTAAATTCTTAGTAGTTGTCTAGCATATGAAATCACTTAGGTCATGTGCTTAAAGACCCTACTTCTCGTAGCAGAAATATACATTTACACAACCACCACTGTTTAATTCTTTTCAAATTTATATAAAAGTCTTACCTAGAATTTTCGCCAGGAGGGTAACATTTATCTATATAACATATAATCATTAACTACAATGTAACTATAATAATGTAATGATTATGACATGACATAATTTCTTTTTAATGAAAAATAAGAATAAAAAACACAACAGTTATTATACACGATCAAATAATTATATCCCGTGAGCGAATACTAATAGGCAAGTCAACAGTCGAGAAGAACTAAGTACTAAAAAAAAATGCAGATCACTCAAGAATATTCATCATTCACGCTTCACTCTACCAACACCTCTTCCTCCTTTTCCTCTTCATCCTCCCTCTCCTCCAAGACCTTCACAAACAAGGGGAGGTGTAAAGCCGCTGATGATGATGTGTATGTGTACGGAGAAGCTTCTACGTCGACTGTACACCAACAACTCCCTCAGTACACCACAAAACAAAGATCTATAAAGGTTCAAAGGCTTAAAAAAATGCCATTATCGTGATAAATCCAAATAACATGAGCTGCAATCTACCCAACAAAACGATAAAAGATAAACTGGTAAAAATGACTGAGATAAAATTCTTAACCTACTGTCAGCCAGCCCGAGCTAACTAAAAACACTTGACTGATCACAAGAATGACAATCAATGTTGTAAGAGGTCATAGGGAGCCTTAGTATAACACGATAAATAAACAGACCTGTCTTAGGAGTCTTCAAAAGGAACTGATCACCGAGTCAAAATTCACAGACTTGGTAACAACTCAAAATTTAGTTAAGTCACTCTCTCTCTCTCTCTCTCGGGTTAAATTTCGTTACGGGCACCTAGTACATATACCCTTCTAACTCTGGGTATAAATTAACTTTATCTTAGACTACACTCGGTTTAAGGTTGATAAGGGCGTATAACCTACCCCCACATCACCCAAGCTCAGAGGGGCCCGTGTATCCTCGTCATAAGGAATATCTTATCAACAGAGTCTTTTGCCAATGAACAAACACGTCCATTGAAAGCAGATGTGAATAAAATAAACACCATCGTAACAATAATATTGAGTAAATAAACACTAATGATTAATTCAAATTGGAGAAAAATATAGTCATGTTGTTAGAAGTGATAATACCGTATACATAGTGAGCAGATACAAGTTATTCCCAGGGGAACTGCCCGTATTAGGCGACACTGCTGGTGCCAGAAGAAAATTCCACTTTTTATTCTTTACTAAAAATAATCAACACAACTTTTGTATTCACATTCCATACTCTCGGCAGTAATATTTTTTTCTGTATCTTAAGAAAATTATAAAATAAATACTGAATAGACAAACACACGATAAATAATATATAGACAAATACGTCTCCTACACACATAACCATAATAATAATATACCAGCACACGTCCACTTCCCGCAATAGATGTTACTTCTATGGAAACGGCAAACTCGACTTACTGAAAACTCTTGACGCAGGGAGGCAGTAAGAAAATAAACCCAAAGATTAGGGAAGAGGAGTCACTTGACAGGAAGAGAAGGGGGAGAAAGAGAGAAATGAGAGCGCGGAGGAGGAGGAGGACAGCCACGTCATGCCAGCGAGGACCTTTAAGAACATAAGATGAATAACAATGACCCGAGTCGACCTCCCCAAGCCCAGTTGACCTCCTGACCCTATACTTTCACTTTTCTCGTTGTCCCCGACGTTTGACCTCTTCATTCAACAGTAATTCTGACTTCGTAATTTTTCCCTTTCACTTATTCTTCCAGTGTGTTTTTGTACAGTATATCTATGTACCTTTACCATTATATCTAAGTTAAGTTTTTATGCAACTTATTATTATTGTCTTCCAGTTTGTGAAAACTCTCTCTTTCTCACACACACACACCATAAGTGTCCCCCCAGCACGGCACTACAGAAAACGTTCATGACAGCAAACCTTAGAAAGTGGGAAAATTTACCATGAACAGAAAACGGACTCGCTTACCTGTAGAGCCCGCCGCTCGAGGAAGGACAAACGTCACCAACCCCACACAAGCAACTAAAACCGGTTGGACTGTATCAGAAGTCACCCAGAAATGCAACACCGTCGTTCACGTTGACAGACCTACGACACAGTGATACCCTACAAGTACTACTAGACTTCAAACATGGTGCGAATAAATACTGAATAACTAGAAAATACAATACAATCAAATTACCTGTTCTATCATTTTTAAAACAATTAAATACGTAATTTTTATACCGTAAACATAACATCGGCTTATCTCAGATTTATTAATTATTTACTGTCTATAATAATGGCTGATCAAAAAAAAACATTCTAGGTATTAAAGTTTTATAAGGGCAATCAATCTTTATGCACAAAACGATCCATTATGATCTAAATCGCGTAAGATGATAAGTTTATCTTCATATTTTTTTTTTACGGTCGATTGTCACTTGCAATGGTAACTAATTAACACTGAGTATATGTTAGGTGTGGTCACATGAGCTGGGGTGTGCATGAGGTAACGCGAGAGGTCCCGAGCCTAGACCACAGGAGCGGCCACCACCACAAGTGCCACAGGCTAGGATGACAGTGCCGCCACCCTCACACATACACGCACAAATCATCAGCTGTACATATCAATACCATCAGCCCATGTCAGTCCCGCATATGCTTTCAATACACTCTTGACCCATTTTTAGCCAAGGAACTGAGTGTATATGTATGTGCACCATTAGACGCAAGCACAAAATAATAGTTAAACATCCGCAGGAATATTCGTAAAATCCCAATAGCTGTTTCTCTTCCATTAAAGATTCACTCGTGTACACCTGTGGTCATAGATGCCAGGTCTTAAGAGAGAAAAAATAGACGAGTGTTTAACATGGTGATAGACGCCCTATTTCAAGGAGGTGCAGGTCTTAACAGTATTGGAGGCATGTGGGAAGGTAATATTCTAAACTGGGAGAGCAAGAAGCATTCATCACCTCATAAGCATACTCTACAGTACATAACTCCCTGATAGATGAACACATACACAAGAGTGCATGATTAATAATAAATTCCAAACACACACACACACACACACACGTCCGCAGTAACAAAAACACTCCCTGGAAATAATAGATTAATTAAACCAGTTTCCTTGTAGGCACTAACCCCAGAGGACATCATTTATTTACAGACAGACGGGATACACTCAGTCGACATATCCTTCCATTATTACATTGCCAAATTCACAAAGGTTCATACGGTGAATTTTCCTCTTATTACTGTATATATAAGATGACGTTTACTCTAACCTAAGGAAAATAAATGACACCAAAACAACAGCGATATAATACCTTAACTATATTATAGATACATTCACTTAACAGAGAGATACAATTAAGATAAAATAATCGTTTGAGAGAAATTCTCAGCTTCGTCTCCTAACTCGTGGTAAGAGAACGGACTCTGTATCTGATGTATAGTGGAATACATTTTTTCTTCTTTTCCTTTAAATTAAATCAACCAATTGTGCATTTTTTTTTATATCTTCATTTAAGAGGATTAGGAATCACACAAATATGAAAATAGAGCTCAATGGAGATAGTACAATTGGAGTGAAATCTTTGTTACACCACTGTAGATGCCTCAAACGACTAGGCTATACGGGGTTTTCCAGCACGTCCTGTTTCTAGTTCCTGAAGCACAGGCGAAGAACTTACAACAGTTGGCAACACGACCACCACCAGAAGAGGAGAGCCAAGCCCCCAAGGGTTACTGAAACTGGTTTGTGAATTTATGTGACCGATTACTGGTAGGTGTCCGGTAAGGTCAGCTTCCCTTATAAGGACTGGCTCGACCTTTACTCACAGTTTAAGTCCGGGTTGAGATTATTATACAAGTGATAAGTGATATCTACCAGGGTGATTATATCCTTAAAAAAAAATCTAGCAATACCTTCGTAAAAAAATCCGCTGTTGTTAATACCTGGATACGCGTTTCAACTGCCAAGGTCAATAAGCATCAGTCAATAATTTATGTAATAGGCAGCCACAACAGCGCGTCCACATCCATAACTTGTTTTTTTACTTTACTGGTCACCAACTGTCGTTAAGTCCAAAGGTATAATTATTACGGTTGTTTTACATTAAAGGGTTTCTTTCAATAAACTGGCTGATTCTGTATTTACAATGCATTAGGCTTGTGTGAAACTCGCAATGTCAGAAAACACTCAAACGACATGTTTATCGAAATAAATAATAATAATAATAATAATAACAATAATTAATAATAATAATACTAATAATTATCATAATAGTAATATTCATAATAATAAACAATGTGACTAACGGATTTAAACTGGCTAAAAAAGTTGTAAGGATAATCATCTGTATTTTTTATACACAGTTATTTCATTCTCAAGAGACAGAAAAATTACGAGGATTAAACCTCAGTGTTTATGTGACAATTATAAAAAGAATTTACTGAAGGAGAGGTAAACATGGTGCGGTCGTCACTATCACCTTCCTTACCTTCGGCTCCCCACGTTGGAGGCGCAAGAAATGTACCCGAGTATTAAAAAAAATGGGTTTGGGTAAGTGAGGTTAGATTAGGTTTGAGGTGGATTGGGGTGAGTTAGGTTAGGTTAAGTTTAAGGATTAAAATAAGCTTATTTTAGAGTTAGTTTAGGTTTAGGATAAGTCTGGCCTTGTAAAATTTTGGTTCATGGATTATCGTAAAATATGAAACCCGTCTGACCACGCCTCGCCATAAGCCTCCCCACTCACGATAACTTATCTACGCCTGACCACCACACCGCCGTCGTTACTAAATTTAATGCCGTAAGAATTAATGGGTGTTTCTTTTATAAAAGTTGATAGGGAATATATAATTTTTTTGAGGTTCGGGCAGCAAAATTAAACCTTTACAGACACGTTCGGATTGTGAGGTTTAGGAACTGACATCTGATGAGCTTCTGTGCAGATAGATATTACAACCACAGGCATGAGAGAGGATTTATTTCTTCGTAGTAACTGTTCACAGGCAGGGAGGGGATAATGCGGCAAGGTGTGGCCATAACCAGGCCATATATTGCCACGCAGACCACACCCTGCCTCTAACGCTTTGTCTTATTAGAGTCGCTTCCGTTGAGGCTAGATTAGTTTTTATCACGTTAAGTTCCTGGTGCAGCGCGGCAAGAAAGATCGATGGCTACAAACACAGGTGTTGGTGTTTGATGTGAGCCGGTGAGAAATGTCTGTTTTGCTTTCTTTGTTTTATTAAATGCAGTTTGGTGTTTAGCAATCTGGGTGGAAATAGAGAAGGAATAAATCCGTCTCAGACACACTCCATCTTATATGTTCTCTGGAATAGTTATAAAAGGAGAATTTCCGACGAATTTGTGTGGGTGAGATGGAAACGATATGCCCCACCCCCTAACAAGACCAGCCTGGCTAACTCTCCCTCTATTTTAAAGCCAAGAATAGACTCATAAAATATGAGTTAATTTCGCTCTTCCTCTCTCATAGCCTCCCAGGGACACACTACTAAGCTGAGGACCCATCAAATACGAGTATAACAAGAGACAAGTCCACCAGCGGGATGTGAACGTGATTCACGGCACTGGAACAGGAGCTGCCGCGCCGCACCAGCTCAAATGTCTTTAGGTTCCTTTCACCGCTGTTATCATCATCCACATCCAGATTCAATGAACTTATCCAGAAACATCCACGAGTACAGGTTTAGGGTCCACGAGTACAGGTTTAGGGGCAAAGTACAATAACTCATGTTATCATACAGTTGATGCCTTACGTAAACTGGATAGATGAATTTTTAAAATAGTAAAATTTTATACGATTTGATCTTTATAATGGATTGTATTGATACTGTTAACATCACTACATGGTTTTATTATTATTATTATTATTAAGTTCAAATTCTAAAATCACCGTTTTCATGTAAGTTTGGCAATTGAATTAAACTTCATGACCTCCACGAGACGGGCTTTATAGCTTTCAGTAATTACAACAAAACACTGCTCATATAATTATTCTTAAGTAACAATTATATTCACCAAGAAACAAAATAATGCTGCATTTCGGTAATATATTGTATTTAAAGAAAACACCTATTGCAGTCATAATCTAGAATGAAGTTGGTTTGTGCATTAAGATAACAAAGTCTCATTTTATCACTCAGGTGCCTTCCGTCAGTTTGTGTTGACAGTCCCTACCTGTATATAAAGCAATCACTCACAAAGATCAAACCTCTCATCTTGGATCTCTCTCCAGGCTTCCCAGTCTCCCGTCCCTCTAAAGTCTAAACCAAACGTGTAACACTATCCGTCTCCCAGGCTATCTATACCTCACTCTTTCCCTCTACACCTATATGTAGGCTCGGTCACAAGGTTTAGGCCTGCACACTCTTGGGCTTGTCTCCTCTCTGTCTTTGAAGTTTGAACCCCGAGAAATGTGAACCTGGCAGCCTCAAACAGTACCCCCCCACCCCACACACACAACTCTACGGGCATCACTAATCCTCCTTCAGCTTGCTTGACGTTCCCAACAGGTATGCTGGTTGCCAGTTCGCCACTCGACAATGAATTTTCGGACTTCATTTTTCTGTGATTCTATAGTAACAATGCCATCTACTGTTCGCTAGGTTTTAAATTATAGGTGCTTCAACTATCTGATCTTAATATTTGGTGCTTCAGCTGTGATAATCTTAGTTTTTAGTGCTTCATATTATAAAAAATAACTCCCCTCCAGTCATCTGTAAAAGCAGGATTATGCAAAATATATTCAACGGAGTGACGTTTTTGTTATAATATTTTGTAACGCGTATCAATATCAAAGCTTTTAATAGATAACACAGGGACAAATTCTTCACTGAACGAAAACTTTTTAATATTGGGAGGGATTTAAATATAACTCAAGGCGACTGAACTACTAGGCTACGTTCGTGTGCAATAAAAGTTAAAAAATAAAATCTTTCGAACCTAAGTAAAGTTTTTGAAATCTTTAAATCTTACGAGACCTGCCAAAGCATTCGCGGTGTTTAATCGAATTTTTTCTCGTTTCTGATTTCTTCTCGTAATCTGACTTTTGATATTTTCCTGTAAGTGCTTTAATAACTCGCCTGTTTAACACCGACCCGTAATGTAACTCAAGATAACAATCATTTATTAATATTTACAGTCTAACAGTATGTCATAACTTTCAATTTGAACGATAATATATTTTTATTTCACTATTATCAAGCGAATTTTCCTTTAATAAATTGTGTCGCCCGTATTGGTATAGTGTAAATTCCTAATCTCTATCAAACAGAGTTCAGGCGAGTTCTTGGTATATTTTTTTTTGTTTTTACTGAAACTTTCTTAAGTAAACACTAAATAATGTAATCAACAATCATGAGCATTCATGGAGATAATTTTCTCAAGGGCAAAATAGTCTCGAATCGTTTGTTTTTGTTTCTGCATTTCGCCCCCCTCGACAAGTGCATTGTTTTCCAACTAAATAACTAAGATGCTTAAAGACTCGTGTTTTTTTCCCATTTCTAAGCGAGAAAGATAAGTAAAAAACTAATTACATCAGAATTTCTGTAAACCTAAAAGGTTAGTTTTGTGTCGCTGTGAGATAAAGATATCCACTCTTACAATCTAGGCGTTACCCAAAATATTTCTTAGACGACGACGAATGAGTAATACTGGAAATGCTTCAAGCTATCTGACCTTTTGGTATTATAAGTTGACCTTACCCATTGTACATAACAAGTATTCTTAAAGTATAAAATTAAGTAAACCCGAGGGCAATTAATAGTTCACTTGTGGCGCCCATGTTTAGAATTGTTACGTTGAGTTGGCCAGAGCAGAAGCATAGGCTACCTCACCTCCCCCTCACTATATATGGTATTTAGCTCCATAAAACTATTAAATAAAAATAATATATATATATATATATATACAGCTGTCTACGTGGATGACAATAGGCCACACCCCTGAGTCTTCAACATGTCTTTACCAAACTTAACTACTGGGATACTGTATGGGACTCGACGTAATGTAACCCAACTCAACCTATATCCTATGTCATATTAATGTCTCCAACAGCTTTACTTAACCACATGACCTTCTCGTGACATTAGGATTACAGCGTTACAAAATTCCCGTTGGAGAGAGACCGTCACAACACAGGAAGCCTCGACACCTGCGGTTATGACAACTGCTTTCAAAATACCGACGAGTAAATGACACGCTGTCAACATCTTGCATGTTCTGGAGACTACTGTGAATCACATCCAACTTCTGATTGGAACCTAAATTAACCCTTTAATAACGCAGTTATTTTTTTGCATTGAAAATCAAATCTGAAAACTAATTATCAGTTATGAAGGAAATATATACTAATTCTCCCTTTAGTCTTTTAGAAGCTCTTAATCAACTTATCAATACACAAACGCTAAGTCGTAATAATTCAAAGGGATTTTCTGTAAGCTCGAGGTCGTTTTCTAAGTTGGAGGTCCGAGAACAGGCCGTTGCAATAGCCCAGGTTCCCGAATATTCGTATGATGAAAATTCCTCGTAGCTGATGATGAAACGATGCATTTAACTGGTTTATTTAAGTTCAAGTACAAAACTAACACCCAAAAAATAGCATCAAAATTATAGTGAGACTGATTTGGGCGTCAAATATGTATCATCAACTACGTGTTATTTCCACCAAAAGAACTGATGTGAGCCAAATAAAATACTAAACGTGGCGTCCCTGTCGTAAAGGGGTTAAGACTACAGCATTACAGACAGACTATTTCGGGCGTCCACATCTACTGTACCGCATCCCCAGCGACCTTTACCAGGCCTCTCACACACACACACACACACACACCACAGAAGGCAAAGAACATTTTTTGGCATAACTTAACCCTCCTCTCTGGGACTTATCCTTAACTTCTCACCACAAAATAATACTTACGACTTATGAAATCAACTCAACATGTGTACTGGCTACGCTGACATACAACAACAACAACTGCATTACGGCACTCACAGACTTCAAGCTTATTATGCCAAGGTCAATTACATTTTCCTTGTTGGTGTGTCTTAATGTATTCTGGCCACGTCTTAAGATCTCAGACAGCAGGGAAAAAGTAACTCGTATCAGAACATGGTGAAGCGACGAGAAAATACGATAATTGAACTATGATATCTGGCAGATGAAGATGTCAAATGTCCAATATATATAGATACGATTTTAGACCACAGATATAGACACACAGATAAATATACATAAATAGATACGTTAGCTGATAGTTAGATAGATATATAGATAGATAACACATAATGGTAAACAGTAAGTCGATTCAAACAAGGATTAGCCTCAAGAAAGCCGTACATATCTGATTTTCTTAGGGATTATAATTCATACCTCGCTGTTATTAGACCATGCCAAGTTGGGATGATTAGCATGCAGTGTTGGAGTGTGGAGTTGGAGCGGTGTTGGAGTGTGTTGTTGGAGCAGTGTTGGAGTGTGTTGTTGGAGCAGTGTTGGAGTGTGTTGGTGCAGTATTGGAGGGCGTTATTGGAGCAGCGTTGGAGTGTGTTGTTGGTGCAGTGTTGGAGCGTAGTGTTGGAGTGTGTTGTTGGAGTTTGTTGATGGTGCGGTGTTGGAGGGCGTTATTAGAGCAGTGTTGGAGTCTGTTGTTGGTAAAGTGTGTTGTTAGAGCAGTGTTGGAGTGTGTTGTGGTGCAGTGTTGAAGCAGTGATGAAGTGTGTTGCAGCAATGTTGGCCGCCGGTCTCTCAGTCAGCCTCGCCGGCCAGTCAACACTCACCGCACCCACAAAAACGATGAGGTAACGTGTGGCCCTGAACCCGGGGAGGCGCCGGGCTAACCTCCACTTGTTTAAACCGAACACTGGGCTACCCACAACTCTCTTATACCGAACACTGGGCTACCCACAACTCTCTTATACCGAACACTGGGCTACCCACAACTCTCTTATGCCGAACACTGGGCTACCCACAACTCTCTTATACCGAACACTGGGCTACCCACAACTCTCTTATACCGAACACAGGGCTACCCACAACTCTCTTATGCCGAACACTAGGCTACCCTCAACTGTCTTATACCGAACACTGGGCTACCCACAACTCTCTTATACCGAACACTGGGCACCACAACTCTCTTATACCGAACACTGGGCTACCCACAACTCTCTTATACCGAACACAGGGCTACCCACAACTCTCTTATGCCGAACACTAGGCTACCCTCAACTGTCTTATACCGAACACTGGGCTACCCACAACTCTCTTATACCGAACACTGGGCTACCCACAACTCTCTTATACCGAACACAGGGCTACCCACAACTCTCTTATACCGAACACTGGGCTACCCTCAACTGTCTTATACCGAACACTGGGCTACCCACAACTCTCTTATACCGAACACTAGGCTACCCTCAACTGTCTTATACCGAACACTGGGCTACCCTCTACTGTCTTATACCGAACACTGGGCTACCCATAACTCTCTTATACCGAACACTGGGCTACCCACAACTCTTTTACACTGAACAAACCTTAAATCATTCAAGACCCAACACCTATATAACTATAGTCTCAAAGATTCAGATGCTCAGAGATTCACAATCAAAAAGGTCCGGTCTCAAAAGGTTCATATTATCAAAGGTTCAGAATCCCCAAAGGATCATATTATCAAGGGTTCAGAATCTCAAATGTTCAGAATCACAAAGGCCCAGAATCTAAAAAGGTTCATATTACCAAAGGTTCAGAATCCACCAAAAAGTTCATATTAACAGAGGTTCAAAATCCCCCAAAAGGTTCATATTGTCAAAGGTCCAGAATCTCAAAAGCTCCTGAGATAAACAATCCCGGTAGAACAAACTGAAGATCTAACAACTCGACTCCAATGACTTGTTGACTTAAAACACTAAAATTACACCAACTAAAAATAACACCATAATTACTCACGACTCTGACCTTAACTAGACACATTTACTAAGCAACAGTTAAGGAGACGAAATTCAAGTACAGTAGTCAGTCATTCTAAAGATGTTTGTTTCCTCTACTAACTGGTACTGGGAACGTATCTAGTTAACAGACCCAGTGTAACTTTGTATATTATTTCAGATGGTAATTTTTTGGCGTTTTAAGTTAATCAATTGGGTTAGTTCTGTGCTCCAACTTTCCCTTAAATAAATGATAACATTAATTTAACGAGAAATTAATAACAATAATAATAATAATAACTAATAATAATCCAATAATAACATTAATAATAATATTAACAATAATAATAATAATAATAATAATAATAATAATAATAATAATAAGGCAGTAAAAGAGATAAAGAAATAAAAAAATACAATTATGAAAAAATATAAGAAAATAAATAACCAAGAAGGAATAAGAATGAAGAAAAAACACCAGAAAGACGAGTAAATAATAAATAAAAAAGAAGAAAGATAAGGAACAAATAATGACAAGAATAAGAAAGAGTAATGTAAGCAGGGAGGGAGGGAGGGAAGCAGGGAGGGAGAGAGAGAGATTGTCCAAAAATGAGATGCGGCCTCAATAACCCTGACTGACTGCTTAAAGGCCGAGGTATTCAAATTCTCCACCAAGCGTCGACTTACACAAATTCTGGCACTACAACTTGAACCTATCTCGAGTCTTAGCCTAAATTTGATACCATTTTCGAGGTAATTTTCAAGTTTTACCTTAATTCTGTTCTTAAATTTCATGTGAGTGAATGTATCCAATAAAGGTTGAGTCTTTGTGCTAGTTGGGTGACACGGAACGTTTATTCTCGTGATTAAAGTGTTAAAGTAAATGTATCTTGAGTGTGATTTTGCTGACATTAAACGCTATTTCATTGGTTTATAATAATGATACCCCTTAATTTGATGCTACATGAACGTATAAACAGTATATAACGTCGACTCTCAGTGTAAATTTGTGGCCATTCGCGATGTTCATTTGTTTTATCTCACATTTACAGTTACAAGGAAATAATAATAATATTAATAATACACTTGATAATTTCCCGCCAAAACAAGGAATTTAATTTTTGAAAACTTCAATTATCGTAACATTAATAACTTCTGTCAACTCGAACGATACACCTTTTTATGAATATCTAAACATAAACAACCTGGGGATTTAGCCTTGGGGGAGCCTAGCCTTGAGCCGGCGTCATGCACCTCTTTTTAAACTGAGTAAACATCCACCAAACTAGACAGTGTAAAAATATATTGCTTTAATGGACCGTCAGCACGTCTTGTACGTACAGAATATAAAATACGATTCGTTAAAGATATGTTATGATGTATTCCTACGATTCAATAACTAAAGGTCTTTAAATACGTATCATATTAGTAATTACACTAGTCATTCACAATTATATATTAAGAGATACTGTATATTCACTGTCACTTTTATACTAATTCTGATTCATTAGGCTCTAGGACATCGTTATTGGAAACAAGAAATGCCTCGTATAATTGAATTTTATCAGTATGGCATATTTGTACACTACTGGTTTCCTTTCGACTATTAAAAACAATAATAAAGTAAATTAATATGGTAACATTTCATCACAATTAAAATACTAAGAAATAATACCGGTACTCATTTTACATAATACTAATAATAACAATAATAATAATAATAATAATAATCGGTTCAGTTATAATTACAAAGTCAAGCAGTATCAGGCAGCATCGTGACCAGGAACAAAGCATGGTCTAGCTGAGGCCACGAGAGGGAAACCCGGGGCAGGTGGTAATTATTCCTCCACCACACACCATATTTACACCACTCCCTTCCCTCCCTCCACAAGCACACTGTACCTCCCTGTCTGCATACTACCTGCTCCCTCCATAAGCGCAAGCACACTGTACTCCCTCCCAGTCCCACTCCCTTCTTTCCATCACATACCTGCTCCCTCCACACGTTCCCTCCCTTCACACCACATTCACACTTGCGGTACGCTTCATTAAGAAATCTATCTCATTTGATTGATGATTAACTTGTGCCGTCCTAGTATACGCGCTAAAACATTTGACCGTGTCTGTTGAAGCTCAGGAATACACCGTAACATCCGCTAACACCAACACAACTACTATTGACATTTGTATTTCCAAGTTATTGATTACACGAGAACGAAACATTGCCCAACACGTATTTATGTGTTTCAACACTTTGCAACATTAGGCACTCGCCTAATATTAATATATATATATATATATATATATATATATATATATATATATATATATATATATATATATATATATATATATATATATATATATATATAAAGGCTTGCCACTTTTAGCAGCCTAATCGTCTGTCAACATCTCGAGATCATTATCCGACATTAGCTGCAATAAAATATTCTCTCGTCTTTCTCTGTGCATTCTTTCTCTATCTGAACTTTAACTATACATTATGTCATTCCGTCTTTCTCTTCCATGTCCCAATATTTTAACCTACCCTGTCTCTCTCTCTCCATATTGCAACTCTACCTCTCTGACCCATTCTTCCCCACTATCTCTCTACCAGCAGCTGACCTCCAAGACCTGCCCCACAAAAAGGCGAGAAGAAGGTAAAGAGCAGCCAGACCATAGTAAGAATTAATACGAGTATGTTGGCCAGCAGCAACAGCCTAGCAACACACTAGTGCACTTCTTCCCTCACGTCTCTCACTGTTCCTCCTGCTTGTGCTTCATTATATATTTTCTCTCTTATCCACTGCTTATTGTGTATGTGTCTATATGCATAATATACATACACAAGCATATATGTAAAAAGAAAAATAAACAAATGCAAGGTGATGCTTTTCGAGGTGAGTGGTGAGTGGGAAGCGTGGGCACGTACGTACATATACTGTACATACACACACTCTGATTGTGACGGTCACCCTCTCTGTCTGCTAGCTTGTCTGTCTCTGCTTGCACGCCTGCCGGTCCGCCTGTCCGTTTGTCTAACTGAATCATTCAATCCCTGCATCACAAAGTCCCCTTTGTAATCAATTAATCAACCTGCCTGCCTACCAATCACCTGTTCAACTAGTTAGACGTTTCGTCCCTACACGCTAATAGAGTTGTGTCTCGGGGTGTAGGTGTATACTGTATTGCCATTAAACATTAACAGTTCTTAAAAAAATAAATAGGTAAATTTTAACTGGAATTATCTCATTACTTGGTCGATCATAATCTGAGGACAAAATTGGAAAGAAAGTTTTTTATTACTATATAATATAGTAAAATATATATATATATATATATATATATATATATATATATATATATATATATATATATATATATATATATATATATATATATATATATATAATCCTGAGCGACTGTTTAAACATATATTCAAGCATGAATTTTGAACCTAATCAAATCGAAGCGTAACTCACTGACCACCGATGTGTTTTTGGGGGGGAGGGGGGAGACGACTATCACAGAAAACAAGAGCCTCAATGCGGTGCACCAACTAAGGGGAACTAAAACAATTTAGCCGTCTCAGATAGGATACAGGGCAGACACGCCACCTCCTCCTCCTTCACCTTGTTGACTCCTCTCTCCTGCAGGTGGTGGTGGGACAGTGGTCTCGCTCTCACGTGATGTTACTGTGGTGCTCCCTCCCACCCCCGTTCTTAATCTCTCTTTTCCTTTCCTCCTACCCTCTTACCTTCCTCCACCACAACACTCCAAGCTTTGCCAATAAATTTGTTAACCATAAATCCTACTCCCCTCTCGTTTCTTCTCTTGCTATTTATTTATTTTTCCTCCTACCCTCCTCCTCTCCCTTTTCCCTACCTCCTCAATTATCAATGTGCTTCCTATCGCTTCTTATATCCTGCTATTCATATGTTGCTGTTTTTTTCACTGTCCTTCCACCTCTCTACTTACTGTCTCCTTTCTTTCTCCCCCTTCTCAATTTCTCTTCCTATCTCTTGCTGCCTTCCACAGACACTCTAAATCTGAACGCATTTTCGGATCACCTGAAGAATCCCCCCCCAATTTATTTCACCTTCAGCTTAACCACCGCCAAAAGTGGGGCTAATCTTCAGGTGAGATCCCCCCCGCTACAACTCCCCCACCCCACCTGCAGCACTCCTAATACAGCTTAATGGCCACTGCTCGGTCATCCTCGTCATTACCCTGTGAGTTTAGGAGTCTGTTGAAGGTAAATCATAAATATGAGTAGTGAACATTTTCGACCTGCTGTGCGAAGTGGTGACAAGGAAAACGCATGTATGTACTTATCTGTGTAAGTATGTAAACATCTGCGTCTGAACATATATTTAAAAATGTTTATGTATGATATATAAATATGAACGTTATATATATATATATGATAAATATATATATGTTATATATTTAGATGTATATAAGCGTGTACATATTCAGCCTTGAGACAAGATTGCAGTTCACTGGTCCGGCCGGGCAGGGAGGTCACCCCCCCCCTCTCCCTGAAGTGTGGGGGGGGGGACAATGATTTAAGTGTCATGATGTGTGTGTTGCTAACGCCCAGAATCTGCATCTCTCCCTGACACCAACACTGCCCCCATGTGTTGTCAACTGCATTAAGGTGTTGTCAGGGTATTAACAACTCATGTTCTGTGACACCTGCGTGGCCAAAGACTGACAGGTGTATTACAGGTGGCGCGCGGCCCTGCCCACACTTGTCTTCCCTGCCAACATCTGTCAAGTCTATTATATTCGTCACGTCCATACTGTAAACATCTGATGAACGACAAATCCCACCCCTGTGTTGCCAATACCTGATATCTACAAATGTCACCTCAGGATCGCCAACCAGACACCTTCAGTACATGACCCACACCTGCAGTCTTGTTCACCACAAAACAGATGTCACCTTTGCATTATGTAAACCTAACACCTGCATTACAAGAATCACAGCTGCACTGACATTACAAATGTCACTCCTAGACTGAAAACAATTTCAAACAATACAAAGGTTACCCTGGATTGTCAACACCTGCCAATAAATATGTTAAACTAAAAAAAAAGCCATCTGCACTACAGCCTACATGTGTCAACAGCTGCGAACTGCATTAGCCAGTGTTTACCAATCAGGGAGACAATTAATATTTGCTTCCCCTGGTCCACTTCATCTCATAAGATATAAGATAAATATTGACACTCGTCTCGCCCTGTCTGTTGACACAGAAGCACACAACAGGTGGTCATATGACCGACCCACACCCCCCATCTTCGAATAAAAATAATAAAACACCACTTTTTGGGTAATGATGGGCAAGTTAAGCCGGCGTGTGTGCGTGACTTGATAGGGAATGTCGTGTAGAATTTTAGATACTAAAATGAAATCTCTTCCTTACAAGGCACATAGATAATATTTTCATAAGTATAATAATATAAAACTAAACAGTAAATAATAACATGTACTTGCCTCATTCGCTTCATGACTGCGGCTTTTTGAATGTTTTCTGTACATTGACACACTAAACACACACTAACACTACACCACTATACACTATTAAGTAACAACTTTGCACACTAAGGGTAGGGGGGAGTGTCCCTCAACACCGGGTGGGTGAGGAGGTGTCGGGGGTGTGAAACATGGCTGGGAGGAGGGAGTGTGAGGAGGCAACACGTAGCACCACACAGTCTCAAGCTACACTGGCGGTGACTCTGATGAGGACTGAGGCAGTGAGCCGCCTGCCTGGGAGGGTCCACGCCACAGGCTCCACGAGCTACCTACACTCGTGACCCTCCCGCAGCCATCACCACACACCCACACACCACCTCTGATAACCACACTCACTTGTTATGAAGAAATATATATGTATATAAAATATATTTATGTGTATATATAATAATATATGTGAATAAAACTTTGGAAAGTGAGGGGAGGTCTGTTTATCCCGTGGTCATTGAAGCACACTGTGTACAAACTCACGCACCCACACACACAGTCACCACACTTGTTTACTCCAGTTGCTGCCCTACTTGTCACTGTTCCCTAACTTTCATCACTCACACGAAAATATAATTCTTGACACGGTAAAATACACTACAGATAATGGCGGTAAGTCCAGCCAGCTATATATAAGAGGAAATAAAACGGTCTGTACCGTATACGGCAGGTTCGCTCTACGGCAGCTTTCCGACCATCAAGGTTTTATGACTCCAAGTTCAGCTCAGGGTAAAGTGATCTTTATCGAAGGACACCACAAGGGCCTGGCTGTGTGGCGAGTACATCTTAGGTGAGGATGTACAAGCTGGCGGGATGAGGCAGTCAACCCTTCACATCCTATAATGGCGAAAGTCACTCACTAGTCTCTCATGACGTCACCCCTACGACTGTTGGGTGGTGGAACATGATCCCCCCCCATCAGTTCCAAAGCTCTGTGAAGCATAGTTGAGTTGTGTTTAGAGGCAAGCAAGCGTAGGAGGGGTATAAGGTCGCTCTATCAAACAACACTTCTCAGCATAACAAGAATCCCAGTGTGGCAACTTCGCCCGGGGACTACTTCATTAACAGGGAGCGAGGGAGCCCAGGCGGGAAACAGCTGACGGCACCCGGACCGGACCCCCCCAGGACACACACACGGTTACACTTCTCTAACATTTCTATCATTCCAATTCCACTAAATCCTGAGACAGACGAAATTTAACTTATTTCCTGATGAACTACAATAATAAAAGGAGTATTAAATTTTTTAGTTATTTCTCGTCTCCCAGCCATTTTTCCACTAACCAAATGTTCGCTCGCCCCCATCGCCTTATTTGCATACCTCACAGCTGTTTTAGGAACGCTCTGAATGATGGCCCGTGTATCATGCTGTCATGTGTGTTGCCAGGGCTCCAGTGCATCACCTGGAGAGTCTACACCACAGCTTATTTCACCTAAAGATTTACCACTGACACTATTTGGGGAGGTTAGGTTAGGTTAAGTTAGCGCGGTTAACCTTTGGGAGAAATAAGCAGTACTGGAGAAATAAAAAGGTATTTCTTACACGTCAACAGTAGTTCAAGTTTACCACACACACACACACACACACACACACACACACACACACATCAGCAGTCCCCCACATACCATAATACATCGTGGGGGCGGATGAGTGAGTGACACGAGACTAAAAATAGACTTTGACCCGAGTGGCATGACACCATAAGGATCAGTATGGCGGCCACCAGCACCACCACTGGCACTATCTCCCCCTGATTATAAAGAGTTGAGAAAGAGTTATTTCCGCTGTCTGTTTGTGCTTGCTGTTGCTTGTGGCAGGCAGGCAAGCAAGCAGGCAAGCAGGTCGGTGGGTTAGCAAGTACGTAAACTAGCCTAACCTAACATACAGTTCTAACAAAACCTAACCTTACTTTACCTAACCTACTCTAACCAAACCTAACCTAGCCAAATCTAAGTCAACCCAAAATTGGAAACTGGAATAAAAGAAAAATATATTACCTCCATTATTTTTATTGTTAATATTTTTTGGGGGGAAGCTAGTCCAGTGGGTGCCTGTGTGTGTGGTGGGTGGAGAGGTGGGTGGAGAGGTGGGTGGAAGTGAGTGGAGACGGTAGGTGGTTTATGGACAGGAGACTTGGGTGAAGAGGGGTAGGTGGGTGAAGAAGGGTAGGTGGGTGAAGAGGGGTAGGTGGGTGAAAAGGGGTAGGTGGGCGTTAGGGAATTTGGTGGAGGGGGACGTGGGTGGGTGGAGAGTGAGCTGGGAGAGAGATGGGGGGACTTACTTCAGTGGGTAATGTTTGTAAAATAACACAACAAAATACTCTTGGGGGACACACCTCTTGAGACCTTTCCAAACCTCAGACGATGACAAGACACACTACTGAAGGGGTGTGTGTGTGTGTGTGTGTGTGTGTGTGTGTGTGTGTGTGTGTGTGTGAGAGAGAGAGAGAGAGAGAGAGAGAGAGAGAGAGAGAGAGAGAGATCAAATCTCTCTCTCTTCCCTATGACCTCACTAACTCACAAGGGCTGCCTGTCTGCCTCTTTCCCTTACCACACCACGAGCACACACAAATAAAGACCTCTGTCTGTCTGTCTCCATCCGTCTCTTTCACATAATAGAGGTCACGGCCACATAACAAGTGAACAATGCTTGGATGGGGGAGGGGGAGGGAGAGGGAGAAGAGGGGTAGAGAGAGAGAGGGAGGAGAGGGGTCAGGGCCATACCAACAAAAGTGAAAGTAGTAGGGATGAATTTTTATGTGAATTCTAAAATGGTTGGTGAAGCCTCTGGTGGTGGTTAGGAAAACTCAGGGTAGGGTTGCGTGCGTGTGTGTGTGTGTGTGTTAGAGACCACTATCCCCATTATCATCATCACCTCTCCCCCTACCACCACCACTACTAATCTGACCTCTATATATATATATACTGTTAATGAATATGTTGTATTTCTTTGTGTATGAACCTCTGTCCTGCGTGGCAGTGAGAAGTGATACCACCCTCAGTGTCAAGACCTGACTGAATTACTCACACTAGACAAACTGTACTACAAGCTTTGTCAATATATTTGTTAAACTAAACTACCCCCTGTCCCCCCCCGCTCACAAAAACTGTGTGTGTGTGTGGGGGGGGGAGAGGAAGTGAGGGAGGAAGTGAGGGAGACAGTGGGAACTTACAGAGTCCCATTCACGTTAGTTACCGGGGCCAGGTGTGGTGGTGATGGTGGTTATAGTACTGGTGTGATGGAGCGATGGGTGGTGTGGTAGTGATGATCTTTGTTATTCTTGCCACCACACTACCACAAGACCATCACCACCCACGCCCCCCCCCCCTTTGTCCCACCTTTCACCGTCCGTAAGTTTTCCTTCTCAAGCGCCCCCCTCCTCCTCCTCCCCCTCCCCCCCTCCAACAGCAGCGGGAGGTGCGTGGTGACCTTCAGGAGCCCCTTGTAACCCTCACCCTCCTCCACCACACACACCCCTGTTTACTCTACCCCCCACATCACCATCACCACCACTACCACCCCCTGCTGTTGCCACCACCACTATCACCATTCCTTACTGCCCTCATCACCACCATCACTCCTACTCTCCCACACCTATTCACCTAATCCCGGGCAGGTTGAGTATAGAGACAGGTTAAAGCATCTTAATTTGCACTCCCTCGAGAGACGTAGAGCGAGGGGCGACCTGATAGAGGTGTATAAGTGGAGGTCAGGTCTAAACAAAGGGGACATTACAAAGGTACTCAAACTATCCAACCAGGAGCGAACTCGTAACAATGGTTTTAAATTAGACAAATTTAGATTTAGGCGTGAAGTAGGTAAACACTGGTTTGGAAACAGAGTAGTGGATGAATGGAACAAGTTACCAAATATCATCATTAACTCGAATACGTTGAATAGCTTCAAACATAGGTTGGATGGGTATATGAGCAATAGGGGTTGGGTGTAAACGGGGGACTGCCCAGTATGGGCCAATAGGCCCGCTGCAGTTTCCTCCATTCTTATGTTGTTCCCTCTACCTCCTTCCCGGCCTCTCGCCCACATCATGGCCCTCATTGAACCCTCTCACCTTCCCTCCTCTCTCACCCTCACCTAGCCCGTCTCTCTCCACGCTTCCTGGGCCCTCAGCCGACCGAAAGAGAGAGAGAGAGAGAGAGAGAAAGAGAGAGAGAGAGATCATTCACTTCATATATACTGTATATCCCCCACCCAACCTCTCCCTCACCCTCCCACTCCCTCACTACCACCAACCCTCACCCCTCTCCCCCACCTTCACCACCCATCCGCCCACACGCCGCTCAGACATGTCTACTCTCTGCATTCCGCCCGCCCACTCACGCGGAAAGGTTTAGATACAAACCCTTGTCACCAGGTGGAACAGTAAGACGTCATCCTCCCATATGGAACTCAGGCGGGAACCCAGCCCAACCGTACCCAACCCAACCTAACCTAACCCAACCAAGCCTAACCTACCCTAGCCTAACCTAGCCCAACCCAACCTAACACATCCTAGCCTAAACTAACTTACTGAAAACAATACAACCCAATGTAACCCAATCAATAATAATAATAATAATAATAATAATAATAATATAATAATAAAAACATTTTCTAAAACACATATCAACACTATACACACACACGCATACTTTACATATACTGTACACTAAATTTACAAATACTCGTAGTTTCTGAATACCATACAGTTGACAACAGACGGTCTTCTCCTACATGTTTCCCGCGCAAAATCACCACAACACTCCCAGGGGCGGGCCACACATTGCCACGTCACTCCTAGCCATGACGTCACCTCCAGGAGCGACGTCAGCGCCCCAAAAACGATGACGACGCCGCCCTATGATGACGCCATGGCTATTCTCAGCCAGTGAGCTCTCGCCTTACGCAACCCCCTTCCTGCTGGGACCTGATTTTATATATATGTATATATATATATATATATATATATATATATATATATATATATATATATATATATATATATATATATATATATATATATATATATATATATATATATATATATATATATATATATATATATATATATATATATATATATATATATATATATATATATATATATATATATATATATATAATCACACGGGGAAAAGGGAAACAACGGAGCACCTTAGCTTTCGTCTTTATTCAAGACATCTTCAGAGAGAGAGAGAGAGAGAGAGAGAGAGAAAAAGAGAAAGAGAAAATAAAAAGTGAGAAGGCAGAGAGAGAGATGGGAAGAAAGTAAGAGAAAGAGAAATAAAGTGAGAAGGCAGGAGAGAGAGAGAGAGAGAGAGAGAGAGAGAGAGAGAGAGAGAGAGAGAGAGAGAGAGAGATTAACAGAAAGTAGAGGGGAGGGGAATCGAACCTGGATACTCGCATGAAGGAACAGGTAGACTTGTCTTTCCTTCTTGCCTCTCTCCCCCACACACACACACACTTCTGATGACGCATCCTCACTCCTTCACCTGCTGCGATATTTTATTCACCGCTAAAACACACACACACACACACACACACACACACACACACACACACACACACACACACACATCCCATCATTATCTTACTAACTTTTACAGGATAGGTTGTAAGATTAGGTTAGGTCAGGTCAAAGGTGATAGATTAGGTTAGGTCAGGTCAAAGGTGATAAGATTAGGTTAGGTCAGGTCAAAGGTGATAGGATTAGGTTAGGTCAGGTCAAAGGTGATAAGATTAGGTTAGGTCAGGTCAAAGGTGATAGGATTAGGTTAGGTCAGGTCAAAGGTGATAGGATTAGGTTAGGTCAGGTCAAAGGTGATAGGATTAGGTTAGGTCAGGTCAAAGGTGATGAGATACGATTAGGTTAGGTCAGGTCAAAGGTGATAGGATGCACTTTTAAGAGACTATGTGTACTAGAACGCCATTGCATATATGTATGTATAACTCACAGAAGGAAAACATACATAGAGTCAATCTGCTAACACATACACACACACACACACATGCAACCAGAAATACAGACAGATAGACAGACACACATACACACACAGACAGAGACACTTACACACATACACAAACCAGCAAGGTGACGTCCGAGCAAAGCACATTCTCAGTCAACCCACCTCACGACCCACCCCTGTACTCCACCACAACCCACCACCACTACCATCCACCCCTCAACCCACCACAACCCACCACCACTACCATCCACCCCTCAACCCACCACCCACCTCAGCTCCTCAGTAACATTGGAAATAATATTTATATTTTTTTAAATCATAGCGAGCAGACATGAGGGAGAGAGAGGGAGAGAGGGAGGGAGGGAGGGAGGGAGTGAACTTGTTACCATGAGCGACTGACATTCACTCATAACCTCTCCGCCCCTCCTCTCTTCTCCTCTGCCCACTCTCCTCCTCTCTGCCCCCCTCTCCTACCTTTCTTCTCTCCACCTCTCCTCTACCCCTCTCCTCTTCTCCACCTCTCTCCTCTTCTCCACCCCTCTCCTCTTCTCCACCTCTCTCCTCTTCTCCACCCCTCTCCTCTTCTCCACCCCTCTCCTCTTCTCCACCCCTCTCCTCTTCTCCACCCTCTCCTCTCCACCCCTCTCCTCTTCTCTCCACCCTCTCTCTCCTCTTCTCCACCTCTCCTCTTTCTCCACCCCCTCTCTCTTCTCCACCCCCTCTCTCTCCTCCACCCCTCTCCTCTTCTCCACCCTCTCCTCCTCTCCATCCCTCCTCTCTTTCCACCCTCCTCTCTCATCCCTCTTTCCTCTCCTTTCCACCCTCTCCTCCTCTCCATCCCTCTTCCTCTCCTTTCCACCCCTCCTTCTCTACACCCCCTACCCTCCTCTCCCCCCACCACAGTCTGGATTCGCAGCCCAAAATCCTCACCTTATAAAAATGAAAGCAGTGAGCACGTATCTAGACTACATGTACAGTCTCTGTTCACTTTTGACGCCAATGAGGTCACGGTGTCTGGTCGTGTGTGTGTGTGTGTGTGTGTGCGTGTGTGTGTGTGTGTGTGTGTGTGTGTGTGTGTGTGTGTGTACATCAGCTGCAAGGGGAGAATGAATCCATGGAAGTTTGAGAATTAACCCTTAAGTCGTAGTTTAAGAAAGACAAGTTGGAAAATTAACCCTTATCTCACACGTCTAGTTAAGAGGAAAACAAAAATATCTTACGTATAAACTTCCCAGAATCCATCTTGTTTATGTCGTAGCTGAAGTAAGTTGGTCAAATACATTCTCACATATCAAGTTACAAGAAAAAAAAAAGAAATTAACATAAAATCTTTGAGAATCCACCATAGTGTTTTTAAGTTGTGAGAAAAATACTAATCGCACATTTCTACATACGAGAAAAAAAGAATTACCGTAAGAATATTTTGAGAATTTTACTTTTATGTCGTAAGAGTTTCACCGAGGGATTTTGTTATGTTCAGAGTATTATATCCACTTGAAGAGTATTCAACCTGAGACCCTTTGAGAACCGGTCTTTGTGTCGTAAGATAAAAGAGTTTCACTTCCTGTAAATACTCCCTCACGAATAAGAAGGAAATTTTGTCATATTAACCTTCTGAGAATCCATCATGGTATCGTAATTTATTTAGAGTCATTTAACTACATCCTCACGTCTCTGGTTTAGGAGGAAAATGATCGTGAAGACTGTCAGGCTCCGGGATGAGGCCAAGCAGGGAGGGAGGCGAGCAGGGAGGGAGGCGAGTGGCAGGGCAGGGAGGTGAGCAGGGGGGGGAGGTGAGTGGCAGGGAGCCGAGCAGGCAAGCAGGCACTCGTAAGCAGACATACACCACCTAATGCTCCCTCTGATAGTCTCAAGTGCTTGTATCTGCCTGCCAAAAGCGCACATAATCTATATACTAAACTTAGCCCCTCCCCCCCTCCCTCTCTCTCTGAAGTGCTTGCAACAATCACAAGAAAAAATATATATATTCTAACTTAAATATCTTTCTTTCTCGCACGTACACAGACACACAGACAATTATCTCAAGTTAAAAAGAACATTGCATCAGAACGTCGCCTGTATATAACTGTGTGACTGTTGGGACCTCATTAGTCGGATGGGCCCCAGTCCTAACAGACCCCAAAGTAAGGTAAGCATTAAAATTGGGCCCCAGTGTTCAACAAATTTTTGTGGTAATAGTCACAAGAGATTTATATGATTCTGGGGCCCATTATGACTGGGGCCCGCTTGAGCAACAACTCCAACTAATACACTTTGATAAACGTGTAAGCATGTCATATATAAACAAGCCCTCAAGTGCGACATCAACCCCCCTTTACCCTTGAGTGCGATGAATGAGCTCATTGGGTAAGTAAGATATCTTAATCCTTTGACTACGACGACTTAACCATTTGAACACGGTGATTTAACCCTTTGAACACTGATTTAACCCTTTGAACAATATGATTTAACCCTTTGAACAGTTATTTAACCATTTGAACACTGTGATTTAACCCTTTGAACAGTTATTTAACCATTTGAACACTGTGATTTAACCCTTTGAACAGTTATTTAACCATTTGAACAATATGATTTTACCCTTTGAACACTATGATTTAACCCTTTGAATACTGTGATTTAACCCTTTGAACACTATGATTTAACCCTTTGAACAGTTATTTAACCCTTTGAACACTGTGAGTTAACCCTTTGAACAGTTATTTAACCATTTGAACAATATAATTTAACCCTTTGAACAGTTATTTAACCATTTGAACACTGTGATTTAACCCTTTGAACAGTTATTTAACCATTTGAACAATATGATTTAACCCTTTGAACAGTTATTTAACCATTTGAACACTTATTTAACCCTTTGAACACTGATTTAACCCTTTGAATACTGTGATTTAACCCTTTGAATACTGTGATTTAACCCTTTGATTACTGTGATTTAACCCTTTGAATACCGTGATTTAACCCTCTGAATATAATAAGTTAACCCCTTGAATACTATAATTTAACCCTTTGAATATTATAATTTAACTCTTTGAATACATCGCAACCCCTTGAATATGAAGAATCAACCCTTGAATGCAACAATTAAACCCTATGAATATAATAATTTACCCTTTCAATATTTAACCCTTTACAAACACTTTTATCTCCTCTATCCGTCTCCTCAAATCATCATGTTTCCTTTATTCCTTATTATTTTCCTTTCATTAAACAAGAAGAATGACTAATGTTTCTGTCACACTTTTATGCGTTCAGATGAAAACAAAATGACATCTCTCAGTCAGCTCCAGTCAAAACATCTCAGGGTGAACGTGAGGATTGAAGTGGTGTTGGTTGTGGGAGGTTCGTAGGGGGCGGGATTAGGATTGGGGTCTCACCTGACAAAACGATTAAGACTGGAACCGACAGTGGGATTGAGTCGTAAACAAAAACCCAAAACAAAAAAAAATCTCCCACGACCACTGCCATCAACACCCTTCACCCATCCACCCACTCACACGTAACGTAAAACAATATTACTAACTAACTAACTGACTGACTGACTGACTGACTAATTGACTTGACTGACTAACTAAATAAATAAATAAATAAATAAAAACAACATCCATGGCACAGCTCAAGGACATCTTTTACCGAGAGGGGAGGCTAAGCAAGATGGCCTCAAGTCGTATCGGTACAGTTGGCGCCCGGGGTTGAGTCCAGTTTTGTTTATATTGTTTGGAATACATGCCTCCCCCTCTCACCTTCCCTCCCTCCCAAGCGACGGCCCTCAGTTCTACCTGCCACGATAGTTGTATCCCCCCCCCCTACCATCCCTGCTTGCTTGTTTGTTTGGTGGGTCCTTTTGTTGCGGGTTTTTTTTATGTGTTTGTAGGTGTTGCAGTCAGAGCTTAGGTTTCAACGCCATGGGTCTTGAAGCACCAACATTCACCAGTGCTTCAACAGGCCAGGTGTCTTGAAGCATCATTCACAAGGTCATTTTCCACAATCGACAACAACTTCCAAAAATCCAAGCGAGGTATTCTCTCCCCCACCAGCAGCTTGTTGGTTCCTGCTGTCCACCCTGACACATTTCTGGCTCCTCTAACCTTCACTAAATTTACCAACACTGAAGGCACTAGTCTTCCCCATCCCCCAAAACTACATTATTCTATGTTCTGAGGACTTTAAAACCATCCGTACTCTTTCTTCTGTTGAAGATATCCATTTGAATTTTTTTTATGTTTTAAGACATTTCCGAGGGTCGTGTCGTGTCGTATCGTGTGATCTAAAGTCAATAATATTTTTCTTTCTTTAACGACACAGACAAAACATCGACCACGGAAGATAAAATACCGCCGAGGTGCCTTAATGGCATGTTGAGGGGCGGCGGTCACTCGAAGCGACAACACTGTCACCACAATGTAAACACACCTCTTCGGACGAAAAAGGAGCCCCACGTTATGCACCATCACAACCACGCGCGCGCTTTTTACAGGGAACTTTTTGTGCCAAATTAGTAACGTAAACACACTAAGTTAACTGCGTCCTTGTGTCCACCAGGAGGCTCCTCGAACAGTGTCGTTTGTTTGCGCCAGAAAAGGTTCCTGTTAAGAAGGAAAGCTAACATAATTTAACACATTTCGCGCCACTATTGTGACGTACACACTGTTTTACGCCACACTTGTGACGTAAACACACTTTTTCGCGCCAAACTTGTGGCATAAACTCAATATATTTTTCTTGCCAAACCTGTGTGACGTAAACACTATTTTTCGCGCCAATTTAGTGACGAAAATAAACAAATGTTAACCTGACTCCCACGTTGACCACCAGGCGCGGTAAACGCAACCATTAGTTTCACTGCAATAGCTAGTTATCAAACAATGGAACCCACATAATTAGTATTCACATCATCTAAATACAAAATCATTCAAACATCAGTTCAGGTTGCTAAAAAAAGGTTACTTAAACACCCAAATCAGTTTCACTCAATCAACGACTCCGTTTCACTGTAATAAGTTAATTTCACTCAAGTCACTCAGGATCAGTGAATAACTGAATCAATAACACTCGGAAAACACATATGTAAAACAACATTATTTAAAAGAAGGAAACAAGAAATATTCACATGCACAAAATTGGGCAAACGTAAAATCATACATCAAACAACATGCAGAGTGACTCAAGCATTCGTTAGTGCACAACGATAAACAGTAATAAAAACCCATAAACACAAAAGAAAAACATTAGTAAGTCTCATTTTCAACACGAGTCGAATTCTGAACGGTAATTGGTCAACACACAAGCTTGAGAATAACCAATCACATCGTAATTCTCATATTCAACACAAGTCGAATTCTGAACGGTGATTGGTCAACACACAAGCCTCACGTGCCTGGGAATAACCAATCATATGTGACCCAGAGCGGCACAGAGGTGAGGTATGTCGTGTTGTCTTTACGTTGTCCCATTAAAAAAATATATATATAACTTCGTGAAATAATAATAAACGAATCACATTATTTTTTTCTCAAAGGACCAATTAAAGACTAGGGCCAATTATGACTAAGACCTTGAGTCAATTACAACCAGTGACCGTATACATTTAGCTTACAACCCCTTCCTCTCCCATTACACAACACAGACCGTCCACCAGGTTCACAATTCGACTAAGACACGACCTTACATGATCGTTTGAGTGTAAAACATCACTAACACAATAAAATCAAATACATTACAATAATAACCTCTTAAAATTATCAGTAACAATAATTTAATTCAGTAAAATTTGAAGAAAAAAATTCTTAAATTCATCAATAACAATAATTAATTCAGTAAAGTTTGAAATATTATCTTAAAATTATCAATAACAACAATTTAATTATATTTCATAAAACAAATACAAGAAAATCAATCAATAACAATTTCTCAGTAAATTTCAAAAATTAATAACTCGAATTTTTCCTAAAATATCATAATAAAAACCAGACTGAGATTAGACTTTAGATAACTGTATAAATTTTGATATGGTTGATTTGGGTTGGGATAGGTTGGGATGGGATGGGTTGAGTTGGGATAGGTTCGGTTGAGTTGGGATAGGTTCGGTTGAGTTGGGATAGGTTCGGTTGAGTTAGGTTAGGTTGGGTTAGATAGGTTAAGTTTGGTTATAATAAAGGAAGGTAAAGTTAGGTTATATAAGGCCAGGTTAGGTTAGGTAAGATCACAAAACATTTGACTCAATAATCTAAATCGACTTTTCATGAATAAGAAAGAATCAATGTATAAATGACTGTCATCTCCAGAAAGGTCTTCCAAAAGGTAAACAGTAAACAATAATCTTCTCAAAGTATTCATGATTGTTAAAAGTAAACAAATACTCCTTTAAGATCCACAGTGGCCTTAAGGGATCAGGAGTCAGCTTAACTTAAAGACACTGAAAGGCAAGAGAAGATTAAGAGAGAGAGAGAGAGAGAGAGAGAGAGAGAGAGAGAGAGAGAGAGAGAGAGAGTGTATAGACCCAGCTGACACACAAACTCAGACAAGACACCAGAGAGGGAAATAGTAGGTCAAAGTACCAGTCCTTGTAAGGGGAATTTGTCTGTTTCCTATTACTGTACACGACCTATTTAAGGGTGTTTGACGAGCCCTATTTTCTGGGGTTTTGTTAGGTATTTGGGTATTTCCTATTACGCGATTTATTTACGGGTCCTTGACGGGGGAAACTGGGTATGGCACGTGCCCAATATTCAAGACTTATTGGAGAAAATTGGGTCTTCCTATTACACGGCCTATTTCCAGGTATTGCTGGGGAAAGGGTATGTCTAATTACACGACCTATTAAGTGTACTCCATGGGATATATATGGGTAATGTGCCCTATTTCCAGGTGTTGTTGGGTATTTCCTATTACACAACCTAAGTGACATTCCTGTAGTGAGGAGTGGAAATAAAATACAATACTACCTCCTTAAATCTGAAATCCTGATTATTTCCCTCATGACCGGAATTATGGGTTATTTCCCCTCATGACTGGTACTACGGACTGTTTCCCTGACTGTCAGCTGGGGTTATACACTCACTTTGGTATCTTAGTCAGTCCAACACAATCGTCTTCACAAGGTCTGCGTAGCTCTTGATCTCTTTCCAATACCCAACAAAATTTCTTTTTTTTTATAGATTCTCAGGACTGGTTCTTGTCACACTTGATGAATCTGTGTGTGCCTGTGTGTCTCAGTCAGCAGAACTTCTTATATCTTTCTCTTAGTTTATGTCGAAGTTATCAGCCGTGTTTGTCTCCCGAGTCACTTGTAGGATACAATCGTTGCCACAATAGCAAACTCTGCCAGGGTCGGAGGCAACACCTTGCTTCTCCAATTTCGTGTCGAAGGTCACTCGTATGCTATGTAATTATTAGGCTAAGTTTATTATTTTTTTTATTTTTTTTTTTAAATTTTCTATTGTTTTTCCTCAGTTGTTGCGTCTCGGCCAGCGATCACCAATCACAGCCTGAAGACAGAAGACAGTCAATATCCCGGTGGAACGACGGAACAGTGACCGTACTCCAGGTTTTCGTCGCGGGTTCGATCGGTCGAAGAAAAGTTCCTTCGTCGCTGGCGCACAAAAGTCGTTGAGACTAAGGACTTTGGGGGTTGGTTGGGAGTCCCCGGGGTGATGCAGGCGCCCCGGGGCTGTGGGAGGTAGTTGTCGTGGTTCTGCGGGGGTGTTGAGGGCGGGAAAAACGTCTTCCGGGTCTTGGTTGATATCCTCGGGTGAGGGAAGTCTTGAGGTTCGAGAGAACCTCTCGCTAGGTCAGAGTGCAACCCGATCCAGCTGAAGTAGACGGTAACCACTAAAGGTTTCCTCAAGAACGACCCTAAACTATCGAGGACAACCTCCCTGGAAGGTCAGAGACGATAGTACAGTAACAGTTTTTCCCCTGGCGCTATGGAACTGGCGATTACAACACTGCTTTGGCGCTGAGTCGACACAGACGGAGTAGCAGTAGCAGAAGGAGGAGAGATCGGAGGCGCCATGCAGCGGAGTGGAGGGTGTTGGTGGTGTGTTGGTGGGACCCAGTGCTAAACTGAGCTGCCCACCATGGCCAAGACCTGAACCCTGCCACACCACGCCCGAAATTCACGCCCGCGCCCACACCTGGCATCGGCACCCGTCTGCCCCCCCCCCCCTCCTTGGCGGCTCCACGCTGCCTCTCACCAGTTTAGTACACGCACTTCATGGTCTGGTGTACATATGACCCAAGGACGGATATCTCCTATAACATACACCCTCACCACAGCTGGCCCGAGAGCACAATATATTACATCTACGGCCATGTTAACACTGCCATCTACGACATCTTCCCCGAACCGAGAACTCGACACTAAAACCCCATTAATTCAACTGTATCATCTAAACCCATTCCATACCCCGACCAATGTTCTCATGAGTCGTGATATATTCACTCCATAAATCATAAAAACTCGGATATTAACTACAGTCTTGTTTCCGACCTGAGGACGTGACACGGTGATGGCGGCCCCCAGGCGGATTACATCATGTCATGGCACTGGTACAACACACCTTCCTCCCGTCCCGTGCTGAGACTCCACACACACACACACACACACCGGGTTGTTCCACGGTCTGTTGCTCTCTGTCCATCTGTCTGTCTGTCTGTCACACGTTAGTACAAACCTATACCACCATTCAGCCAGAGAAGTGTTCACGTGGTGTGGTTCAAACAGTCCACATAGTCCTCTTATAGCGAGGCAGTGTGGTGTTGACGTTGGCTATTGGCACAAGTAGGGTGGAGCCACAGGTGTTGAGGTGAACACCATCAGACGTGAAGGGGGAGAGAGGAACTAAGCCCAAAGTCAAACTAGATGACCCAACCCTCTCTCCTTCCTTTTTTTCCCCTTCCCGTCCCCTCCCACCCCTTTCTTTCCTATTCCACCCCTTCTCTCCCCTTCCCACTCCTTCCCTCCCCCTCCCACCCCTTTCCTACATGTACTGTGACCTTCATGACCTTGGTGAGGGGTCACCTTGCACAGGATGTAAGGGGGTGCCCAATAAACTAGCCCCTCCGGGGCAAACTGTAAAAAAAAAAAATCTGTGGGTGGGGTACAGAGAGGGAAGGTCATACAAAAGTTTAAGGTCAAAACAAAGTATATCATCTCTGACACACCTACAGAACACCACCACCTCCTCTTATTCAATGTAGTCACGACCTTCAAGCCTGAGTCCACTGGTTGTTGCCGGGCGATATTCATTTATCGTGACTAACAAAGGTGCGGATGGAGGAACAGACAGACACACACACACACACACAGCAGTCACAGTGGGTGCCCATCCTCTCCAGTAAGAGCAGTCTGCCAAACTCCTGGGTGTTACCATAGACCACAAACTGGACTGGAAAGCCCATGTAAACAACACAATCAAGGCAGCCTCGTACCGACTCTACATGCTACGACGACTTAGGTCACTTGGGACACCCACGCCAGAGCAGAGGACCATCTACAACGACTTTATTCTCCCCCAAACTAACGTATGCGTCACCAGCCCGGTCGTCTTCTCTCAACTCTACCCAACAACGTCGACAGGAGAAGGTACAGAAAAGGGCCTGCAGAATCATGCTCGGCGCAGACAACTCCGGCTACATCAACGCTCTCTCCAACCTGGAAATGCCATCCCTCAGTGACCTCCGCCACCAAGCACTAGCAAGGTTTGGCAGTGGACTACTGCACCATCCTCGTCATCGCCACCTCCTGCCACCGGCAGCCCCCTACCCACCTCGCGCAGTCCGCCACTACAACAAAATTCAGCCCATAAGAGCCCGCACAGATAGATATAAGAACAGCACCATCCCATCTATTGTTAAAATAATAAAAAACTCCTGATTTATGTACTGTACAGCCCTGTAAATGTATTCAACGCATATCATTATGTCTAAATCAAATGTAAGTTTGTATATTTTCAGCCACCGGCTGCAACTCTATTAATAAACCATTTATTATTATTATTATTATTATTACACACACACACACACAGACACAGACACACACAGACACAGACACACACACACACACACACACCATCCCCGACACCGGCTCCTACTACCACCTGAGATCCCTAGTCCGAGAATTGCTGTTCGACACCACAACCGCATCCAGCCCATACGTGCACGAACTGATCGCTATAAGAACAGCCCAGTCCCAACCATTGTAAAAATTATCAATAACGCCAATAAATCAGTGTATTCACTCCAGTAAACACTACTCTTGCACCAATGCTGTGTTGAAATGCCCTGTGGTTGACTTTCCCCATCTAGGTTATTATATGTCTTATTTGTGTCACTTATGTTACTTATGTCAATATTTGTAATTCGTAACTTGTCCCCAAATGTAACTGTATATTTTCAGCCTTCTGGCTGCCAAGCTCTTTCAATAAACCGTTAATTATTATTATTATTATTATTACACACACACACACACACACACACACACACACACACACACACACTTTGTTTACGTTACCAGAGCCAAATTCTTAAGAGTAAATAATACGCAGCTTATATCCCCACCACTACCCCGGGCATGGTTATAATATATAGGTGTTAATGACCGTAATGATCACCTTTACTATAGTCCTGTCAAACAACCCTCGACCCACTAGTTGGCTGACGTCATGGGTTTTTAGCTTTTATTATTATTATTATTATTATTATTATTATTATTATTATTATTATTATTGTTTTTGTTGTTTTTATTATTATTATTATTATTATTATGGAAGAGGCAGGGGTAGAAGGAAGGAAGGAAAGAAGTTATTGTCAAGGTCAGAATTAACCTCAATTACCACCACCAAACTTTCTATACTACCACCAACATCACCACCAGAACTACTACAACCACCACCCTACCACAACCACCACCCCATCAACAACCCACTACCATCACCAACAACCACCACAGCCCCGTCCCCATTAATTCTCACCACCACTCCCCTAACACCAACCCCCAACCACAACCATCTCCTTTCACCACCACCACAACCACTCCTCACCACCACCCACCATAATAACCCCCTAACACCACACCTCTACCACCACCACAACCATCTTCTACCACCACCACCACCACCACTCTCACCACCACCCACCATAATACCCCCCAACACACTCCCTCTACCACCACCACAACCACCTCCTTCTACCACCACCACCACCACCACTCCTCACCACCACCCACCATAATACCCCCACACCACCTCTACCACCACCACAACCATCTCCCTCTCACCACCACCACCACCACCTCACCACCACCCACCATAATAACCCCCTAACACCATCCCTCTACCACCACCACTAACCAGCCCGCATATATAACTTAAATCCCTCACAGAACACAGAATGACCCCAATTGTCGTGTAAACAAGCAAGAAAAACATTGCCAACTCGCTTCATCACCAGACAGCTGTGGACAGTGACGGCAAAGCCCACTAAAACTACAATCACTTGACACGACCAACATAAAAAGATGGGAGTTTTTTGTTGATTCTGTCTGTTGTGTGTGTGTGTGTGTGTGTGTATTATTTTGCTTCTTTTGTCTCCCTCCCTCTCTTTGTTTTCTTTCTCTCCTTTTATCTTTATTAATCTTTATTTCTCTCTTCCTCTTCTCCTGTTTCTCAATTTTGTTTTTCTTCCTCCTCATCTCCTCTTTCTTTTTTTTCTCTCCTCTTTCTTTTCTCTGTTTTTTCTTTCTCTCTTTCATTCCACCTCTCTCTCTCTTCCCTCATCCCTTCTCTCCTCTTCCTACCTCTTCTCTCTCCCTCCCTCTCTCTCATCTCACACCCCGGCAGCCACCTGGTTCATGAGTATAAATGAAAGCACAATGAAGGAATTACATAGTTATGTGTGTGTGTGTGTGTGTGTGTGTGTGTGTGTGTGTGTGTGTGTGTGCGCTTAACCTGTGGGTATTTATAAATCAGACATTAGGACTGGTCGTTACTGAAGAAAAAGACAGACACATGAAAGTACTTAGCAGGAAAACATAGAGACAGACAAATGGACAGACACCATCACCACCACCAAGCTCATCACTACCATCACCACCACCCCCCATCACCAGCGCACCACCACACCACCACCACCACCACCACTCCACCAGCGCCACCACCACTCACCACCCTCACCACCACCACCACACCAAGCCTCATCACTACCAACACCACCTCCCATCACCAGCGTTACCACACCCCACCACCACCACCACCACCCATCACCAGCGCCACCACACCCACCACCACCACCACCACCACCACCCCCATCACCAGCACTACCACACCCCACACACCACCACCACCACCCCTATCACCAGCACTACCACACTTACCACCATCACCACCACCCCCATCACCAGCGCTACCACACCCACCACCATCACCACCACCAAGCTCATCACTACCAACACCACCCCTCCTATCACCAGCGCTACCACACCTACCACCATCACCACCACCAACCATCACCACCCACCACACCTCACCAACACCACCACCACCACACCACCACCACCCCCATCACCAGCACCACCACACCCCACCACCATCACCACCTCCCTATCACCAGCGCTACCACACTTACCACCATCACCACCACCAAGCTCATCACTACCAACACCACTCCCTCCTATCACCAGCGCTACCACACCACCACCATCACCACCACCAACTATCACCAGCGCTAACACCCCACCACCACCACCACCACCTATCACCAGCACCACACACCACCACACCATCACCACCACCCCCTATCACCAGCACTACCACACTTACCACCACCACCACCACCCCCATCACCAGCGCCACTTCCACACTCACCAACACCACCACCACCACCACCCCACCCCCATCACCAGCACCCACACACCTACCACCATCACCACACCACCCCTATCACCAGCACTACCACACTTACCACCACCACCAACACCCCCATCACCAGCACTACCACACTCCCCACCACCACCACCACCACCCCCATCACCAGCACCACCACACACCCCACCACCACCACCACCATCCCCATCACCAGCACCACCACACCCACCAACACCACCACCTCACCTCAATTCAACTCCCCATCACTATCAACTCACCACA